>NW_027491355.1:777500-1377500 GCF_021521415.1 Bidens hawaiensis
CTCTTGCCTCGGATATTATTAGGGTCCGGTTCCCTCATGCCTTACATATTATTAGGGTTCGGTTCCCTCTTTCCTCGAATATTATTAAGGTCTGGTTCCCTCTTGCCTCGAATATTATTAGGGTCCGGTTCCCTTATTCATCAATTAACCATACAAACATACCATAGCCATACATGTATTCATATACCTTTACTTGTTTACTTTTAGTTGTTTCTACTTTCAATATCATTCTTAAACCATTAACATTCATATATCATACTTACTACATCACAACTTTCACATATAAGACACTTACCCTCCAGGGTAAGTGTATTAACTAATCACATCGAGTATGCACACAGCTCCGAAAACATAACAACGAATTGGGGCTAGTAACTCACCTGAATACGGTTACGTTCGGAGTTAATGGTAATCCCTTTCTTTAGTTGTGCACGGCTAACTGTATATTAAATGCAAGTATTAGTTAACTAATTCTATCCTTTTCATACTTTTAGATTTCCTTAGAAATTTAAGTCTAAACTAATCTAATTGAATTCTCACTTTTCTATTCGAATGGACTTTGTATTCGAATGACAGTTTTTATTCGAATGGACTTTCTATTCGAATGGCAGATTCTATTCGAATGGACTTTCTATTTGAATGACAGATTCTATTCGAATGGACTTTCTATTAGAATGACATATTCTAATCGAATGGCATTCTAATCGATTGACCATTCGATTCGATTACTTTTTCGATCCGATTCGAACACTTTTCAATTTGAATACTTTTCTATTCGATAACTTTTATATTCGGTTACTTTCTAACATCTCCTTTATACACGTTTTCCCCCGTTTACACGATAAAACGGGTTATGAGCCATAACAAGTTCTTTTTCATCCTTTAACTTGGACCAAACGTCATCCGAATTAACCGTTTCATTCCAAAATCTTGTTTTCGTTCAAGTTTATATTTTTCTTTTATAATAAGGCCAATTTACTATCCTACCAAGTTTCATGCAAAACCGACTTCGTTTACCCGTCCTTTTCACGAACCAAACACTACTTGTTTTACCCGTAACGAACCAACTAACCCATTTACTATCAAGTTCATTAATTTATCAATAATCATTACCCGATCTATTATCCTACCAAGTTTCATGCAAATCCGTGCACAAAAAGTAAGTTTTTCTAACAAAAACGTGCATTTGAGTTTTATGTCTGAAATCACTCGAGAAGACCAAAACCATATTAAACGAACTCTGATTTGAGTTATTCAAGCGGCCACGCGACCGCGTCTCTGAGCTCTACCGGAACCGCTCACTTCCACCACCAGAATCCGTCGCTACAGTCGCCGGAAAACTGAAACAGTTGCCGGAAAACTCTATTTTTAGCTATTACAGTTTTGCTGATAAAAACCAGACTTCCCGACTCTGATCGAAGATCTGATCGGTGGAAATCTTCATTTATATTCCATGAATACCCAGTTAAAATTTGAGACCGATCCGACGGTTAGATCTCCGTGAATCTTTGTGTTTTTGTGGGTGGTTTTCTCAAAAACGTTAATTGGAGAAGTGTGTGTTTTTGATGGTGTAGGATATGGTGTACAGATGGATGAAAATGGAAAGGATTAGGGTGTAAGGGGTATTTATACTCCCTTAATCTCATGGACCTTAGGCCCATCTTTCCTTTTGAATATATAATTAATTACATATAATTAACCTACGTATCCTTTCATCTTTATTATTTTATTAATTCTCTACTAATTCAAGTAAACTTTTCCATCATAAATAAATAATATATTAAATATTTTTCTTAAAACTTTCGTCCGCGAAACCTGCTTAGTCCTTGTAAAAGGAATGCTTCATGTATTCACATCCTTTCTTTAGCTTCATGACTTACCGGTTTATCCTTTGTCTTACAATCAACGAGTAATCTTAATTAGTTTTAGCTTTCTTAGGTAGCTTGTCCATGAAGTCTTCGATGATGCGCTTCCTTATCTAGACTTTGCAAGTGCATATCACTCCCACAAGCATGCTTTTTTTTTTCTTGTCATTTAAATAGAAACATTTCACTTACTATCATTACACTTAGCACTAGATGACCATTCCATCCAATTACAACCTTTAGCAAATATACTGCTAAAGGTAGCTTGATCATGAAGCCAATGATGATACATCTTTCTTTCTCGACTAATAAAGTCTCATCTTGTCCTATGAATCCATTGTTGTCTGGTGCGGCATATCAGGCTGTCTTATATATCATAACTATTTATTTTAACCGACTTCCTTTTTAAGCATGTATTGACCTTTATATGGATATTTATAATACCATTCGATCTTTACCGACCTAGAGGACTTCCCGTTAGTGATCACATGATTATCAGTTACACGCTAATCATTCATGTTAAGACTTAATTCCAATAATATAAGTCTAAGCCATCTCTACGCCTTCCCTGCATGTCTTTCCAGCTTTTGTCTTTGGTTTCTTGTACCCTCTTTTTGCGTTACTGTCGGTTTCACCTTCGTAATACTTGCGGCTGAACTTGTCTGTGTAGGAAAAGTATCATATTCTTCCACAACTATCACATACCATGAACTCATCTTCATTTGACTTCTACTTAAGGGTTTCACTTTCATCAGTATCTGCCTTCATTGTAATCAAATTCCTTCCTTTTGGAACCTCAATGTAAACTGCCTATTTATGACTGACACAATTGACAATGGCACTCCATGCCTTGTCACAATCTTGTAATAAACTCCTTAACTAACATTTCCGATGAGATAGCTTCTCGTATTGGTATAAAGTGAGCACCTTTCTTCAAATGGTCCACAATCACCCGGATAGTATCATGGTTTCTAGTTGTACACGATAGCTAAGTTATGAAATCCATGGTGATGCGTTCCCATCTTCATTCTGGTGTTTCTAATGTTTGTTCCTTTCCATGCAGCTTCTGATGTTCTGCCTTGACTTTCAAGCAAGTCAAACACTTATGAACATATCATATCACCGCGTCTTCCATACTCGGCCACTAGTAGTCTATCTACAAGTTTTGATACATCTTGGTGGATCTCGCATGTCTAACGAATCTACATGCAACCAAATCTGATTGTCACATCATAAGTATTATCTTTCAAATCTCTATGTAACCCGATAATTCATCCTTTTTCATCATGCTCTCATTCTTTATAACTTCTATTGTGTCTCGCAGATCTTGCTCATGAAATCCGAAGTGCTAACTAATTTATACAACTTAATCTTCATGATAACATCTCCACCTTTACGACTTAGTGCTTCAATGACCTCGTTAGCCTCACCAGGATATTACTTGTTTTCACAATCATCATCCTTTATCAGCCTTACCCATCTTCTTGCCTCGTATTCGGTTCTTTCTGATTGAAGAGATATCCAAACTCTTATGACATGGATTAATGGTACACCTTGAAAACCTAGCATACGGCTACTCTTTATTTAGAGTTTCCAACACTTCTCTCAAGTGTTCTGCATGGTCGAACTTATCAAAACTATTGTCTATGAATGCAATGACATATCGGATGACATGCCTTATTCATCATAACCATAAATGCTACTTGAGCATGCATCTATCCAATCGATATCACAAGAAACTCTTAGTATTCATATCGTATATGAATTGTTGTCTTATAGATGTTTGCCACTTTCACTTTCAACTGAAGATAGCTTGCTCCAAGGTCTATTTGTTAGGACCAACTCGCACGTTGCATTTGATCAAACAAATCATCAATTTGTGGCAACGAATATCTATTCCTCACAGTAAGCTTGTTCAACTTATAATAATCTATACACATTCTCATACTTTTGTCTTTCTCCTTCATGAACATCGTTGGTACACCCCGTAGGGAAACACTCTGCATTAAAGCACCTTTCTCGAGGAGTTATTGCAGTTTGGACGTTAACTCTTTCTTCTCGGGCAGCGCAATACGGTAAGGTGCTCTCGCGACAGGTTGTGCTCCTGGTATTACTCCTATCTAGAATTCTACTCCTCGTTTTGGTGGTAACCCTGGAAAGTCCTATGGGAACACTTATGGATAGTCACACCCTACAGGAACATCTTTATTTTCTTTCGTCTCGGCCGTAGCTTTGACAACATACGCCAGGTAGGCACTGCACCCTTTCCATAACAAACCTTCGGCTTTATCATCGAAATGACGTTAAGCCCTGAACTTTCCTTAATACCATAAACCGTCATTGTACCACCATCCAAAGACTTCAACCTTATCAACTTACTCCTACATGCTATATGAGCCTTAAACTCAAACACCAAATCCATTCCCAAAAGACATCGAACTCTTTTAAGGTTAAACATATAGTGTAGCAAGGAACTCACATCCCTATAGTACTACCTTACAATTCTTAACCATTATCATATTTGAACCAAAGAATCACTAGTGGTCTCTTCTATAAAGTCTCAGGTACACAACTACATTCTTCATAGCGTCATCTTTCATATTCGCTACACTATGTAGTCTCGTCCTTTCATTCCCTTTCAATTAGGATGCCTCGACATTCACCCGTCCTTCTCGATCATCTCTGCTTTTATCATCATTCGCTTCCTTACTCACGATCCAAGCAAGTTCCCTTATGGAGTTAACTATTGCAGGCATACTACATGTCTTGACTCATTCTAGTTGGCTTATCTTTGCATCTCTCATGTTGATTCCACTTGGATTTCCCAGTTTGGGCTGCCTTTGATGCTTCGGTGGCAATAGAGCAACTCCCTTAGCGTATTTGACTACAAGATTCAAGCGTGATCCTTCTTTATTAATTTCTACAGTCAGATTCATCTTGCTTTCGTATATCGTTCTTTCACACCTTCTTCAAAAAGGGTTTCTGGTTGGTACGTGTCTTACCATAGTGTCCTGCACGACCTCCTCGTGCTCGACCATTTTCCTCAATCATCATATCTTATCTCTAAGAAATCACAAACGTTATCACTCTAGAAATTATTTAGCACATGATTCGTAAGGTAAGTAGTTAATGACAGTGGCCAGGTGTAATTAACTCTTTACATTACTCATCCGGTTCAACATACTTCCCTTTGTGATTTCACTTGTGCTAGTTTCTACTTCGCACACAATCATAACATACAGATAACCTACATTCTTATCCCTTGCAATTAAGCTACCATACACATATTCTTTTGCTAGCAATTAAGCTAGCCTACAAACATTCTTTCTTTAGCAATTAATCTAAACATAAAATATTCTTCCACTTTCATTTAACATGCGTATACATATATTTCTAAATCATTACATAAACTTAACCATACAAATTATCATTATCGAGCTTACTTGAGCGACACATGGCTTTTTTGAACTGCCATCTTCTTTCTTTTCTTACTTAAGTCCCATTCTCAGTTCCAGACTAAGCATGTAGGATGCTTAATTCTCTCGAAATTATGCTCTGATACCAACTTGTAAAGCCTCGGTCCGGGTGCGCTACTTGGACGTTGGATTTACTCCTAAACACAGTTCTATATATCAGGGTGAATTAAAAATTTTCACGGAATATAAAAACATCAAACATTCATTACAAAATATTAAAGTCAAACTTTCAAATTATCTAAACATAAAACGTCATAACTTTTCTTCACTAGATGCCAGTTAACATAGTTCATGACATGTGTCCTCCTCAAGCCAGCCCCATCGTCCTATTGCCTGCGTGCATACTAAAAGTCAGCTATGCTGAGTGAGTTCTAGTTAATCAGGCAACGTACATTACATTCACATAAATACTTATACGTATCCGAAGACACATATTAATTACTTAACCTGCTCATACTTCATTCATATGTACATACATACATACATATATACGTACGTACGTACGCACGTACATACATATATACATACTTTATACTTTCATACTTTCCATTTATTATACTTACATTCTTTATTTCTTTCATACTTTCCTTCTTTCATTATTTTATACTTCCATACTTTCATATTTTATATTACTTTACATACATACTTATACGTTTTAAAGAGCATTCTTCCCTACTTCCTGGAGTATTATTAGGGCCTGGTTCCCTCTTGCCTTGGATATTATTAGGGTCCGGTTACCTTTTGCCTCAAATATTATTTGGGTTAGGTTCCCTCGTGCCTCGAATATTATTAGGGTCCAGTTCCCTCTTGCCTCGGATATTATTATGGTCCGGTTCCCTTATTCATCAATTAACCATACAACCATACCATAGCCATACATGTATTCATATACCTTTACTTGTTTAGTTTTAGTTCTTTCTACTTTCAATATCATTCATAAAACATTCATATATCATACATACTACATCACAATTTTCATATATAATACACTTACCACCTAGGGTAAGTGTATTAACTAATCACATCGAGTATTCACACATCCCATAAAACATAACAAGGAAATGGGGCTAGAAACTCACCAGAATGCGGTTACATTCGGAGTTAATGGTATCCCTTTATTTAGTTCCTTTATTTAGTTGTGCACTTCCAACTGTATATTAATTGCAAGTATCAATTAACTAATTCTATCCTTTTCATACTTTAAGATTTCATTAGAAATTTAAGTCTAAACTAATCTAATTGAATTCTCACTTTCCTATTCTAATGGACTTTTTATTCGAATGGTAGATTCTATTCGAATGGACTTTCTATTCGAATGGCCGATTCCATTCGAATGGACTTTCTATTCTAATGGCAGATTCTATTCGAATGGACTTTCTATTCGAATGGTCGATTCTATTCGAAAACTTTCTATTCGAATGACAGATTCTAATAGAGTGGCATTCTAATCGAATGACCATTCGATTCGATTATTTTTCAATCAGATTCGAACACTTTTCTATTCGAATACTTTTCTATTTGATAACTTTTCTATTCAGTTACTTTCTAACATCTCTTTTATACTTGTTTTGCCCGTTTACACGATAGAATGGGTTATGAGCCATAATGAGTTCTTTTTCGTCCCTTAACTTGGCCCAAACGTCATCCGTATTAACCGTTTCATTCCAACATCTCGTTTACGTTCATGTTTATATTTTTCTTGTATAATAAGCCCCGAGTTACTATACTACCAAGTTTCATGCAAAACCGACTTTGTTTACCCTTCCTTTTCACGAACCAAACACTACTCGTTTTACCCAAAACGAACCAACTAACCCATTTAACATCAAGTTCATTACTTTTTCAATAATCATGACCCTATCTATCATCCTACCAAGTTTCATGCAAATCCGTGCACGAAAAGTAAGCTTTTATAACAAAAGTTAACATTTTTGGTTTTTGTCTGGAATCACTCGAGAAGAAAAAAACCATATCAAACGAACTCTGATTTGAGTGATTCAAGTGGCCACGCGACTGGGCCGATGATCTCTACCAGCTCCACCCACTGCCGCTGCCAGAATCCGCCGCTACAGTCGCCGGAAAACTGAAACAGTTGCCGAAAAATTCCATTTTTAGCTGTTACGGTTTTGCTGATAAAAACCGAACTTCCCGACCTCCGATCCAATATGTGATTGGTGGAAATATTCATTTATATACCATGAACGCTCAATTAAAATTAGGCCGATCTGAAGGCTAGATCTCCGTGAATCTTTGTGTCTTTGTGGGTGGTTTTCTCGAAAACGGGAATTGGGGAAATGTGTGTGTTTTGATGGTGTAGAGATGGATGAAAATGGAAAGGATTAGGGTGTAAGGGGTATTTAAACACCTTAGGCCCATCTTTCCTTTTTGATCCATAATTAATTCCATCTAATTAGCCTACTTATCCTTCCATCCTTATTATTTTATTAATCCTCTACTAACTCAAGTAAACTTTTCCACCATAAATAAATAATATATTAAATATTATTCTTAGAAATTTCTGGATGTTACAATTAACTTTAATTGTGGACAACAATATTCAAACTTTAATTAAAAATACGTGGATGAAAATGAGTTTCTAGAGTTTTCTCGACTCAATTGAGTTTTCATCATATATATATATATATATAAAGTTAATATATAAACATATTAAGAAAATATTCGGTTGTGTAGAGTTCCTAGGAGTTCTTAAGTTTTTTAGAGTTCTTAAATGATACTAACACTATATATATATATATATATGTATGTATATGCTTAAGTTCAGGAGAAAAATGATATTAATGAGAGAAATGCAAAAAATGAATATGAGCCACTAGTTTTATTTTAGGTTTTAAATATTTAAAAATAAATAAAAAATATATAAATGAACAATAAATTCATTCTCTCTTTTCAATTAATACAACTAATATTGTCATAATAAATTTCTCTCTAATTAATATATATCTACTAATTTAACTATAATAATTAAAAAGATATATCTACTAATTTAACTATAATAATTAAAAAGATAAACACTAATTTAATATATTTTTTATTTACACATTTTTCATTTTATCCAATAAAAATACAATATATTCATATAATACCATTTCTTTATGTTAAAAAAAAACAATTTCTTTATACTCAAATTACTAGCATATATGCCAACGTGTTTTTTAACAATAAATATCGAAACATAATATATTTTTTTTCAATTGATATGCCTATAAAAATTATTTTCATAAATAATAATAAAAAAATATCATACCAATGTGTCCATTAAATATAAACAATAAGTATACAACCTACACAAAGTTATATAACCTACACTTGTCTGAGAAATAAAAACGTAAAACATACAAAAAAGCATACAGGTTACATATGTAATTCGACATCAGCAATTATATAAACTACACAAAGATACACATAACCTACACGTGCGTAAGTTATATGTTTTTCGTATGTAGGATATATGTTTTCTTATTCTTAGAACAAGTGTAGGTTATATATTTTTTATTGACATTTAATGCAAAAATTTGTAAGATAGTTTTTTGTGTTATTCGTCACAATGTAACTACATGTTGATGAATATTGATATGTTGAGTTGGAAGAAATTGGTTTTGAATAAAAAGTAATTTTAATGTATGAATAAATTGTATTTGTGTAAGATAAAACTTTCATGTGTAGATTATATATTTTTCATGTGTAGGTTATATGTTTTCGTGTGCGTGTGTATTCTATTGATGATGAATTTTGTGTGTAGGTTATATGTTTTCTTATTCTTAGAACAAGTGTAGGTTATATGATTTTGTGTGGGTTGTATATTTCTTTGTTGATAATGCAAACACGTGTAAAATAGTTTTTTGTATCATTCATCACAATGTAAGTACGTGCTATTAATATATTGAGTTGGAAGAAATTGGTTTTGGATATAAATAAATTTTAATGTATGAATAAATTGTACTTGTGTAGGATAAATATTCAAGAAACAAAAAATAAGTTATAAAAATAAATGAGTTCTTATTATTTTTCATTAATAATAATTTGATTAGTTATATTAATTAAATAGATAACTATTATGGTTTATTAATTATATTAATTGAACAAAGATAATGCATATATACTTTCTTTATTAATCTTTAAGCATTTAAAACCTAAAACAAAACTAATGGTCCATATTCATTACTTGCATTTCTCGAAGTAATTCCATTTCTCTCTTGATCCATCCCCGATATGTGTGTGTGTGTATATATATAATGGTTCAAATAAAAATAAGGAGTTTCCTAATAATGGTAACAAATAAATTTTTGACATGTGGCATTACAAATTATGACGAAAAAACAATTTTAGGAAACTATGTCGGTTTTGATAATTTTAAATCTCAACCATTGATTAACTTAATCCAACGACTATGATTTATTCCTAACCTTCATAGGAAACTACTTGTTTTTAGGATAATCCTCCCCTATTGTAAGGCCCCATTACCGGTGCCCTATATTGGCGTTAGATTTACTCATAAACACATTTCTAAATATCATAGTTAACTAACAACTTTTCGCGGAATAATAAAAGTCAACCATTGAATAGAAACATTCAAATCTTGTCTCATAACATAAAAAATAGTATTAAAACATCATGACAATTCTTCTTCAGATGTCAGCCTCTTCAAATCATGCTATGTGCCTCCCTAAAGCCAGCTGCCTTAATCTTTTTACCTGCGTGCATACTAAAAGTCAGCTACGCTGAGTGAGTTTTATTTAATCAGGTAACATACTTTACATTCATATACTTACATATATACGTATCCGAAGATACATATAACATACTTTACATTCATATATACGTGCCCCAAGGTACGTATTACATACTTAACATAATTAAAATTTCTTTCATACTTTCTTTCGTTAACATACTCTGTACATTCAAAACTGCCCTCGCATTATAAAGAGCATTTCGCCCTATGTACCTAGATATTGTTAGGGCCCGGTTCCCTCCATCCTCGGATATTATTAGGGTACGGTACCCTCTATCCTCGAAAATTTATTAGGGTGGGTCCGGTACCCTCCATCCTCGGATATTGTTAGGGTACGGTGCCCTTCTTCCCGTGCAACCATACCGTCATTCATTCATGCCATTACTTTCATATTTATACATACTATTAACATTTCCTAAATCATTTATAGATCATTCATAACACATATATATCATTTATTCATCAATCATAAAACTTCACATAGGTAAGTGTATTAACTAACCACATCGAGTATGTACACAAACCCGAAAATATAAAAAGGGAATGGGGCTAGAAACTCACCGGTAAATGATTCCTTTCTGAATTTACGGTAATGACCTTGTTGAGCTATGCACAGCTAACTGTTTATCAGTTAACAAGGATCATTTAACTAATCCTAATTATATTATATTCCTAAGTCATTCCATGTTTTAAATTTTACCTTAGAATATTTATTTGTTCCTTGTTCTTCGCGTATATATCGTACAAGTCCGTTTTCTTTGCTCAGATACTGAGAGAACCTTCCAAGATCAAGCCGCTAACCCGAAGCATCAATTACAAGAAACAAGAGATCGATCGATAAGTAAAATACATAGTTTATTTATAAATATGGAAGAATACATTATAGAGAGGAAATAATAACTTATGGGGAGTAATAACTTAGATCTACATCTCTCTCACCCTCTTTATGAACATGAGTTGCCTATTTATAGGCCGAAGCTCCATTCGATAAGTTAAGCCTAATTCGTTATATCTTCATAACGAATTAGACGCCATTCGTTATGATTCCATAACGAATGTTAATAAGTTAACGAACCAGCCTCCATTCGTTATATTACATAACGAATGGGCTTATAAACTTAACGAACTAACCTAGTCAACTAACGAATGGACCCATTCGCTATACAATCCATAGTGAATGGCCATATTACAATAAATATACAATATAGACTCTCTATAACTTATTCGATTGCTACGGACACCAAAACCGTGCACTAACAAACTCCCCTTTTCCGTAGCTCTCGAATACTTTAACTGAAAATCACCAGTCACAAATCATGCACTAACAGACTCCGCCTTGACTGATGATTCTCGGGCTTGTGTAGACGGACAAATCTTTAAGTCTTCTCAGCAAACCAATAACTTGTAACTTCTTATATCAGATCTCCCCCTCAAAGTGAGCAACTCTTGGAGATCATCCTGATCATCCACTGGCGTATGATATGGTTCAATCTTTCAACAATCAGCAGCAAATTATCAGCTATCCGTCAGCACCGGTAAAGAAAAACATATTTACTTTTAACCTCGTCACACATCTTCATGAAAAACCCCATCCTTCAACATATTTCACTTCGGTTTTGCCTCTCTTGATAACGTTTATCCCAAATATACTCTTTGAAGCTCGTCCACATCCCATTTGCAAAGATGTACTAAATTTTGGGCATATGATTCAGAGTTCCAACCTCTACAAATCAATCCAGAATGATCAAATTCTTCATTCTAATGACAAGACTCGTATATTCTTCAATAAGATCAACCTGTTCGAGAATCGTCCCCCTCAACATAAGTATTCTGCCGTATACTCGGAGCAAACATAGTCGGGATCAAAGTCCCTCAAAAAGAAGTAAACGAACAGACACTCGTATCCCACATAGTAAGGTTTCAATCTTGAACAAATCAATCACCAATCGAAGAACAATTGCAGTCTTGAACACAGTCAAACGTAGCTTTGCAAGCATGAAATACCACCCGAATTGTAGTAATTTTTCAAGAAACCTTGAAAATGTAAGAAGATGCAAGCTAAATAAACTCTATGAAAGTTTTATCTTCCGCTTTTCTTGACAAAATTAGCAAGGTCTTGAACAGTCCTCACAAATCTCAAACAAACTCCTCCTTAAATTACACTTGGTCTCCCCCTCGGCCAGCCGAAACGCGTAAACAGTCGGCCGGAAAATATATTACCCAAATTTGAGAGAAGAGTACCCAATACATTAGGAATATCCGAGAAAAATTTCTGTTAAGGAAAAGTTTTCCGATTTTCCCGCCAAAAAATCACCAAAAATTATCGAAAAATAAATACTTTCGCAAAAATTTTCGAGAAAGAAGTCTCACTTACGAGGAGTATCCAGGAAAAACATCGCGCAAGAAAAATTTTCCCGCTAAATTATTCCTTTATTTTTTTTATTTTTTTTAACGAATGATCTCTCCATTCGTTATCTCCATTCGTTAACTTAGTTAGTTATCTCCATTCGTCAACTAATCAGTTCGTTATAAATTATTAACTCGAATTCGTTATAACAATCCTCATTCGTTATAACAGTTGCACAAATTGCCTTAATTTCGTTAAGATTTCCACACTTCGTCATCCACATTAACGAATTACCTTAATTCGTTACCAATACCTTAATGGCTTAACTTAAAGAATTAACTTAACGAGTTGCCTTTATTCGTTGCCTTTAACTTAATGAATTACCTTAACGAATTACTTTAATTCCTTATCTTTAACTTAACGAATTACCTTAACGAAATAACTTAACGAGTTACGTTAATTCGTTATCTTTAACTTAACGAATTAACTTGATTCGTTAATTTTCCATTCGTTAAGTTTTCATAACGAATTGCTACAGTAACATAACGAATTAGGTTGTTAGATCTGAACTGTTCACCGGAAAAGCGCATTTCGCCGGAAAAATCAGTTACATGGCCGGAAAATGGTAGATCTGGCCGGAATCTGCAAGTCCAAGCTTCATCCATGGCAGATTCATCAAACCACCATAATTAACCATGAAAATCAACACGAAAACTCGGATTTTCATTCTAATCACGAATCTATTATCCAAATAACTTAACAATCACTGAATTGATCCAAATCTGATCAATCCGTGACCATGCTCTTCCATGGCAGTTCCTTCAATACACCATAACTTAACACCAAAGTACAAAGGAAGTTTCGTCTTCCATCAATAAACACGAATTCACCAATAAATCCACCAATAACACACTAATTTGATCCAAATCTGATCAAATTATACCAAAAACCGAAGAACATGAAGAACACCATAATAAACAGATTCAATACCTTAAGTGATGGATCGAGAGGAGCATCCGTATGCTCTGATACCAATTGAGAGAACCTTCCAAGATCTAGCCGCTAACCCGAAGCATCAATTACAAGAAACACGAGATCGATCGATACGTTAAATACATAGTTTATTTATAAATATGGAAGAATACATTATAGAGAGGAAATAATAACTTATGGAGAGGAATCACTTAGATTTACATCTCTCTCACCCTCTTTATGAACATGAGTTGCCTATTTATAGGTCGAAGCTCCATTCGTTAAGTTAAGCCTAATTCGTTATATCTTCATGACGAATTAGGATCCATTCGTTATGATTCCATAACGAATGTTAATAACTTAAAGAACCAGCCTCCATTCGTTATATTACATAACGAATGAGCTTATAAACTTAACGAACTAGCCTAGTAAACTAACGAATGGACCCATTCGCTATACAATCCTTAGCGAATGGCCATATTACAATAAATATACAATATTCACTATCTATAAACTATTCGATTGCTACGGACACCAAAGCCGTGCACTAACAAACTCCCCCTTTTCCGTAGTTCTCGAATACTTTAACTGAAAATCACCAGTCACAAATCATGAACTAACACATACGTATACGTCATACATACATATATGTCATACATGCACATACGTCATACATGCATATACATACACGTTATACACACATAAATACATATACGATATATGTACATTCATAAATGGCATGCATACATGTTATACATACACACATACATATATGGTATCATATACATATACACATACACGACTTACATACATACACGTTATATATAAGCATATACGGTACACGTAGATACTTACATGCTATATATACACATTTACGGTATATATATACATATGCGGTGCATATACATACACGGCATACATATACGATACATGTGCACGGATCTCATATATATGCAGTACATAAACATATGTGGTGCAATACATACATGCCATACATATACAGTACATGTACATATATGGCTCTCATATATATGCGGTGCATGTACATACACGTTACATACATACACATTGCATGTACATACACGTTACATACAAACACGTTGCATGCATATACGTCACATATACATTACGTACATATACGTTTCATACATATTCTTCACATACATATACGTTGCATACATACTTATACGCTACTCAAACTTATACGGCGTATATATACTTATATGCCCTGTATATTCTGTTAAGCTTTTTTACTTCACGTTTTTAAGGTTTTTCAACCTCGATGTCTACTAATGGCACGTGAGAAGTGTCATCAGCTATACATTTCCTCAAGTGAGAAACATGAAATGTATAGTGAATTCCTTTTAACTCTTCTGGCAAATCTAGCTTGTAAGCCACTTCGTCCACACGATACGATGATCTTAAACGGTCAAATGTGCCTTGGACTTAACTTTCCTTTCTTTCTTAAACGAATAATTCCTTTCCAAAGTGAGACTCTAAGCATCACAATGTCACCAATGTCAAACTCAACCGGTCGTCGCCGCTTATTAGCATAGGACTTCTGACGATCTTGAGCGACTTTCATTCTTGCCTTGATCTGATCGAACCTTGAAGAGGTTTCTTGCACAACTTCTAGAATTCCAATATCTTTATGACCAATCTCTCCCCAACATACAGGGGTTCTACAACATCTACCATAAAACATCTCAAAAGGTGGCATAACAATACTCGAATGGTAGCTGTTGTTATAAGAAAATTCTGTAAGATGCAAATGATCGTCCCAACTTCCTCCAAAGTCTACAACACAAGCACATAGCATATCCTCAAGGGTTTGGATAGTCATTTCAGACTGCCCATTTATTTGAGGATGATACGCCGTACTGATGTTCAGTAATGTTCCCACAGCTTCATGGAACTTCTTCCAGAATCTCAAAGTAAAGTGAGTATCTCTATCAGACACTATTGATAACGGCATTCCATGTTTAGCTAGAACCTCCTTTATTATCACATTTGTAACGTTTCTGACGTGAGCATTTTTCGTTAGACGGTCCACTATCACCCAAATGGTATCATGATGTTTAGTTGTATGAAGTATCTTAGTTATGAAATCTATGGTGATGTGTTCCCATTTCCCTTCTAGTATTTCTAATGGCTGCATCTTCCCATAAGGCTTCTGGTGCTTTGTTTTGACTTGCAAGCAAGTTAAGCACTTACTGACATAATCTACTACATCATTCTTCATACCTGGCTACCAGTAGTCTCTCTTCAGATCCTGATACATCTTGGTGGATCCCAGATGAATCGAGTATTTAGACTTATAAGAATCATCTAAGATTCGACCTCTAAGATTTCCATGGCGTGGAATCCACATACGGTCAAACCTAGTCTTAACACCATGAGTGTTATCCATCAGCTCGTCTTGCTGTCTGAAAATTCTTTCCTTTTTCATTAGCCCTACATCTATAAGCACCTCCGACTACACCTTAATGATCTGTTCAAAGAGATCTGAGTTAATGATTAACTTATAAGATTATTGCATTGACTTCCTAATTCTTACCGCTTAGCGTGTCGGCAACCACATTAGCCTTACCAGGATAGTATTTTATATCACACTCGTAGTCCTTTATCAGCTCTAACCATCTCCTCTGTCTCATGTTCAACTCTTTATGTTCGAAGAAATACTTCAAACTCTTATGCAGGGGCAGATCTACGGTTGAAATGGGTGGTTCCTCAGAACCACCCGAGTTTTGAAATAATAGTGTATTTGTATATAGAAAATAATAAAGGAACCACCCTATAAATTAGGAAGGAACCACCTTATAAACATATAAACATATGAATCGCTTGTCCAGCTGGTAACATGTTGGTTTTGTGACCCGGAGGTCGCATGTCCGATTCCGGATTTTTGGTTTTTTTTTTTACTAATTAACCCTAACATCATTTAGGGTTTTATCATAACATAACCAGCCAATATCACACAGCGCCTCTCTGCAGCCCCAGTCCTGACCCTCTTGGCCTCTTCAAACCTATCGTCGGCGCATCTCCGCCGTCCCGGTCAGTCAGTCCATTAGTCCGACCCTCGAATCCTCCCACTTTCACTTTGAACTTTGAAGGTAAATTTACATTCATTGTTAATTGTAATTTTTCTTGACTTTTTGTTAAATGGTAATTGTTCTTGATTGTTAACTACTTAATTGTTAAGTAATTTGTTAAATTTAGTTTTAGTTTGTTAGATTGTTGGTTTTAATTTGTTAGTTTGTTAGTTTTTGTTGGATTGTTAAATTTACTAATATGAGTTCTTTGAGCCCGTCTTGTAATTTTAGTGCCTTTAGTAAAGTAAACTTGTTAAACTTGGCCAAGATATATCCACGTGATTTTGATTTTGATGAAAAGAAGAAGCTTGTATATGAACTTGGCCACTACATTACTAACGTGAAAGAAGATAAGTGGTTTGCCAACTTGAGTGGCTTAGGTGATCTTGCTAAAATGATGGTGAAAACAAGATTACACATTGATTATCAGTTGGTGTATCATTTAATAAAGTTATCATTAGTTTTGCCGGGTGCAATGACAAGTGTTGAAAGATGTTTTTCTTCAATGAAGAATGTGAAAACGGATTTGCGTATACTTAAACGATTCTTGCATTTGCTACTTTTCCCGAACCATCGAACCGACCCGAACCCCAAACCGAAAAAAATTTCTGGATCCGCCACTGCTCTTATGATTGGTGTCGATAGTACACTTAGTAATGTATAATTAGTGTCTCCAAATCTTGAGAGCATGCACTACTGCTGCTAGCTCTAAGTCATGCGTCGGGTAGGTACTTTCATGAACCTTCAATTGTCTAGACGCATAAGCTATCACATTTTCTCGTTGCATTAGCACGCAACCTAACCCACGATGCGAGGCATCGGTACAAATAACCTAATCCTCATCACCATCGGGTAGAGCAAGGATTGGAGCTTGTGTGAGTCTTGTTTTTAATTCTGTAAAAGCTTCTTCCTGAAACTTACCCAAATTAAATACTACATACTTTTGGGTCATTCCGGTCAACGGTGCGGCTATTTTGGAGAAGCCTTCAATGAACATCCTATAATAGCCAGCCGACCATAACAATCTGCGTATATCAGTCGGGTTCTACGGAGCTTTCCAATTCATTATCGCATCAATCTTAGTTGGGTCCATAGTAATCCCTTCAAGATTGATTACGTGACCTAAGAACTGCACTTCACGCAACCAGAATGCGCATTCCTAGAACTTAGCATACAGTTTCTCTTCCTTTAAGGTCTCCAATACTTTCCATAGATGCTCAGCATCGTCAGACTCGGTATTCGAATAAATCAATATATCATCAATGAAAACGATAACTAACTTATCCAACATTGGCCGGAATACCGTATTCATTATGTCCATAAATGCCGCGGGAGCATTTGTTAGACCGAATGACATCATAAGGAACTCGTAGTATCCATACCGTTTTCGAAACGCTGTCTTAGGGATCTCTGCCTCTTTCACCTTCAGATTATGATAGCCTGATCTAAGGTCTATTCATGAGAACCAACTCGAACCTTGTAGTTGATCAAACAAATCATCAATACGTGGCAACGGATATCCGTTCATCATCGTAAGCTTGTTCAAATCACGATAATCTAGACACATTATCATACTTCCATCCTTCTTCTTTACAACTAACACCAGTTCGACCCACGGGGAAACACTTGGTCTTATAAAACCTTTGTAGAGGAATTTTTTGTAGTTGGGACATCAATTCTTTCATTTAGGACGGCGCCAGGCGGTAAGGTGCTTTCACGATGGGCTGTGCTCCTAGTATTAAGTCTATCTGAAATTCTATCTCACGCTCCGGTGACAACCCCGGAAGATCCTCAGGGAACACTTCTGGGTAGTCGCGCACAACATGAACATCTTTCACTTCTTTCGTCTCGGCGGTAGCTTTGAAAACATACGCCAGGAAGGCATCGCACGCTCATCTTAACAAACCTTTGGATTTTATCATTGAAATGACATTAAGCCTTGTACTTTCTTTAGCATGATAAACCGTCACCATATCACCATCCAAGGATTTTGACTTTATCAACCTACTCTTACACACTATCAGAGCCTCAAACTCAGATAGTCAGTCCATTCCTAAAACCACATCGAAACGTCCAAAGGTCATAACATATAGTGTAACAGGGAACTCACACCCCTCTACTCTATGTTACAATCCTTAACCATTCTCATTATCCTAACTGAGGTTTCACTAGTGGTTTCTACATTGAAAGTTTCAAGCACACGAAAACATTTAATTTTTGCTAACTTACTAAATGGTGTAGCTACGAAACTTCTATTTTCATCTGAATCAAACAACATAGAAGCGGAAATACCATTTACTAGAAACGTACCTGTCACAACATCTGGGATCTGCTTAGCCTACTCCTGAGTTAGCATGTAGGCCCTGGTCCTTGGCCTCGACTGGTCGGCATCTTTCTTTCCGCTTCGTCCAGCTTCACCATCAGTGCACTTCCTTGCCATATGCCCGTCTTACCACATTTGTAACACGCAGGCTTTGCATTGCATTCATGGGCATAGTGCCCAACCTTTCCACACTTATAGCACGCATTCGTCCTAAGCCTGAATTCTCCACCATGAGCTTTCCCACACTTATGACACACATCAGAACTAGTGCCCCACTTGCACTTTCCCACAAGTCTTGCATATCTTTCTCTCCCACACTTTATGTTTCTTATCCCTAGGATTCCACATTGAGTACGGGTCGTTTAGCAGGAGCAACACACTTATTCTCTTTCTTCTTTTCCACCACCACATCTTCCACAACCAGGTCATCATAAACCATCTCTGTGAGTTCAACAGCAGAGTCGAAAGTAGCAGTTTACTAGCCCTTACAAAGGTGCGAACATTCTGTAGCAACCCCTGATGTAACACTTGATTCGATTGGCTTTGGTGTTCACCATGTCGGGCCCCAACCTCGACATGCGGTTGAATTCAGTAGTGTATTCACAGTGTGTCATCTTTCCCGCCTTCAGATTTAGGAATTTCATCTCAGCCCTCTCAACCTGAATGTCAGTATAAAATGGCTTCATCATAAACTCCTTTAAGTCATCCCACCTCAAAGCCTTAATCACTTCCAGGGTCTTTCTCTGTTCCACGTTTTCCCACCAAAACATAGTCTCATCACTAAACGACTGGGTGGCATAACCCACCTCAGTATCAGGACAACACTCGCGGATTCGAATAACCCTGTCCATCGCGGTTATCCAGTGGAGAGTAGTGATTGAATCCACTAAACCAATCAGCTTTGGCGGCTCGCAACCTTTGAACGACTTGTTGTTACACCCACCTCGGCCTCTTTTGTTAATCAATATTCACAGACCTAAATTCACTCGAGTCACCTTTTCTCTCTCGTTATCCTTCTTACCAATCCCCCCTATCCTCTCAGCGGTCCTTTCATGGATTTCAGCAGATTTTCTTGGATGCAGATTCTTCACTGCAGCAGCTACAACTTGAGTAATGGCGGCTTGAACAGCAGGATCCAGTTGATACCCTTCATTGTTGCTTGGTCCTCACAGAGTTTCACTCCTTTCCTCTCTTGTGTTAGTAACTGGTTCTACAGAAGGTTCTCGGATAATACGTGGCCTACCACGACGTCCAGCACGAACTCCTTGACCAACAACCTTTCTTAATCCAGCCATTCGTACTCTATAATGAAACACAAATGTCATCACTCAAGGAACTATTTAGTACAATGATAGTAAGGCTAACAGGTAAAAACAGTGACCAACTGTGATTAGCTGATCACGTTATTCTCCGTGTACTATACACTTCCCGTTGTGAGTCCACTTGTGCTAGGTTCTACTTTTATACGGTTGAACAATCAATCACAATCCACAAACAATCAATAGTCCTATCCCTAGCAAGTTAACTTTTTTACATATTCTTACATTATACATAAAATTAATCTTGTACTTTACCTTTACATAGCTTGCTTGAGTGACAAGACTTTCTTGACCTGGCATCTTCTTTCTATACTTACTTAAGTTCGATTCTCTGTTTGAGTCTAAGCATATGGGATGCTTATTTCTCTCAAACTTATGCTCTGATACCAACTTGTAAGGCCCCATTACCGGTGCCCTACATTGGCGTTGGATTTATTCATAAACACAGTTCTAAATACCAGAGTTAATTAAAAACTTTTCATGGAATAATAAAAGTCAACCATTCAATACAAACATTCAAATCTTGTCTCATAACATAAAACATAGTATTAAAACATCATTAAAATTCTTCTTCAAATGACAGTCTCTTCAAATCATGCCATGTGTCTCCCTCAAGTCAACCACCTTAATCTATTTACCTGCGTGCATACTAAAAGTCAGCTATGCTAAGTGTGTTCTAGTTAATCAAGTAACATACTTTACATTCATATACATACATATAGGTACATATAAAATACTTTTCATTCATATATTCATGCCCGAAGGTACTTATTACATACTGAACATAATTATCATTCCTTCATATATACATACTTTCAGTTTTTCATACTTTCTTTCGTTAACATACTCTGTACATTCAAAACTGTCCTCACATTATAAAGAGCAATTCACCCTACGTTCCTCGGATATTGTTAGGGTATGGTGCCCTCCATCCTCAGATTTTATTAGGTTCCGGTGCCCTCCATCCTCGGATATTATTAGGGTCCGGTACCCTCCATCATCAGATATTATTAGGGTCTGATGCCCTTCTTCCAGTGCAACTATATCGTCATTCATTCATGTCATTGCTTTCATATTTATACAAATTATTAACATTTCCTAAATCATTCACAGATCATTAATAACACATATATATCATTTATACATCAATCATAAAACATTCACATATCATACACTTACCACTTACGGTAAGGGTAATAACTAATCACATCGAGTATGCACACAGTTCCGAAAACATAACAAGGGAATGGGGCTAGAAACTCACATGTAAACGAGTCCTTTCTGAATTTACAGTAATGCCCTTATTGAGCCGTGCACGGTTAACTGTGTATCAATCAACAAGTATCACTTAAATAATCCTAATTATATCATACTCCTATGTCATTCCCCATTTTAAACGTTACATTTCCTTATTTATTGGTTCCTTGCTTTTAGCGTATATACCGTACAATTCCTTATTCTTTGCTCACATACGTATACGTCATACATACATATATGTCATACATGCACATACGTCATACATGCACATGCATACACGTTATACATACATATATACATAAACGGTATCAGATACGTATACACATACACGACTTACATATATACACGTTATATATGCATATACGGTACAGGTACACACTTACACGCTATATATATATACATATATGGTATATATATATATACATATGAGGTGCATAAACATACACACCATACATGTACGGTGTATGTACATTTACGGCTCTCATACATATGTGGTACATATACATATCGGTGTGTATACATACACGCCACACATATACGGTAATGTACATTTATGGCTCTCATACATATGCGTTGCATGTACATACACGTTACATATATACACGTTGCATGCATATACGTCACATATATACGACATACATATACGTTGCATACATATACGCCACATACATATATGTTGCATACATATACGCCACATACATATACGTTGCATACATACTTATACGCCCTACATATTTTGTTAAGATTTCTACTTCGCACTTTTAAGGTTTTTCTTTTATTCCGGCGCCGTCAGCCGCCGTTAACCACCATGGTTGGCCGGAGTTTGATCGTTTATAACACAGGTAGCTTCGGGGTGTCCAGATTAGAGCTATGGTGGCCCTTAAGCTTATTTTTTTGGGTTGATTAAACACCTGAATAAAGCTAGATCTAAATTCAAATGACTCATTCCGGATTCCGGGGCTGCGGTGTCGGGTTCTAATGTGTTGGGTCAGCTGAGATGAATGATTTCTTACCTTTGGTTGGTCTTGGATCGTTGAATAGAATAGTGTAAAGAGTGTTTGGCTTAAGTGTGTGTTTTTGATGGTGTATGCTAAGGTGTAGAATGATGGAGATGGAAAGGATTTAGGGTTTAAGGGGTATTTATACTCCCTAAGCCCATGGACCTTAGGCCTATCTTCATCTTAAGTCCATAAATAAATCCCATCTATTTAGCCTACCATCCTTATATCTTTATTAAAAATTAGCGCAATTAAATTCTTCTACTAGCGCAATTTAATTCTTCCAACGCAATTAATATATTAAAAATTTTACATAGAAATTTCAAGATGTTACAAGTTTACCCTTCTTAAAAGAGGTTTCGTCCCCGAAACCTAACTTTTCTCAAACAAATATGGGTAAAACTTGCGCATCTCCTCTTCATCTTTTCAAGTAGTGTCCTATCCTCTACGATGCTTCCATATCATCTTTACTAAAGGAATAACTTTAGGACGAAGCTGCTTTTCCTTACAGTCAACTATCCTTACAGGCTGCTCGATGTAGTTTATCTGTTCATTAACCTTGATGTCTACTAATGGCACGTGAGAACTGTCATCAGCTAGACATTTCCTCAACTGAGAAACATGAAATGTAGAGTGTATTCCCTCTAATTCTTCAGGAAAATCCAACTTGTAAGCCACTTCACCCACACGATCACGGTCTTCAACGGTCCAATGTACCATGGACTTAACTTAACTATCATTATGAAAAGAATAATTCCTTTCCAAGGTGAGACTCTGAGCATCACATTGTCAACAATAATGTTAAACTCAATCGGTCGTCGCCGCTTATCAGCATAGGACTTCTAACGATCTTGAGTGACTTTCATTCTTGCCTTGATCTGATCAAACCTTGAAGAGGTTTCTTGCACAACTTCTAGACTTCAAATCTCATTTTGATCATGATTTTTCACCCAACTAACCAATTAAATAACAAAACACAGTAATCGGAATTTACCAAATTTAGCCAAGAACCACCGCGAATTTGGTTTAAAATCAACCTAAGGTGGTAGTCGTATGACAGTTGTGTTCCACTTTGGCCGAGAGGAACATGTCATGCTACATAACCTTACGATGAAGAAGTAAAAACAGAAGTAGGGAATTCTTAAGGAACTTCCCAAAAAAATGAAATCTACTTTGATTTAAAATATTTACGAAAACGATTCATTGAATGTTGAGGCATAGCCTCGGAGTTGTGTGTGTGTGTGTATGCGTGTAACAATATAACAATAAAAATAATCCTTATTTAAACAGTTAAATATGTACTTAATCTAGCAAGTAATTACGTAAGCTGTAAAAAAACAAATAGAACACATCACGTAAACAAATAAGCATGTAAGGGGCTCCTAAGCTTGTTACAAAGGCACCACTAACAACCTATCTTAAACCTTCGGCTCTGATACCAATCTGTCACACCCCAACCTAAGGTGGAAATGTCAGTTCTCAAGGTACTATCATGCAATAATTAAAGTTATAATATCTATTATTGCAAATTAATTAATCCAACCATTTTCAAGTACTACAATACACAGTCTATCAATGAAATAAGTAAAAACAAAATAAAATCTAAATTCTTGTTTCTTCTCTCTAGCATGAAATCCTAAGTGTCTTCGAACAACTTGAGAATCACATTACACGTTAACCTCCATATGTGTTAAAAATACAATAATTTTGTCAACATTAAGTTGAGTGAGCATAACACCAGATTTAAGACACTATAATAATAATAAATAACAATGAAAACTGTTCCTGTCAGATAAACGGTTAAGCCATAACACATAACAATCAATCAAATCATAAAGAAAGGGCTCAACCAATTCCATAAAAATGGACTTTGGTTACCAAGTAAGGACTAAACCGTTGCCATAAAAATGGACATCGGTTGCCAAAGATAGTTGTATGATCATACTATAATGAGAAACGTCACCAAAATGCGTTCAAATAAAGCAAGTAAGCAAATAGCAAGTTAGGAAAACTGATAAACACACAAGGATCAATTGCGGTTTGAATATTATACAATATAAAAGCAACTACTTACGCATATGTACCAAACGGGTAAAAAATGAGTTAAAAAGAGTGGAGTGAAATACTCACTTTAGTAATTAAGCAAGAAATATGATTCGTTAAGCTATAAAGGTAGATTAAGCTCATAGGGACAAACAACGACGAGAAATCTTAAGTAACAATAATCGCGGGGAAAACAAATATGGATTGAATATGAAGCTAAGACTAGATAGGTAATTCGGGATTTGATGACCGAGTGTTCTTGCCGAAAACATTTATTATTTAATTTCTTTAATTTATTATAAATTTTATTATCAAATTTTTATCGTAAATAATATGGCTTAGTTTTATAAAGTGCATAAAAATACTTAAATAGTTATTTATAAAACATTTTAGTTTATATAAAGAGATTTATTTATTTCAATCTGAAAACACGGTTAATGTATATATATATATATATTATATGAATAAAGATTTCTTTTTAAATAAATATTGTAAATAATAGATAATAGATAATAAATAACAATATTTATATAAACCATGATTTCTTTTATAAAATGCCTAAACTATATTTGATAATATATTAATTAAAAAGATAATATTATGTACTCAAAATAGTTCTTACATGATCCTAATCATATATATATATATATATATATATATATATATATATATATATATATATTTTAACCAAGATTCGAAAACATGATTAGTTAATATGTCGGTTAAACCAAGCAACTGGGCTGTTGTGTTATTTGGTACAATTACGATATTCAGTATGATACAAACAGACAATCTTAAATCCAGATTTAGCATAAGAACCCTAGTTTATCAATAGTTTAATCTATTTTATGTTTTGTTTAAACAATGTTAGGGCTTTAGTTAATTGATCAATGACGAGCTGGAAGTACAATTCAATTACTGTTAATGATGACGGGTGGACTGTGATCGGAGAACGGACAGCGACGACCCAATGACTTACGTACAGTAGGGTAAAAGCGAGCTTTTGATAAAATTGGCTTATTGGTTTTGATCGTCGGGTTGCATAGGATTTGTAGATGAGTGTAATTGAATTAAAATGAAGTTAGAATTGCAAATCATGAACTGGGTTGAAGACGGTTTGTTGAATAGTTAATACGTATCAAATATATTGTTGTTTCTTAATTGGGCACGTCGGTGATATTGGTTATGAAATGAAGATCAAGAATCACCAATATAATCCATAATTACAATGATAATTAAGCTCGAAGCAACGAAACAGGTCACGGGTTGTGAATTGGGTCTGGTAAACGGGTTTGGGTTAAGGGATAATGGGTTAATCATATTATAATTTATCAGTTTTGCTAGTTGGTCCTTGAATTATGGACATGTGTACAGAATGAGGTTAAAGTAAGGATAAGGGTTACAATTATATATAGTTTAAAGTTGTTTTAATAATTAACAAATATTTAACAATAATAAGAAAATAATAACGAATAACACGATAAACTTGATATTTCATAGAAGAAAATAATTCGAACATAGAAACAAGTCGGGTTATGTTTAATAAATATAAATTTGGAAAGTCGAGTTTTTACAGTGTCCCCTACTTTAAGGAATTTCGTTTCGAAATTAAAGGATACTTTAACCAAACCATTAAAGTTTGAGGAGAATAAAATTTTAAAAACACAATTTATCATAACACAGAACTTTGAATAGTTAAAATAACGCTCCAAATGCAAATCCGATAAGGGCACTTATATATCGAATGTACCAGTGGCGTATCCATCATGTACCGTTATCCCAACTACCTTTGATTCTATATTATGAGACACAATCTTACGCATTATGCTTTCCATGCAAGGACTTTGATAATTATGTTCCGGACCATAATTATTTTCATCGTCGAATGGTCCACATGATTCGTCCCATCGTGTGGATTTACAAAATGTTTGAAAATATAATTTTAAGAATATAAATCCTTAAGGGAAAGGAGTTTTAAGTGAGACGTCTTTAATTAGACAAAAGTTTATAGTTTGGTAATTTAAAACGGGGAATTTTATAAAGCCACCCTTCGATAACCTTAAACTTTACTCGAGGGGCATAACAATAGAAAATCTTAATTAGTACTTCAATAATTCATAGAAACGTTAATTCAAAATTTATTAAATAGTCGATAAAAAGCAGAAAAGTCAAATTCAAGTAAGATAAAATACGAGCAACAAGGTCTTCTAGTTGCTTAAATTCAATGGAGTTGATATCACTGATATATCAGTGATATATCGGTTATCGGTCCCTTGGCGATATATAAATCAGTCTATCGGTACCAATAATATCAACGATATTGACCGATATTAGACTTATATTTGACCGATATTCCCGATATCAGTGTTTTAAGTGTTAATCATCAGCTGTTAGTGTTCAATGTTAGTCTTTTAAGTCATAATTATCTACTTTTAGTGTTCAATGTTAGTGTTTTAAGTCTTAATCTATTCTTACTTGCTACGATTGTTAGTGTTTTGCAATTTGCAAATGGTTAATTTGTTAATGGTGGGAGACTATACTGAATTATTAGTGTGAAATTGCTACATATATGTTTTACATGATATTAATATTACCGATATCCCACCGATGTCTCACTGCGATAACCGATATCTAAGATCTCGGACCTTGACCGATATCCGATATTTTCTTCATTAAGTGCTTGATAAATCTTCAGTTGCGCATGACATGGAACCTTGAAACTTGAGCATCTTGAATGATTTGATACATAAGAGTTTAGGCAATCGAGGTAGATTGAATCGATATCGCGTGGATAACTAGAGCTTGAACGGTTTGCAAGAGTGTTGATTTGTTAAAGTAGGCTTGGTACACTTGAGCTTGCGGGTGCGGAACTTGATAAGTTTGGGTTAAAATGAATGATCTTGCTTGACGAGAGGATCTTTAAGGACAAGGGATCGATAGGTTTGGACTTAGTGGGTAATCTAGTAGGGTGTAACTATAGTTTGAACTTGATTAGTTTGGAAAATCTGAGGGCACATATCGCGGGGAGGATCAGGATCTCCTGAATGGTAGGAAGCACGTGTAGTAGTGACATCAGGTTGAGCATGAAGGATATACTATTGTGGGACGACTTGTGCATTAGACAGTGTAAGGCAAGTATTTGCAAGAATGATCAAAGCGATTACATTGGATGCAGGAACGGCATGAGGGTTGAGTCGAATGATGAAAGTTACTAGTGAGGTATAATGAGTGAAGACTGATGGAGAGTTTCTTTCTCGGGATACATTGATTTTTTCGAGGTTGATGTCTGATTTGATTAACAACATAGTTTTTATGATTAGACTTGCACTTGTTGTTGTCGTTGATGTTGTTGTGAGGATGAGTAGGGGTAAATGAATTAAAATCTCAATCATGAAAGTTAATGAATAAGTTTGAATTGGTTGTAATAATGTTTTGAATTTGAGTTTATATTTTAAAGGTTTCAGCAGTTAACTCCTTGACTGTACACGCAGTGGTCATGAGAACAAGACTATTGATGTCGAGGACGACGGTGGTTTCTTAGGTGAGACATTCTATGAGGATCAAAAATAAAGATTTATAAGATGGGTGATAAGTTAAGAAAACAAATTAAATATTAAAAGTTTAATTGTCTTATAAGAACTTTGATTTTAAGAAATGGGGGATTTGCGTTGTTCATGAGGATTAAAAGTGAAAGATTATATGATAAAGGGGTACATAACGTAAGTAGTCATTAGATAATGTTGTTAATATGATTAATGTGTGATAACTACACGAGGAGATGAGGTGTAACATCCTACTTTCGATAATAATATTAAAGGAAATTTCATTTACTCAATAACGTGTCGTGTATTAGTTTAGATAAATAAACTATAAGAGGATGGGCTTGGACATTAAAAGACGGAATAATAAATGGTAATGGGCCTTAGGTCCACGGGCTTAAGGAAGTATAAATACACCTTCAACCCTAATCCTTTCAATTTTTATCCATATCTACACCATAGCCTACACCTTCGAAAACACACAAAAACACCCTCCTATATCCCGAATCAAGATCTGATAGTGAGAACCTGAGCTTCATAGAGTTAGAGCATCGTAACGAGCCAAGACCGATATCAAGACTAGATCACGTGGTTAAACCGATTAGTTTAAAAGTACGTTTATAATAGGAACTTGTTCATTTATGCTAGGTTTGTTTAGCAATCCTAGATCTATATGAATATGGTAAAAACAAATCAAACTTAATGATTCTCTTTGAAATTCGTTATCATTTGGTGGGTTAATTAACGTATGTTAAACCGCACGTATATATCAATCAAAAACACCTTTTAAACACGATGTTTGGACAATGGGTTGATAGGGGATTGTAGGCGATGGGTATACGAGTCAATGTTGACTGTTTGGTGTTCTTATCGATTTTGACTTTGACCCCTGAGTCAAAGATTTGGATAAGACCGATGCTCAATCATCATAATTGAACGAATCGCTGGACATTCATTAGACAATCATAACGAATGAGAATGCAATCGTAATGAATGAGCCCTAATTCGTCCTACATAAGTCACAGATGACTTAATTCATTCGTCATCCATTAATTCGCCATAAGGAGACAACGAATGGAGCCATTCGTTATAGGTACCTTCGCGTGCTCCTATAGCAAATGAGCCTGAAATTCGTCTAAATGAAAGAACGAATGGCCTTAGTCATTCGTTATACTCAGATCAGGTCATTCGTCATAGAATGGGACCATTCATCAAAGCGAATGGTATAGAGAATGATACTTAACCAGAATGAAGTTTTCATAGCAAATGGTACATAAACAGAAGCCACTCATCATAGCGAATGGGATAACGAATAAGATGATAATTTAAGAATTCTAATGAAATTTGTGTTAAGACAGTTAATAAAAATAAAATTTTTCCAAGATGACCTGGCAGCTCGACCCTAGCCAGGGGTTCTGCCCCTTGGACTCTGCTGGGGGCTGCCACCCCTAGTCCCCACTGCTAGGGGCGCTTCCCCTGGACTCCCATAGCTAGGGGTTACCATAACTTAGAAGTATGATATAGTTAGAAGTAGTTATTTTATACGTGTAATTGTTATATAGTTATCCGCGCCCAGTTAAAGAAATGAGTTACCATTAACTCTGAAAGAAACCGAGTACAGGTGAGTTTCTAGCCCCACTTTCTTGTTATGTTTTCGGGGCTGTCTGCATACTCAATGTGAATGTTAATACTCTTAATTAATATGGTAATTGTTTGCTATGATGATTGATGTGATAATATGGTATGAATGTTATGAATGAATTCTTGTCGGCGCGTGAACGATCTTCGGATATTGCACGAATCGTCAGGGGAAGTAATGTGTAGTATGCCTAGTATGAAATAATGTATGCATGAATGTAAGTAATGAAATGAGTATGTACGAAAGTATGTTATATAAGAAAAAGGTATGTATGATTAAAGGATGGATGGAATGTAAGGTTAAAGGGTTGCAGACCCTAATAAATTCTGCAAAGGTTAAAAGGTTGCAGACCCTAATAAATTCTACGAAGCTTAAAGGGTTGCAGACTCTAATAATATATGCGAAGGTTAAAGGGGCTGCAGACCCTAATAATATATGTGAAGGTTGAAGGTTTGCAGACTCTTCGGATACGTATTTATGTAAGTATGTGAATGTAATGTATTTTTCCTGGTTAACTAGAACTCACTCAGCGTAAGTGACTTTTAGTATGCACGCAAATGAATAGGTTGAGGCAGCTTGCTTGAATAAGGACACATGGCATTGGAACGAAGATATTGGCATCTCAAGGATAATGTGATGATGTTATTATGTTTTATGTTTAATTTGAAAGACAAAGGATGTTTAATTTTGAAAGATTTGAATGATTTTATAATATATGTTTGAAGTTTATAATTCCGCGAAAAGTTTTAATTAACTCTGATATTTTGAACTGTGTTAATGAGTAAAGCCAACGTCCAATGTAGGACACTGGGAACGGGGTCTTACATGAGTTCAATTTAAAATTTAAGTTTTATTTTATTAAGTCAACTTAACAACAAACTAACAAAACATAATTTATGTGTCACACCCTCAATTTTCGACTAACGGGGTTCTACCTTGAGGCGCGTGACATACCAAGATCTACCATGTGTCATAACGAACAACCGATTTATAATGGAAAATATTTAAATATTATTGCTCATCATAAATGAGGTAAGTACATTTACAATAAAGTTGTTACATTTACGGAAGCGTATAATTTATGAAGACACTTAAAAACCCAGAGTGCGTGTCAAGACGCCCAGACATGACACTTCATTAAATACTCCCAACATAATTCGATTCTTAGTGGGATCCATGCATCCTAGACTCATTCAACTTCGCGCGTGCACCTTAAACACCTGAGAAAGACATGCTAAAACGGGTCAACACAACGGTAGGTGAGTTCACAGGTTTGAGATTAAAAACAAGTTTGTTAAGCAAACCATTTAGTAAGTAAATGTTGTAAGCAATAAAACATGGATAATGTATGCATTATTAATAACGCTAGTTCATTATACTAGCAATCATGTTACATTAGTGTGAGTTCCATTTTGACCGAGGCTGACTTGTTAGTTTGTTGCCACCCATGGAGTCTAATATAAGACTAGTGTGTTTCTAGTAAATGAGACGCCCGGCGACTCCCTCAACCGAGAGCCCCGAGGGGGTTCGTCAAATCCAGTAGTACTACCTTTCATTACCAAGGAAATGCACAATTGTTAACGGTCCAATGTGCATGGGGGACTTCAGTTTAAGTGCATTATGTACCCATGAGGTATTAAAAAGTCTACAATTAGTAAAAAAATGGGGTAGTGAAACTCACCTCGAATGCGGTTCAAATTGAAAGTCAATTACTTAAGTCAAAGTTGTTCTAGTGCCTAAATCATACAAGCACTATAAGTATTCGCTAAGCGATTCCTAGAACCCTCAGTATCCAAACAATTCCCTTGTTTATTTGAAGTTTGACCAACGTTTGACTTTTTGTTGACTTTGACCAAAGTTTGACTTATTGTTTGACTTTTGACCAAAAGGTCCAAGTTGTTGACCGATAACTAAAAAGTGTAAGTCTCGATGTCCGAAGACTAAAATTTGAGTTTTGTTGACCTTTGATCAAAATATTGACCAACGACCCGTTGGTGACTTTTGACCAATTTTCTAGACTTAGAATGATTACATTATGTTCCTAATCATAAGAATCAAGTAATGTACACTTAGCCAATTTTCATACAATCTTATGGCTAAGTCTAACTTCTACCACTTTCTACGCTTCACAAGTAAGACTAACCATTTTTGTCAAATAGTTCTAAGTTGACCCGTAAAGTCAAAATTCAATTTACTACAATCATTCTATTACAAACTACAATTATTTTTACTAACAAATATGTTGATAATCCTTAACAAGTTTTTAATCATCAAAACTTATTTTTCTAACCAACCAAATAATTCACACATATTCTTTCAAGTATTAGGTATAACATATATTTTTCTTATAATTTTCCAATTCACACAAATATACAGAATATTCACACTCTATAACAACCTAATTTCAGTCTCTATTTTAACATAGCAGTACACAAATATTTGCCAAAATTCAATATTTGTCCAATTCATGCAGGACCAATTGGATTAGATTCCTACTTCAATTTATAACATTCCAGAAGTGGAATCACACCCATATCTATTTTCAATCTCAAGTTATACAATTGACAACACAGCTTAGAAAATTTGTCTTTTAATTAGGATTGCAACCCGATTTTGTAAATTAATAAAAACTAGTCAAACAAAGTCTAAAAATTATAATTATTGACTTTTTGAAAACTAGATTCAAAGTACTTAATCATAGTATCACAAATCAATCAGAAACACCAACGTATCATCAAGTTATACAATCTACAATCTAAAACACAGAAACTGTCAACAAGCAGATTCAAACCAAAAGTCACAAAATACATGATTCTTATATCCTTAACCATGCTTACTTACTTGCTTGATCAATTCTTACTTACTTACTTGCTTGATCAATGCTTACTTACTTACTCAATCCCACAATCCCAAATCAAAGAAACATAAAAAAAAATATATTAACCATGCTTACTTACTTGCTTGATCAATGTTATATCACTATTTGTTCCAACAATCACCAACTTGATTATGATATTTTGAGAGTGTTTTAGAAAAATAAAATGTATGTGTGTGTGATGTGATATGGACGGCCAAAAGGAAGAAAAAGGAAAGTTATAACCTTCATTGTTATTTACTAATAATTAACACAATCATTAAGACATAATTAATTTTATTAAACTTTAGGTTATGTCATTTTTTATTACATGTGACATGTTACATTCTATTATAAACGTTTTCTAGTAATCATATGTTTTGTACTATTCTTTTTGTTACTTGTTATGTAATATATCATATGTTATGTTATTTTAGTTATTCACTTCACTTACAACATATAAGTATACTACAACTAATCATCTATCATGTAACACAATTACACTCATCACATATAATACATGTAACATATCATGTGTGACAAATTTATTATAACCTATCATATATTATAACATGCGTGACAAGTTTATTATTCTAGTTATCAATAGCTAGTTACTCTCACTTAGGTCATCAACGACACCACTGACTCAATGTATGCATACATGACACTATATGCATGGGAGTTCATTTACTTAGTTAACAGAACTAACCGGGTTTACTGACACAGTCAACAGGATTTAACTGAGTTAAGTTAACGGAGTTAACCTGAAAATGTCGGGTGTCACTTCATCCCCTTGTTGAAAGAACTTTCTCCCCGAAAATTGATATGCTACTAAGTACACCAGTCGACTTTCGTCTATATGTTTGGTCTTAGTAAATTCAGTAGACTTCATGTTCATATGTTTGTTCACTGTACATTCAGTACGTTAGTAGACTTTCAGTCTATATGTTTGTTCACTGTACATTCAGTAAGTCCACTAATATTTGGGCAGTGTCACTCGTATTTAAAGAAAACTTTCCATTTGTCACATCGTCCCCTTGTTGAAAAAAATTTTGTACTCGAAATTTTGATTATGACATACGGAAACTATAACCATAGTTTCTTGATAGTGAAAGCGTCTAAACGCTTGACAGTATAAGAAATAGGAAGTGCTAATATTAACGATTTTTAGTGTTATTCGGAACCATACGAGATTCAAGTATTCACTTGATTAGAGATATAAAAATAAACCGAGAGGTTTGTCATAAGAATATCCGATCAATGTTTGTAAAAGTTGATGCATTGAACTACGACTTTGTAAGAGTTTAGGGAAACCATTTTAATATAAACATCCATTTGTAAAGAAATGGCAAAATTTCAAAAGTAGTAAAGGAGTTGAGTCTCAATAGTTCAATATCATTTTCAGATAATCTCAGTAATAGGTACGGCTACCATTGCGGAAGTGATAAAAATGTTAAGGATTTAGAAAATAAGGCTTCTATAGCTCAAGGAGATGGTGTTCATAAAGATGAATTTTTATATAAGAGTTTCATTTACCGATCAAGTCAGGCTATCGAGCGAAGAATACTAATATGTCTCGTTTCCTATTTTGGTCCATATGGTAATTTGAGTTCATGGAACTCAATAATGAGGAAGTTTGTAATAGGTTATAACATCCCAAAGATGTTGTTCATAAGATTTGATCACTATTATGCTGATTAGCCAAGGTTGAGTTTTCTCTATTCCGCACGAGGAACCATTAAGAAAATATACTACGTGCCCAATTGAACTATGATTTAGAAGTCTTTTGGCTTTTGCTTAAACTATGGAAGCTAGCGCTCTTTTAATCAGCAAGGTATGATTTATCGGATTGGATTGATAATCAACATAGTTAAGGTAGTAAAGTTTCGTGAAACGATTGTGTTCAACATAAATTTTGAGGTTGATGGCGTGGACACGAAGGACATGTGTCCCTAAATAAAGTGTTGATGAAATTGCTCGTACCAGAATTCCTATCAAGGTAATTTGGTTAAAGTCAAGATTTCTCCATTTCTAAGATCACGTGATTTGGAGATACCAAGGGAGTTACTTTAAGTGATCGAAGAGAGAAAATAAAAAAATCCAAGGTGAGTGTTGAATACATTCGTTGATAATTGATGCTTTATCAAGGTTCAGAAACGGGACGAGCTCTTACACTCCTAAACAGTGGAGTTAACCTTCCGGAAGGGATAAAATGTCATTTGAACCAAACAAGTCGGTGTTATAATCATTTTAACAGAATGAAGTCCAAAATTAGGTATCGTATTGAATATTCGGGAAATATCAAAGACTTGCCATATTAGAAATTGAAAGGAATGGTCAAAGGTTCATTTCATTCCTCTTTATTGTTAATACCCATGATTACAGAGGATTGTGTGTTTCCAATCAAACGAATTATGATTACCCCAAATGGGGTTGCATCCGATAGGAGTTCAGGATAAATTAATAATGTAGATCATTGAAATTCGCTCCCATCTTCAATGAGGTTTTCTGATTGTTTGAAACAAGTCAGACGTCTTCTTATGTTTGTATTTGTCTGGCCTCAAGGGACATGATATGATTTTTGCCTAAGAGTTTGTCGCTATCACTAAGAATGAGAGACGTTGTTCAACGTTAACGATGTTTAACCAAATGCAGAATGCATATCCAGTGGGTTATTTAATTGAAACTGACCTTAACTAGTTCCAATTATCGAAAGAAAAGACGTCATCAACTAGCTCGGTCAGCAGGTTTAGTCATTAGGTCGGATGGGCATCTAATGTATCTTATGTAGGAATACTAATCATCATTCACAGTGACACGATTTCCCCTACCCTCCTCTCTAGCATTCATTGTGGTTCAAGTCCAACATCGAACAAGGCATATTTAGAAAATATCTCTCCTAACGTGAGCAGATCGTTTCTAGGTCGTAAGGTAGCTCTTTTCTCCACCACTTTGGTGCGAATACCGATTTTGGTTAAAGCGAATATAACTATGCTCAAGGTAGGAAAGTCGGTTAGTGATGTCCCCAACATCAACTTACTGTTAGCGTTTATATATAGTGTGTACTGCAGCTAACTCACCACACTAATAGCACATCTCCGGTGGTTCTCCTTACCAATCCTAACCAATCTGTATTTTCCCAGTATCAAATGTAATTGGTAAATTTCTCTTCTCCACTTTAGGTAATAAAAGATGAGTATTTGTTTTCCATCTAAGATAGACCGATATAAATCCATATGAATACTTGGATGGATGCTTACTTGTCGTTTCTTGTGACTTACGGATCAGAGGAGGGTTTTGATGATGAATGGTCGTTCACCAACTGACATGACTTCTTCACGTTAACTATTTGGTCCTCATCCGTTCGGTACAGGGTACCCTGGAAATAGAAATGTGTTGTTTCTTAAACTTTGTTCCTAGGGGAAATAGAAGTCATAATGAGGACACGATTATTCGGGTTTCATTCAAATTAAGGTTCGTCACAGGCGAAGTCATTATCGTAGGTTGATCGTCTATTGGATAGTATATCCATTACTTTGTTGTTTGTTTACTAGAAGAAAATTTCAACCATATGTCTCGTCAAGGTCATACTCGTTGTTCTATTGAAGTTTAGGTTTGGTATTTATAACTTTGTTATGTGCTTGCAAATTGATGGCATTAGCGGGTTCAAGCTTGTACTGAAGTCAAATGGGAAGAAATTAGTTTAGTTTCCTTCACGAGGGCATTCAATAATACTTAGGCTATTCGGGGTTTGACTCAAACTAGGGCGAGTCAATGTTGGAGGTTGGTATCAAAAAACTGTTCGTTGTTACTATAGGCACATAAGATGAGTTACACCATAAGCCTTTACATACTATCAAGGCGTTACTTCAGACGATTAAGAATCATTGCTCCGCGGCCAAAAACTTTCTAGGAAAAGTTGCATAGAGAATTCCCCAATCCTTAGGGAGGTGTATTTAGAGCTATGGGTCGAGAGGAAGATTCAACGCTTTATAAAAGGTTACATAACTGAATTACCTATTTCCATGAGAGTTGAGGTAGGACCATACTAGTAGCTAGTTCACCGAGTCAAGATGAGGCGAGTGATTAAAATTGTTTTTGAGAATGTTAGCCAAATAGGGGTGTTAAAGAAGATATTTCACAAAGAGTTTTGTTATAGGGTTACGGTTCCATCCGTGCATAAGGTATTCCAATTAATCGTATTCTAGTGGAGGTTCGATGGTTTAAATTATGTTTTCCAATGTCCTTGGGAAAATGGAATTACCTTATGGAACGGTCTTATTATAGAGTTTGTCATGGTCGCGGAAAAAAAATATTTCAAGCTAAAGTTGGAGTTAACAAATGGTCAGGGTAAGTATATCAATAGAAACTTTTAGCTGGGTCGCACAAACATGGTGTTGGTTTACAAGAGGTTCTTAAAACTTCGCATATACACTACGATTAGAGGTCTTGCCATGAAATGCAAGAGAAGTTTTCAATTCAGATGATGTTCATAAAAAAAATGGAAATGACGTCTTAAGCTTGTTCAAAAACTTGCATATTGGTAACTAAAACATCAAATTTTATCAACAACCATCTTCAATCGGCTAGTCGCTCCCATCAGTTACAGAACATGTTCAACGATGCCAACTAGTGTTGGACGAGTTAAGAGAGCTTCCATCAACAGTGGAAACTTAAATTCAAGATTCACGGACTATGACCACACTATAGGATTCATCAGGATTCACATGCACCATAAATTATTATTAAGTGTGCACCCAAATTAATAATTCGGTTTACATGATCAACCCAATTTATCCCACCATGCATCAAGTTGTCCCTTAGTTTGGATTGCCGAGTACAAAATTATACTAATCATGAAAAGGTGAGCAAAAAGACTTTTTATTAATCGCACATAGATTAGTTCATAGTTTCACCCGAAACTTTGGTTGGGAATAGATTATCCGAGTATTCACTCGAGTCGAACACACTAATATTTCAGCTTTACAGATGGAAGAAGAATACATGTTCGTGAAGCAAACATGCAATCGAAGTACGACTTAGGCATAAGCTAGAAATAAAGTGAAGTAAGCATTTTTTCCCTCTAAGTCAGAATAGACTTTGAGTGTACCATAAGCAAGATGTTTTCAGTTGCGCAGTCAATCTACTCTTCCAGCAGCATCGACTAATGAAATGAGTGCGCGGCTCAATAATGAAATTATGGCATCTCAATGCCGATGAATTTCTATAAAAAAAATGCAAGGGTCTGCCTCAAAGAGGTGTGTTTCACTAGAGACTCAAGTTTGGAGTTTGGAGTGGAGTATGGCTAGCAAGTTTAGGATACTCATGATGGTAGATAGATAAGAGACTCACTTCCGACATACCCAACTCTTGAATAGGTTATACTCGTTTGGCGTTTCCGTTTCAAGGGCCTGAGATGAATCATCATTCTAGACGATGTCATTGCTATATTCAATCCGATATTTCCTCGGCTACAATGATGTGAGAATGGGTGAAGGTTCCGATGTGAAAACAAGAGTGGCGTGCTCCTTATCCAAGGATAATGTTGTGGATGATGTCGACATACCCGTATGGCATTGTAGAGTTAAGTGGTTATGTACTAACATACTACGTACTCCAAGTACAGAATAAATTTGTATGCAAATGCATGATTAATATGCTTGTCATAAATGAGTGAAGAAGCTAAGTGAGAAATCAATGCGTTGCGAATACAACGCGTACACATATGCAGTGCATGCATGAATGAAATATATGTCTGGGTTTGTATGTTTTAAAACTGACACAAAGCTTTGAAAACGGTTATAGACTAGTTTTCAAAAATAAACCTAGTTCACTATAACCAATGTCTCTGATATCAATCTGTCACACCCTCAATTTTTGACTAACGGGGTTCTACTGTGAGGCGCGTGACATACCAGGATCTAGCCATGTGTCATAACGAACAACCGATTTATAATGGAAAATATTTAAATATTATTGCTCATCATAAATGAGGAAAGTACATTACAATAAAGTTGTTACATTTGCAGAAGCGTATAATTTATGAAGACACTTAAAACCCCAGAGTGCGTGTTAAGACGCCCAGACATGACATTTCATTAAAGACTCCCAGCATAATTCGATGCTTAGTGGGATCCATGCATCCTAGACTCATTTCAACTTCGCATGTGCACCTTAAAAACATGAGAAAGACATGCTAAAATTAGTCAACACAACGGTTGGTGAGTTCACATGTTTGACGTTAAAAATAAGTTTGTTAAGCAAACCATTTAGTAAGTAAACGTTGTAAGCAATAAAGCATGGATATATGTATGCATTAGTAATACCGCTAGTTCATTAGGCTAGCAATCATGTTACATTAGTGTGAGTTCCATTGTGACCGAGGCTGACTTGTTAGTTTTTTGCCACCCACGGAGTCTAATATAAGACTAGTGTGTTTCTAGTAAATGAGACGCCCGGCGACTCTCTCAACCAATAGCCCCGAGGGGGTTCGTCAAACCCAGTAGTACTACCTTTCATTACCGAGCCAATGCACAATTGTTAACGGTCCAATGTGCATGGGGGACTTCAGTTTAAGTGCACTATGTACCCATGAGGTATTAAAAAGTCTACAATTATCCAAAATATTTGTATGTTGCATGCTTTCCCCCCAAAAGTAAGTAAAAAAATGGGGTAGTGAGACTCACCTCGAATGCGGTTCAAATTGAAAGTCAACTGCTTAAGTCAAAGTTGTTCTAGTGCCTAAATCATACAAGCACTATAAGTATTCGCTAAGCGATTCCTAGAACCCTTAGTATCCAAACAATTCCCTTGTTGATTTGAAGTTTGACCAAAGTTTGACATTTTTTTACTTTGACCAAAGTTTGACTTTTGTTGACTTGACCAATATTTGACTTTCCATTTGACTTTTGACCAAAAGGTCCAAGTCTCGATGTCCGAAGACTAAAATTTAAGTTTTGTTGACCTTTGACCAAAATGTTGTCCTTTGACCAAAATATTGACCAGCGACCCGTTGGTGACTTTTGACCAAATTTCTAGACTTAGAATGATTAAATTATGTTCCTAATCATAAGAATCAAGTAATGTACACTTAGCCAATTTTCATACAATCTTATGGCTAAGTCTAACTTCTACCACTTTCAACACTTCACAAGTAAGAAAAACCATTTTGTCAAATAGTTCTAAGTTGACCCGTAAAGTCAAAATTCAATTTACTACAATAATTCTATTGCAAACTACAATTATTTTTACTAACCAATATGTTGATCATCCTAAACAAGTTTTCAATCATCAAAACTGATTTTTCCAACTAACCAAAACTTGTGATTAAATTACCAAATAATTCAAACATATTCTTTCAAGTATTAGGTATAACATATAATTTTCCAATTCACGCAAATATACAGAATATTCACACTCTACAATAACCTAATTTCAGTCTCTATTTTAACACATCAGTACATAAACATATGCCAAAATTCAATATTTGTCCAATTCACGCAGGACCAATTGGATTAGATTCCTACTTTAATTTATTACATTCCAGAAATGGAATCACACTCATCTATTTTTAATCTCAAGTTATACAATGTACAACACAGCTTAGAAATTTTTCTTTCAATCAGGATTGCAACCCTATTATGTAAATTAATAAAAACTAGTCAAACAAAGTCCAAAAATTATGATTCTTGACTTTTTGAAAAATATATTAAATGTACTTAATCATAGTATCACAAATCAATCAGAAACACCAACATATCTTCAAGTTGTACAATCTAGAATCTAAGACACATAATCTGTCAACAAGCATATTCAAACCAAAAGTCACAAAAATCATGTTCTTATATCCTTATGATCTTAAATCATCAAGGAACCATTTTCTATAACCAAATCTCATGTATTTCATTATTTTACTGAATTATAAAATAATATATATGTACAAAAGGTTTCCATATTTTCTTTTATGACAAGACACACAATTACTTTTAAAACCATCAACTTGATCATCTTTTTATTTCTTATGATTTCATGTGTTTGGATACTCAATCCCACAATCCCAAATCAAAGAAACATAAACAAAATATATATTAACCATGCTTACTTACTTGCTTGATCAATGTTATATCACTATTTGTTCCAAGAGTCACCCAACTTGATTATGATATTTTGAGAGTGTTCTAGAAAAATAAAATGTATGTGTGTGGATGGCCAAAAGGAAGAAAAATAAAAGTTATAACATTCATTGTTATTTACTCATCATTAACACAATCATTAAGACATAATTAATTTTATTAAACTTTAGGTTATGTCATTTTTTATTACATGTGACATGTTACATTCTATTATAAACATTTACTAGTAATCATATGTTTTGTACTATTCTTTTTGTTACTTGTTATGTAATATATCATATTTCAGTATTTTAGTTATTCACTTCACTTAACACATATAAGTATACTACAACTAATCATGTAGCATGTAACACAATTACACTCATCACATATAATACATGTAACATATCATGTGTGACAAATTTATTATAACCTATCATATATTATAACATGCGTGACAAGTTTATTATTCTAGTTATCAATAGCTAGTTACTCTCACTTAGGTCATCAATGACACCACTGACTCAATGTATGCATACATGACACTATATGCATGGTAGTTCATTAACATAGTTAACAGAACTAACAGGGTTTACAGACACAATCAACATGATTTAACTGGGTTAAGTTAACAGAGTTAACCTGAAAATGCTGGCTGTCACATTGTGTGTTGGCCTCCCATTAGCTTTCCATGACAGTTTGAATAACCCAGCAAAACTAACGAATAAAACTAACTGAGTTGGACAGCTCATGAGCGTTACATGGTATTTTAACTGTCCCAACTAATTACCGAATTAACAATACAATAGAGTTTGTCGGCCCATGAGCGTTACATGGCGTTTTAACCGACCAAACTAAATAACGAATAAATGAAAGAAAAATACGAGTAGTTGGAGCATCCCGTGAACCACCACTTATTATAAACTCCAACAAAAATAACATTCAAAACAAGATAAGGAATGGATAGTAGGAGTGCCCATGGATACCATGGATTTTTCACCCAACTAACCAATTAAATAACAAAACACAATAATCGGAATTTACCGAATTTAGCCACGAACCACCATGAATTCGGTTTAAAATCAACCTAAGATGTAGGTCGTATGACAGTTGTGTTCCTCTTTGGCCGAGAGGAACTTGTCATGCTACCTAGCCTTAAGTTGAAGGAGTAAAAACAAAAGTAGGGAATTCTTAAGGAATTTGCCAGAAACAAAGGGCAATCTAATTTGATTTAAAATATTTACGAAAAAATTTATTTGAAGGTTGAGGGATAGCCTCGGAGTTGTGTGTGTGCACAACAATATAATAATATAAATAATCATTATTTAAGCAGTTAAATAAGTACTTAATCTATCAAGTAATTACGTAAGCTGTAAACAATCAAATAGAACACATCAGGTAAACAAATAAGCAAGTATGAGGCTCCTAAACATGTTACTAAGGCATCACTAACGACCTATCATAAACCTTCGGCTCTGATACCAATCTGCCATACCCTAACCTAAGACGGAAATGACAGGGCATGAGTTGATTGATCACAACTCTCAAGGTACTATCATGCAATAATTAAAGTTATAATACCTATTATTTCAAATTAAATAATCCAACCATTTTCAAGTACCAAAATACACAGTCTATTAATGAAATAAGTAAAGACAAAATAAAATCTAAATTCTTGTTTCTTCTCTTTAACATACAATCCTAAGTGTCTTCAAATAACTTGAGAATCACATTACAAGATAACCTGCATATACGTTAAAAATACAATAGTTTTGTCAACAATAGGTTGAGTGAGTATAACACCAGATTTTGACACTATAATAATAATAATAAATAAAAGTGCCAATTGTTCCTGTGAGATAAACAATTAAGCCATAGCACATAAACAATCAATTAAACCATAAATAAAGGGCTCAACCAATTTCATATAAATGGACATTGGTTACCAAGCAAGGACTAAACCATTGCCATAAAAATGCACATCAGTTTCCAAAGATAGTCGTATGATCATACTATAATGAGGAACTTCACCAAAATGCGTTCAAATAAAGCAACCAAGCAAATAGCAAGTTAGTCAAATTGATAAACACACAATGATGAATAGTTGCGGTTTGAATACTATATAATATAAAAACAGCTAGTTACGTATATGTCCCCAAAACGGTAGAAAAATGTGTTAAAAAGAGGGGAGTGAAATACTCACCTTAGTAATTAACAAAGATATATGATTTGTTAAGCTATAAAGGTAGATCAAGCTCTTAGGGACAAATACTGATGAGAAATCCTAAGTAACAATAATTGCAGGAAAAATAAATATGGATTAAATACGAAGCTAAGACTAGATAGGGAATTCGGGATTTGATGACCGAGTATTCTTGCCGAAAATATTTATTATTCAATTTATTTAATTTATTACAAATTTTATTTTCAAATTTTTAACGTAAATAATATGGTTTAGTTATATAAAGTGCATAAAAATACTTAAATAGTTATTTATAAAACATTTTAGTTTACATAAAGAGATTTGTTTACTTCAATCTAAAAACACGTTTAATGTATGTATATATATATATATATTATGAATAAAGATATATTTTTAAATAAATATTGTAAATAATAGATAATAAATAATAATATTTATATAAATCATGATTTTTTTATATAAAATGCCTAAACTATATTTTATAATATATTAATTAACAAGATAATATTATGTACTTTAAATAAAATCTTACATATTCATACATATATATATATACACACAATCAGGATCATGAGAGAACTTTTTTGAAATTGAGAACCATGAGAACCATTTTGGACCACATAAAACTCAAAAATAAAAAAAATCATAAAATAAAAAAAACACAAAAATGAAAAAAGTAAAAAAATCAAAATTCTTATTTTAACATCCAGGTTTCATATAAAAAAAACTCGGTTTAGCCAAATTATATACACATATGTATAATATATACATATATGTACATTTACATGATTTTTTATACACATGTGTATAATTTAAGATAAATGACACTGTACATATGTGTATATTACGTAACTAAAGATTAAATAAAATTATACATATGTGTATAATACGACGTTTTTTTTTATTTTTTTATTTTTTTAATGAAACCAGAATGAAATATAAGAATTTTGGTTTTTTTTTTTACTTTTTTAAAAATTTTGTTATTTTTTGTTTTATGAGTTTTTTAAATATTTTTTTCAAATGTGTTTTTAGTGATCCAAAATGGTTCTCAAAGTTCTCAATTTGCAAATGGTTCTCTTAGGATCCTTACCCTATATATATATATATATATATATATATATATATATACACACACACACACATAAATATACATAAAAGAATCATGATTTATATAAATATTATTATTTATTATCTATTATTTACAATATTTATTTAAAAAGATGTCTTTATTCATAATATATATATATATATATATATATATAGATATATATATATATATGGTAAGGGTATTAGGAGAATCCTTGGTAAATTGAGAACTTTGAGAACCATTTTGAGCCATAAAAAAACCTCTAAAAAATATAAAACAAAAATTTTTTAAAAATAAAAACACCAAAATTCTTATATTTCATTCCGGTTTCCTAAAAAAACATCGTATTATACACATATGTGTAATTTTATTTAATCTTTAGTTACGTAATATACACATATGTACATTATCATTTATATTAAATTGTACATATGTGTATAAAAAAACATCTATGTGCATATATGTACATATTATATATATATATATGTGTGTGTGTGTGTGTGTACAATTTAACTAAACCGAGACGTTTTTCTTATGAAACCGGAATGATAAATAAGAATTTTGGTTTTTTTATTTTTTTTTCATTTTTTTTGTTTTATGATTTTTTTTATTTTTGGATTTTTTAACCAAGATTCGAAAACATGATTAGTTAATATGTTGGTTAAACAAAAATATGAATTAATTATGATTTTATAACCTTTATAATACTAATTATTGATTTAATATGATTCATATTACAATTAACTAACAAAACCAAAATTAAAGGGGCGGGGGGTGGGGGGGGGGTTCAAACCCGCGCCCCCCAGCGGCAGAAAGTCTTAACGACACCACACACCAGCTAACTGGGCTGGTGTGTTATCTGGTACAAATACGGTATTCAGTTTTATACAAACAGACGATTTAGCATACGAACCCTAGTTTATCAATCGTTTAATCTTTTTTACATTTGTTTAAAAATGTTAGGGATTTAGTTAATTGATCAACGACGATCCGGATGTACCATTCAATTACCGTTAATGATGACGGGTGGACTGTGATCGGAGAACGGACAGCGATGGCCCAACGGCTTACGAACAGCAGGGTAAAAGTGAGCTTTTGATAAAATTGGCTTAGGGGTTTTGATCGTCGGGTTGCATAGGATGTGCAGAGGAATTTAATTGAATTATAATGAAGTTTAAATAGAAAATCATGAACTGAGTTGAAGACGGTTTGTTCAATAGTTAATACGTATCAAATATATTGTTGTTTCTTAGTTGGGTATGTAGGCGATATCGGTTATGGAATGAAGATCAAAAATCACCAATATAATCCATAATTACAATGATAATTAAGCTGCAAGAAACGAAACGGGTCACGTGTTGCGAATTGGGTCAGGCAAACGGTTTTGGGTTAAGGGTTAATGGGTTAATAATATTATTATTTATCAGTTTTGCTATTTGGTACTTGAACTATGGACATAGGTACAAAATGAGGTTAAAGTAAGGATAAGGGTTACAATTGCATATTGCTTAAAGTTGTTTTTAATAATTAACAAATATTTAACAATAATATTAAAATAATAATAAATGACTCGATAAACGTGATATTTCATAGATGGAAATAATTCGAACATAGAAACAGGTCGTGTTATGATTGATAAATATAAATTTGGAAAGTCCGAGTTGTTACAACTTCTAGGCTTGTAAACGTACGGAACTTTCGACAGTTGGTTCGTTTATATACGTTTATAAAACGAACCATTTTGACCCTAACCAAACATACATATGTTTAAAATGGCTCCTTTTGACACGAACCAAACTGATACCTTCTTAAAATGGCCGGTTTTGACACAAACTAAACTGATAATAGAATAAAATAGATACAATAAAATAAAAAATTCACGGTTGCTAACCTAAGAAAATTGCATAAGCTAAACCTTTGGAAGAGACGTATGAGCGGAATCAAGCACGTTCCAAGCCAATCGAGGTTGTTTATCCATATTTATGATCTTCCGCGTTTCCATCAGGTAATATCATGTACAATATTCAGATCTAGACAAATGTATAGATCAACTCGCCATTTAGAGATTTATCATGAGAGAAATGAATAGCTAGAAAGCAAAATTAGGGTTCCAAATAACACCCATAGCAGTGCAGATCCACTTGCTTGATAGATTCAAAAAAACTTCTTTATGCAACCTCCAATCGTCGTCGACTTGTTTAATTCCTCCGATAAATGGCTCAGTTCATAAATAATCTCCATGTATAAATCTGGTTGACAATTATTGATTTGTAACATTAAATAATTAATGTAAGGCCCCGGTCCCATTGCCCTACTTTGGCGTTAGATTTACTCATAAACACAGTTCTAAATATCAGAGTTAATTTAAACTTTCGCGGAACAATATAATAAAGGTCAACCATTCAATACAACATTCATAACTTGTCTTTTTAAAACATAGCATAAAATATATTATAAAAACATCATGACAAGTCTTCAGATGCCAACCTCTTCATATTAGGCCACGTGTCCCCCTCAAGCCAGCTGTCTCAGTCTATTCACCTGCATGCATACTAAAAGTTAGTTACACTGAGTGAGTTCTAGTTAATCAGGCAACAAACTTACATTCATACGTATCCGAAGATACATATTACATACTTAGCCTGTTACTTTTATTTTGTTTGTACATATATATACTTTCTTTCTTTCATACTTTCATACAATCGTTCATACGTTCTCTCATGTCATCATACTTTTATACTTTCATAATACATATGTAACTATCTTTACCATCTCAGATATTTGTAGGGTCTGGTCCCTTTCTTCTCTATCTCAGATATTATTAGGGTTTGGTCCCTTTCTTCTCTATCTCAGATATTATTAGGGTCTTGTCCCTTCCTTCTCTATATCATATATTATTAGGGTCTGGTCCCTTCTATCTCAGATATTAGTAGGGTCTGGTCCCTTCTTTCCTTTCAACCATACATACACATCTTTACATATACATTTAACTATATAATTCAAACATACTCATAATCATTCATTTATCATTCATACATTGGTCATAACTCACCTTTCCTGGCGATGCGCACAATATCCGAAGATCGTTCACGCACCGACAAGCATTCATTCATAACATTCATACATATTATCACATCAATCACTATAGCATACACTTACCATTTAAGGTAGGTGTATTAACGTTCACATTGAGTATGCACACAGCCCCGTAAACATAAAAAGGAAATGGGGCTTGAAACTCACCTGAGTTCCATTACGTTCACCGTTAATGGTTATTCGTTTCTTTAGCCGTGTGCAACTAACTGTATAACAATTACACGTATCAATTAACTATCACTACCCATATCACTTTTCTAGTTTAATTATAACCCTCAACGAACGGGGGTCTGGGAACACATTTTTTATTAGAATTCTAAATTATTATTTTATTTGCTAACTCATAAAGTTCGAGAGCTTCTTTGTAATTAATCCATTTTATCTTCAGTCCAGGGACCTTTCTGTCGTTCTTTCAAGGTTTAATTCGATATTCTGTTCTTTAACGGATGAGGCTCATTCGTTACTTCTTAACAAATGAAACTTTATAACGAACTGGCCTTTATAACAAACTGGCCTTTATGACGAACTGGAGGTTCGTTCGTTAGTTCTCCGTTCACCGATTGGCATACCAAATTGTTGTTAATTCGTTATTTGTCCGTTAACGAATTAGGGTTAGGTTAGAGACATTCTCTGACAATCTGACATTCCTCACATTCCCCTATCGTCGGCACCGCCTTTCCGGCGCCATCATCGCCGTAAAGCCGGGATCTCGTTGGAAAAAAGAGATCTCACTCATTTTCCACTGTTTTTCGTCCCGTTCGATCCAGATCCGAGATTGGGTGACCCCTAAGCTCGTCTTTTGATCGGTTTATACCCTATTCCATCCGGATCTCGTGACTTTAACAGTTGAGGGTGTCGGTTCGTCGTTTCGCGACTAGATTTAGCGGTTTAGGATCCATATGATATCATAATATTATTACCTCAGATCGATGCTCGGTTTTCTTCTTGGTTTCGGTTAGAGAAAGAGAAAGATGAGAGAGAGCTTAAGTGTGTGTTTTTGATGGTGTATGGAATGAGTGGAATGGATGGATTATGGGTTAATTAAGGTTTATATATCACGGGTCATGGGCTTAAGGCCATGGTCTTTTCTTCCTTTCTTTCTAATCCAAGTCCATTACACATATCTATTTAACCCACACTAGCCCGACTCATAATAACTCATATTTTATTTTATTAACCGAAACGGAAAAAAACGGGATGTTACAATTGAACAAAATTTAATTAAAATAAAAATACCTGCAACTCTAACCACAATACCCATGTATGTATCAAATTTGAATCCATTTAAAAAAAACTAACGCGACACTTTTTTTTAAACGGTTTTTAATAACTCATATAAAATATTTACTTTGAATTTGTTTTAACAAAGGTCAAGATGACTTCAGGTCAACACGGGTAACTTTTTAGTAAAAGTAAATTCAACTAAATTACTTAAAACGGGCCACTTTTGATCAAGTTCTGCTTTAAAATACGTCCTTTTTCATCTTCCTTTTTTTGTTTTTTTGACTGGTTAGATAATAAAACACAAAATTTGATAAAGTTCTAGCTCTATATCAATTATTAAATGATTGACATCAGAAGTACCTTTAAGTTCACATCAGAGTTCTGGCTCAAAAGCAATTTTGAAGGTCAAGTATGACCACGAATAACATCTAAGCTCTAACGGGCCTGACCATCACCAATTGTAGATAATTAAAAACATAATATTAAATCACACAAACCTAATAAAACGTGTTGTGTAATGTGTAAACGCTGAAAACCTCATTCGAATTAAGCTTATAACTAAAAAATCTCATAATTATTTGCTTAATTCAAATCAAGTGATCTACTAATATCTTTCACAGTCGCTTTACACATAATTATTATAATTTAAAGCTAATATTATATTATTACTAAATTCAAAAACAATAATATATTTTTATAACAAAAAGGTATATAAAATTTTGTCCAGATTGTAAAAAAGTAAAAAAGATAACATAAGAGAAGGATGAATGCTCTAATTACTATGTCACAGTATTAATAAAATAAACCATTTTCAACCAGAACTTATGTAACATCAAGAAAATATCAGGTCAAGAATAACGAGTTCAAAAAGATAAATGACCAAAAATAACAAGTTTGAAACTTAAAAATAAAAAATGAAAATTCTGTCTCCAGGCCTGATCGCGATACGCGACGGCCATAGACCAAACGTCATCGCGTATCGCGATGGCGAGGTCTGACATGATGACACGTGTCCTGCCACGTGGCATAAAGCCTTAACAATGTGACACGAGTCATGCCACGTGTCACAATGTGGCATAAAGCCATGACATTGTGACACGTGGGGTGACACGAGTCATGCCACGTGTCACAACGTGGCATAAAGCTCGCCACGTGTCACTACGTGGCACCGCGTCTGCCACGTGGCAAACCTACTTTTGACTCAGCATGCCTATATCGCGATACGCAATGGCATGATCAAAGACCATCGCGTATCGTGATGGGTCCCCAAAAATTTCTATAAATAGCAACTTTTGCACTCACTTTTCACACCATTTTTTACACACTTTCTCTCTCTATCATCTATCTAAAAACATCTCGATAAACGTGTACCGACCACCTCATTTTCCGTGACCATAAAACTCCAACATTTTACCTCGTAATCCGTGCCATTAAACCAACGATATCTCGAAATACCGATGACCCGACATTCCACCTCGAAGTACGTGCCGATCCAAGACAACCTAAAGTTCCACCTCTAAGTACGTGCCGACCCGAGACGAACCGACGACCCGCCTCGAAGTATGTGCCAACCCGACGACCCGCATCAAAGTACGTGCCGACCCGAAACAACCCGACGACCCGCTTCGAAGTGCGTACCAACGAGACTTGAATACCGGTGTGTGCCTCGATTTGCGTGCCAAGAAGATGTTGATCAAGATTCTCGGTATACGTGCCAAAGTCAAAGTGCTGCCCGAGAGTTTAGTAAATAATAAACCAAACAAGGTAGGCATAATGCCCGAATAAAATAAAAAAAATAATAAAGGCTTAGACCCTAGTCAAGGGTATAGTCATTACCTCGAAATTAAACAAAAGAAAAGCAAAGAAATTATATAAAAAGAAAGATATAAATATAACTATTGATTATAGAAAAAGTGAAATTATTATTTAAATAATCTTAAATAATAACTAAAGAAAAGAAAAAAAAGAAAAACTAATGAAATAATCTTTATTAATAAATAAAGATAAAAGTATTATTTAAATGTGTTTTAAATAATAATAAGTAAATGAAAATGTATATACATTGTTTGTATTATTAATATAAACTAAATGAGATGTATATATATATATATAGGGAGAGGATCATGAGAGAACTCCATTTTATGGAGAGAATTAGAAAACTAATAATAAAGTATTTTTAATTTAATTAAAAAAATATATTTAAATTTTTTTTTTCTTTCATCCTTCTTATATGTTGTTATTCTTCACTAAAAAAAATAAAAAAATGGAAACAAATAAAAAAAATTAACGAGTAATGCATATATGCAATACACCGACTTTTTTTATAATGCATATATGCAATAGTGTGCATTTTGATATTTGAAATAGTGTTGAATAACATATATATAGTTGTTTGTATTGTTTATTGGCAATAGTGTTATATTATATAGAAAAATTAAAAAAAATCGATATAGTGCATATGTGCATTAGTGTTGTATTACATATATGCGATAATGTGTTTTGCATACAATTATTAGTGTCGTATTTGCATATATTCAATAGTGTGTATTGGATAATGCAATTGTGTTGTATTAAAACACTATTGTGTATATGCAATTGGCATTAGTGCACATATGCATTACAGTACTACACCGACAAGTTTTTTTTAGTATCAATATCATCTTATTAGAATGAGAAAAAAAAAATCACAAAATAATTTTTTTTTAAAATAGTTAAAAATAATTCTTTACTAGTTCTCTAGTTCTCTCTTTAAGAGAAGTTCTCTCTAGATCTCACCTATATATATATATATATATATATATATATATATATATATACGTTTTGGAAAACGTAGATTTTAGAAAAGAAAACATGACGGACTAAAAGTCCGAATATGAGAATAAGAGATATATGATTTGGACTATAGGTTCAAACATATTATAAAAGAAAAAGAAAAAATAAAGTAGAAAATAGTTATAGTTGATAATATTATTTAAGTTATTATTCTTAACTATTAAGAGAAGAAAATGATGCGTTTCTTAATGAAGAAGAAACGTAGAGTTTAAGAAAAAGAAAAACATGTTAAACTAGAGGTTTCTTTTGTAAAAGATAAGAAAAGTAAATAAGTTAAAAAGAAAGAGTTTTTAACTTGAAAAAGAAAAGAAAGAAATAATATATTAAACTAAAGGTTTGAAATAAAGAAAAGATGTTTTGAACTAAAGGTTCATAAAGAAATTAAAATCGAGGTAAAGATTTTACAAAAGAGACTAGAGGTCTTAAGCCAGATTGTATATCCGACTAACAAAAAGTTATACTCGTACTATAGGTGCGAGATAACAAAGAAGATGGAAAGACCCTCGGACAGTGTATTGAAGCTGATCCAAAAGAAAATGTTATACTCGTACTATAGGTGCGAGATAGCAACGGGAAAGACCATCGGACGGTGTTTGAAGCCGATCCAAATTGAAAAGGTGAATACGCCCAAACTTTACAAACTTGTTTTCAAACGAGTCAAACATGTTATATGAAAAACTTTACATGAGACTAAGTGTCTCTAAAACATTTATAAACAAGGGTATAAACACTGGCCTCAAGCTATCATGTACGTTTGTCTGGATCCTTACATATGTGATGGGCACATCACACCTGGTCATAATTACGCTCGCCTGCGGGGAGTATGACCTTGTGTATACGTATAGGCACTCAACTAGTCGAACGCTGCGGTGTTGACTGGGGAACCGAGTGTAGAGACTTGATTTTATGAATTTTGTTGTTTTAACTTGATTATTCCTAAGACATGATGGGCCGAGACCTAAGTAGTCTCGACGGGTGATTAAGTAAAAGAAAATATTTTCGCGTCAGCGTGTTCACCAGTATATCGCTGACGTATTTTTTTTACATTTCAGGAAATTATAGTATCAAGAATTGGAGCCATTCATGAAGTGGATGCTCCCAAGGTAGAGATGGCTCATTGTTTTAAATTATTGAAAAAATGTAAATAATATGCTTTTTAAAAATCAAACAAGGTTTATAAATAAAACACTCGGAAATTATTATCCGATACGCTCTCTATAAACTAAATAATCTTATTTATAAATAAAGGTTTACAATTAAATTGTCATTTCAAAAATATACTAATATTTATTATAAATTAAAAGACTTCCCCGAGAAGTTTTTTCAAACAAAAGCAATTATGTTTTATTAAATAATAGTTTTCAAAAGTATTAAAAGTCTTCCGCTAAAAAAACAAACTCTGATACATTTACAAAACCGATACAAACTATTGGCCAAATGCCTAGGCTGTATGTCGGGGTGTGACAACCTATTTGAACCTTTACCTACTCATATACATCAATTTCTTTATTGAATCATATAAGTTGTATCATGGTGATAAATTACCATTGTTAAACTTCTCAAAACTCGGCCACTTTTCACGTAAAATTTAACAGATTTCATAGAAATAATTTGAGCCAAAAAGTTTATTATTTGATTTCATACACCTATAGTACAATTATTGATTAGCAAATGTCACTCCCCAACAGTCCGATTTTTACTCTGATCAACTATCTATGTACAAATGCACTACCACCAGCCTAGATCACCATCAATAATTTTCAGAGTAAAGTTGTTGGGTCCAAAAAAAACAAATCTAAAAAAATTGGATAATTACCAAAAGTGTGGTAGCAAGACTACGAAGAAGAACAGCCACAAGAAGGAAACAGGCATGAGATTCAAAACACATTTCATCATAAAATTAAAACCCTAAATAAATTACTAAAGTAAAAGATCATTCGTTACCTCATAGAAGAAAATAGAATTGGAGAAACGACAATATCAACATCAGCTTTATATTGGACAAAAGAAATTCCACGTCAATACCTATGATTAGAAACAACAAACCAGCAAACCTCTGATAGAAGACACAAATGACAAACCTGAAAATAACAAGAGTGGTGGAGGTGAATCTAGCAACAAGAAGCATCTTCATACGCGTCCAGATTCCGACTATTTCAAGGAGATTTTGATATGGTTATCAAGCTAACGCTATATATATTGTACATTATGCTTAAGAGTTTGTACAACTCATAAATTTCAACAATCCCACTTTCTCTCTTTAATATATATATATATATATATATATATATATATATATAGTTAAGTTTAAAAGGAAACTCTAAAAAAGTCTGGATTTGGGGAACTACCTTCCCGGCCCTTGATCATTTCCACACATTCTTATGGTATAACCTCACTCACATCATTTTTTTAAAGTAAAGAAAAACCTCAAAAAAAATTAAAATATATATATATATATATATATATATATATATATATATATATTAAAAAAAATTATAAAACAAAAAAGAACGAAAAAAATAAAAAACCAAAATTTTTATCTAGCATCCTTCGTTCCAAATTAAAAAAAAATTCCTGGTTCAGCCTTCAGATATAGTTTAGCTTGTAGGAGGTTCAGGATATTATCAGCTTGGGTGTTGGGGGGGGGGGGGGGGGGTAACACTTTTCATTAACATTTTGCACATAAAACTACAAATCTCATTAACATTTTACATGTAAAATAACACTTTTTATTAACATTTTACACGTAAAACAATAAATTTCATTAACGTTTTACAAGTGAAACAACAGTACTTTAAGATTTTACATGTCAAAATTAATATTTTACATGTAAAATAACACTTTTCAATACATTTTACACGCAAAACAACAATTTCATTAACATTTTACATGTAAAACAACAGTTCTTTAAGAGTTTACATGTAGACAACACAATTAGTTATAATTGTAATGTAAATTCAATAATTATATATATTAAAAGCCAACATACGGTTATCTCACGGAATTTAGTGTTCATGAACATCAGTTATGCTTTTACGCGCGTATAAGACATTGCGAGTTTCAATGTGGCGGTTATAATTTATTAATGCATTTTATTTTCCTACCATGTTTACACCATCAATTGTACAAGAAAAGCCCCCCCGCCCACCTAAAAAGACTAACCCCGAACTCGAAAAACCTTAAACACCCTAAAAACATATCCCTAAAAGCTAGACCAAACCCGAAGGCTAAACCGAGATTTTTTTTGTTTTAATTATTTTGGAACGGGGGATGCTGGACAAACATTTTTGTTTGTTTTTTTACTTTTTCGTTTTTTTGGTTTTATAATTGATTTTAATTTATTTTTTTGGAGATTTTTGAGGAGTTTTTTTTTATATAAAAAATGATGTGATGTAGGTGATTAGGGGTGTACCATAAGGATGTGTGTAAATGACCAAGGGTTGAGAAGAGAGTTCCCGAGTTCCCCACTTTTTTGGAGTTCCGTAATGAACTCACCCATATATATATATATATATATATATAAACCACTTGAGTTGAGAAAATTCTAGAAACATATTCTCAAACACATGTTTTTAATTAAACTATGAATCATATGGTTCACAATTAAAGTTAATAAAAAATATAAAAATAAAGTTACATTTTCTCTCTCCTAAAAAATATGTTTAAAAGTTAAAAAAATGCAAAACAATAAGAAACATTTTTTTTTAATTTTCGACGTATGTATTAAATGTAACAATGTTAGAACCATTTTGTATTAAGTCTTTCGTATTTGTATGCAATGTGTCGTTAGCTAGTTGGACTTTGTTTATATGTATGTTTGGGCCCAACACCATGTATTTTGGAGCCCATTGGGCCGTGAATAATGAATAGATGGTGCATGAGCACACACACTATATATAGTGTGTGTACTCATACACAAACAACATTTTTGTCAAATCTTATCTTATCCTTCCTTTCAAACTTTCTCTCTTCTATCTTCCCTCTCCTACCTCACGGCATTAATAACCAAACAAGATCCGAGATCTCGGTCCTCACTAGTGATTTCCGCTAGCTAGTGTAGAGGTTGATCCAAGTAGACTAGTTGTTGTGTTGTTAGATCCGGTCAAGGGACCTACAATTGGTATAAGAGATTTCAGGCTCTACTAGTTGTAGATCTTGGATTACAACATTGGATTTTGGTCTTGTTTGTCTTGAAGACGGATTTTCAAAAGTTTTAGTAGGTTACGGGTTGTTCAAGCCACAAAAAATGATCAATAGTTCAAAATATTGGGTGTTCAACCTTCGGGGTTCAAGTTTGTGTATTGTTTGTTAAGATTCAAGTGTTAAAGGGGCTCAAATCTTCAAAATTTTGTTGTATAAGAGTATTATAATATGGATAATACTTAGATCCATAAAAGTTCAAAAGTAATTGAAGTGACATTCATAGGAAAGGAAAACTTGAAAAAGGTGGCAGAAAGTACCTTTTGTACTTTACACAAGTACAGTTTCTAATCGAACAGAACAATCTTGTATTCAATAGAATCTCTATTCGAATCGAGTGTGGATTATAATCTAATCGAGTTCAAACTAATCGAATCGAGTTGTTTGTTCTAATCGAATCTAAAGTGATCTAATCGAACAACAGAAGTAATCAAATCGAATTCAGATTCCTTTCTAATTGAATCCAAGCCTAATCGAATCGAATCGAATCGAATCACCATTCGATTAGATTAGACCATTCGATTAGACTAGAATCTTATTCGATTATACTAATCCACTCGATTAGATTAGTGAGCTATTCGATTGCTTTTAACTTAAACTATTTTCACTAATGTCACTCTCCATTCGATTACTTTGCATTCGAATAAATTGCGTTCGATTAGAATATTCTATACTTGTGTTTTTCAAGCAGAATCTGTCGTGTTTGTGTTTGATCTTGAAGTTGTTTAAGCAATGGCTAGTACAAGTGAGGAAGTTAGAAATGAAGCTGTGAGAAATTGCACGATCTTTGAGAACGAGGCCGAAACTACAACTAAGCTGTGACATCCAACATCGGTTGGGAAGGAGAACTAAGCTTTCTTTATAAGGAGGTGGATATCTTCCCAATCATAACGTATTTTGGGCGCTTAATGGTAGTGGGTGAGAGAAGAATTTCACAGTTAAGCGTGCTCTAGTAATAGTAGTATGAGGATGGGTAACCACCTGGGCAACCAAAGCACATCCGTGAGGCGATGGTGTTACGTCTCAGCCAAAGCAAACAATATTATGGTGCGGTGGTAGCTGGGCTGTTATAGATGGTATCAGATCCAGGGCCGGACCGGTAATGTCAGGTCTCGCGAGGACGCTGGACCCCTATGGGGGGTGGATTGTGACATCCCACATCGGTTGGGAAGGAGAACTAAGCTTTTTTTATAAGGAGGTGGATACCTTTCCAATCATAACGCGTTTTGGGCGCTTAATGGTAGTAGATGAGAGGAGAATTCTACAGTTAAGCATGCTCAGGTGGGAGTAGTATGAGGATGGGTGACCACCTGGACAACCAAAGCAAATCCGAGATGCGATGGTGATATGTCCAGGCCAAAGCGGACAATATTATGGTGCGGTTGTAGCTGGGCTGTTACATAAGCCTCCAAAGCTACTGAATTGGGACAATGACTTAGAAGAATTCAAATGGCGGTTTTAGAATTACCTTAGAAGTCTTAATTATAATCTTCTTAGACCCATTGAGCAAGGTCCATACAATCCCATGACTACCATTGCTGATGGTGAAGTTCCTAAGCTTGTAACCTCCTATGATGACAATGATATGAAAAATTTTACTGATGATCAAAAGGCTTTTGGTGTTCTTAGTGTTTGTCTCTAACGTGAAATTGCTCAAACCTTGAGATATTATAATACTTCTAAGGGTCTTTGGGATGCTTTGATTAGAAAGTTTGAAGGAAATACTGAGACGAAGAACAACAAGAAGGGATTGCTGAAGGGTGAATTCAACATGTTCAATCATATACAAGGAGAATCAGTTGTTAATCTCATTCATAGATTTGAAACATTGATTACTAAGACCAGAGGGCTGAAATTGACTATGACCAAGTTGAAATCAATGAAAAGTTGGTTAACTCCCTTCCATATGCCTGGAATAGTAGTGTTAACACAATCAAGAGAACTACTAACCTCCAAATTACCACCCTTGATGACTTGACTTCAGTTATTAAGTCATTTGAAATGGATGACAAATTAAGGATGGGTAATAATATTAGTTCTCTCACTCAATCAGGAATAGCTACTGGATCAGGTGTAAGCACATCGTTTCTGAGTCAAGCACACCATGCTGTTCACACTGCTAATTCTGCCTTAAAGACCACTGCTGCACCTCAAGCATCAAGCTTAAGCTCATTTCAAGATGTTGTTGACAAAAAGCAGTTGCACAAGCCTTAAAGGCTCATGAGATCAAGAAACCAACTAGAAATCAAGCTCACTCTGCTCTTTAAACCATTTCAGCTAACGACTCCAATGTGGCACTATTTCATGCCTTTATGGCAAGTCATGAGGAGTTATTACAAGGAAAGCTGCTTTCTCCTTCCTTTGAGCAAGGAGATCTTCCCGAGATCAACAAAAAGGATATCAAGAAAATGGACATCAAGTACCAGATGGCCATAGCTGTTCACCGAGCTTCAAATTTCATGAAAAAATATGGAATGAACAATTTTAAAGATTCCGACAAGAAGAACACTGGGTTTGAGAAAGACAAGCTACGTTGCTACAACTGCAACGAATCAAGTCACTTTGCAAGGGAATGCACCAATCCACCAATGGCTGTAAATGACGTCATGATCACCGAGATGTCTGACAAAGAGGGTGCTAAGAGACATGACAAGAGGCACGTTCCAAGTTACTCCACGAAATCAAGAATCCCAAGAATCTGTCATGGAAGCTCATCCAAGGGAAACTTCGAGTCGAGCTCAAAGGTCACAATAACAAGAACAACTGAAGCAACTCAACCAGATTGCGAGGATGACCAATTTGAAGAGCTAATCCTCCGACCTTTTCTGGAAAGGCCCTCACTGATCAAGCAAGCACCTCATCAAGCCTTGCTGCTGGAGCACCTACACCTACATCTGATTCCTGAGGCACATAAACTTTGCAAACAAGCTTGTATTGATAAAGTTATGCACTATAGAACTCATAATGCTGCCATTATAAATGAAAATCTTAGCCTTGGATGCCATAACGTTGAACTAAGGAAGGTAGAAAATATTTATACCACTAGGATTAAAACTCATAATAATGATATGGCTAAACTTAATGAAAAACTTTTCCAAGCTAAAAAACTAGCTGAACACCACGAAAGACGTGTTGTTAAGTTAAATTCTAAAATGGGAATCATCAAAAAGATTATATCAAATCATTCTACTCAATTGTTTTTGATGATCAAGGTTATAAATTAGATAACTATTTTGTTCTGTTCCAATCATCACCATATTCTCCACAACACATGTATCATAGTTCTAACGAGTTCTATAGGGATAATAGAAAACAACTTTTTGTTATATTTTTGGTAACCCATCTCACCTTGCAAGACATTGCAAGAACTGGCGTAGAAAGAAACGTGAAATGAACTGTCAGTTTAATTAATTTCGTTCCAGAGCTACACCAAGCTCAAGAACAAGAAATGATCGATCTGATAGTTCTGCCAGTGAAATGGATGTGAGATCCATAAATAAGAAAAACAGTAAATCTCCTTTTTGGATAACCAAATAGGAGAGAGCAGAAAGGAATTATAAGATTGAAAAGTCAAGGAATTCACCAAAAAGAAATCAGAAAAGGAATCCAAAGAGTTAAAAATCTGAGGATTTTGTTTTAAAACCAAGAAGAAGACAGTCAAGAAAATCCTCCAAAACCAGGAAACGTGCACGTGCATGGATTCCTAAGGACTGTTCTTCTTATTCTAACACGTCCCAAAACTTCATAATTGATGACACGACAATAAAAGATGGTTACTCTTTGGTAAACCTTCCCGAGATTATTAAGTCTCGGAAACCCATGTCTAATTAATTCGCTAATGTGTGTAGGGTCAGTCAACAGTATTTGGCACCTAGACAATGGCTGCACCCAACACATGACAGGAGACGAGTCCTTGCTATTCGACGTTAAAACGTATAATGGTGGACACGTTTCTTTCGCTGGAGATGTGTGAGGTAACATCACAAAACATGGAAGAGTGTCAAATGGGATCCTGACATTTGATAACGTTAATTTGGTGGAGCAACTAAACTACAATCAGCTAAGTGTCTCAAAAATATGTGATCGACAGTACTCCACACTATTAATTGAGAATGAATGCTTGATTCTTAAACCAGGTTTCAAAGTCCCAGAAGAATGGATATTGATGTGTACTCCGAGGGATAATGACGCTTATATATTGGATATGAATAGCTCTTACTCACGTAAGACCGCTTCATGTTTAATATCTAAGGCCTCAGAGAACGACTCATCTCTATGGCATAAAATTCTTGGCCATGTAAACTTCAAAAGCTTAAACAAATTGGTCAAAGGTGAGCATGTGAGGGGATTTCCTGTTAAATCTTTCTCTTGCATAGAAAAATATATTTCATGCTCTAAATGCAAGCATTACAAGCTTCCTCATAGGCCCAAGATGATTATACATGGATTTTTTTGTCCTATCCATCCATTGGCAATCGGCCGAAAACCCCATTGTCTTGTGATTACTGATAATTTCTCTCATTTCTGATGGACATTCCTTTTAGGGCACAAGGATGAAACCGCTAAGTTTTTTTTATCAAGTTCATTACACTCGTGGAGAGGCAGATAAACATGAAGGTGAAATGTATAAGAAGTGACAATGGAATGGAGTTTTTGAACCAAACTGTGAATGACTTCTGCATTTCAAATGGAATAGAACGCAACTTCAGTGCAACTAACACTCCACAACAAAATGGTGTAGTTGAAAGTTTGAAATCGAACATTGATTGAAGCTTCTAGAACAATGTTATCAGACTCCAAACTTCCTATATTTTTCTGGGGTGAAGCAATTAATGTTGCTTGTTTCATTCAGAACCGTGTGATAATCAATAAGCGCTTGAAGAAGACTCCATATGAAGTCTACTACAAGAAAAAGTCATAAGTCAACTAATGTAAGACTTTTGGATGTACTTGCACCCTGCTCCATACTGGTGCTCACCTTGATCCAAAATTTGCTGAAAAGACAGATGAGTGTTATTTTGTTGGGCATGCTACTAACAAAACCGCTTATCGTGTCTATAATGTGAAGACCAAGCTGATCGTGGAACCATTTAATGTTGACCGACGAAAGCTTGATGTTACCGATGCACACACGGGACCAGATTGGTTGTTTGACTATGATTACCTGTTCAAACAGTTTCATGGCATGTATTCTCCACCACCTGCAACCACACAAGTTCCATCTTCTTTACCTAAGCCTCTATTGAAGTAATCCATTATCAATAGTTTGTTTGAAATGAGTCTACCCGCTGAGCCTTTCAACAAGATAGTACCACCCATTGCACCAGCTGATCCCTTCCTGGAAAATAATCAAGTCGTTAACAATTCTCCTCTCAATATGTTGATTCAACTGATATGGTTGAAATTGAAGATGTATCTGACACCGATTCAGATGACTCCTTTCAGTCGTCTGAAAATGTGGAACAACACCAGACTGAACCCGTGGAAGACATCAAGCAGATCCAAGCGTGGTAGAATCTGTTGACACACCTCCCTTTCAAGAAGAAATAGTTCAAGCTGCTGCTGCCATCGAGGAAAATGTCGCTGGTGATTCTGATAATACTGCATCAACTTCAATCAATGAATTTTTTATTCCATATGGTGAACATCTCTGGGAAGAACAAATTGTACAAAAACATAGAGTTGATCAACCTGACTCTATTCAATCAGTCACTGATGTTCTTGACAATTATCCCATATTTTGTCATCCCATAGAGAGTCTGTCCGTCAATCTTCAAGCAGAGCCTATTACTATTGCTGACGATATACCTCTGCTACCCATCCATTGAAGTCATCCCATAGGGAACATCATCGGTTCTTCATCTGGTGGGATTCAAAAAGGAGCAAATATGGTACCATTAAAATATGTCTTTTTGCATGTTTTATTTCACAGGTCGAACCGAAGGACTACAGAGTGGCCCTGAAGGAAAACTGGTGGGTTGAAGCTATGCACGATGAGTTGTTGCAGTTCAAGAAGCTTCAAGTTTGGAGGCTGGTCAAGATGCCAGAGAATAAGAGACCAATTGGGACGAAATAGGTATTCAGGAACAAGAAAGATGATAAGGGGTAATTATTAGAAACAAAGCAACATTAGGTCTTGATTATGATGAAACTTATGCACCTATGGCTAGGCTGGAGGCAATACGTCTCTTTCTAGGCTATGCCTCATACATGAATTTCAAAGTGTATCAAATGGATGTGAAGACCACTTTCCTGTATGGTAAGGTGAAGGAGGAGATCTACGTGAAGTAACCACCAGGTTTTAAGGATCCTGATCATCCAAATTACATTTATCTTCTTGATAAAACTCTTTATGGCCTTCACCGGGCAACTCGTGCTTGGTATTCTACCTTAGCAGAACATTTGTTAAAGAATGTCTATAGAAGAGGAGTTATCGATCAAACACTCTTTTTCAAGAAGGTAAAGGATGATCAGATTCTGGTCCAAGTGTATGCTGATGATATTATCTTTGGATCTACATCTGATAAACCGTGTAGAGAGTTTTTCGTGGTCATGCAAAGCCGGTTTGATATAAGCTTGTTAGGAGAGATAACTTTCTTTTTGGGTCTTCAAGTTGAACAAAAGGATGAAATTTTAATACATCAAGAAAAGTATGTTTGAGACATCGTCAAAAATTTGGGTTCAAGGACTCCTCTCATTTTCTCACTCCGAGTGCTACCAGACTTGTGCGTGCTCCAAATCCATCGGGGACTCTAGTTGATCAACATCTTTACAGATGCATGATTGACTCTCTGGTGTATCTCACTGCCAGTAGGCTGGACATCATGTTCCATGTCAGTTAGTGTGCCAGATATTTGTGTAATCCAAAAGAATCCCACCTAATTGTTGTAAAGCGTATTTTTCGATATCTAAAGGGAAAGACTTTCTTAGGTCTTTGGTATCCCAAAGACTCCCCTATGGTATTGCATGCTTATATCGATAGTGATTATGGGGGATGCAATCTTGATCGAAAGTCAACATCGGGTGGACATCAGTTCCGTGATAGGTTGATCTCCTAGCAATGCAAGAAACAAGTCAGCACGTCCACTTCCACTTCTGAAGCGTAATATGTTGTCGCATCTGCTTGCTATTCACAAGTGATATGGATCCAGCATCAGCTGCTGTATTACGGTTAAATTTCTTTAACACCCCCATTAAGTGTGATAATGAGGCAGCAGTTTGTATTGTTAAAAACCCGGTCCAACACTCAAAGACAAAACACACAGATATCCGAATGCATTTCATTCGTAATTTTTATGACCATAAACTTGTCACCATTGAAAGGGTACACACTGATTACAACTTTGCAGACCTGTTTACAAAAGCATTTGATCGTGTCCGATTTTTATACCTGGTTGAGTCATTGGGCATGATCTAATTTTGATAAAAATTAAGTCTTTTCATTATTTTATTTTAATCATAATTTTGTTTTCATTTTATTTTATTTTAATTTTATTTTATTTTATTTTATTTCACTTTATTTTTTATTTTACTTTATTTTATTGTGTTTCTCTTTAATTAATTTTAATTCTTAACTAAATTTTATTTCACTTTTATTTTTTTTTTTATCTTTTTGTATAGAAATTACAAAATATTTTTTAAGTATGTCACAATTTTAGAATTAGAAAATAAGTTAAGTTTAACTCACCAAAAAGATTATCATTTTAATTAAGAAAAACAAAACTGAGTCACTTGTCTTACCAAAAATATTTTGTTATTTTATAATTTCGTTAAGAAAATCAGAAATAGTTTCAAAAATAGATTCTCTCGTTTAGAGGGAGCTCCTGCTTAGAAGGAGCCGGATAACATAAAATTATAAAAAATTTGAAAAATTGATAAGACATTTGAAAAATGATACGAAATTGTCGTTAATGATCCTAGCACATGAAAAGAGTAAATCAAAAGCCAACAAAATCGTTGTTTGATGTGTAGATACGCTTGACAAATAAGTAAGTGTCATAGTGATATAAATAAAATACCTTCCTGCTAGTGGTTAAACTCTCATGAAGCGGTTGCCGACTCCAAAATAAGTCATATCAATAAAGGAAAAAATGTTAATAGTTAGTCATACACGAGTCCGTTAATGATTGGTCACCTAAAAAATTGTTCTTGCTTTAGATTCAAATATTGAAAATAAAAAATTACTAAAGCAGAAAAACTGCAAAATGCTCAAAAAGTAGTTAAAATTAACAACAAAAATTGTTGATAAAATATCAAACGAAAAGGGGTATATTAGAACCACGTAACGTGGGGGAAACAAATAAGTCATAAACACTTTATATGAAGGCTTGTAAGTCCGTATGGCTAGTAAGTCCATGGTTCAACTTTTAAGAATTGTTTGAAAGAAAGTTTGCAAAAATATTTATTTAATAAAAAAAGAAAAAAAATGTTGTGATCAATCATTAGGGGGTCGGAGTAAATTCGGAGTGATACTGATAAACACAAACTATGCCTGAGATATAATGGAGTTTGTAACATGTCGGATTAAAAAGGGACCACATATGTATAGTGCCTAATTAATACCTTAACGTATCACATTGACATCAAAATACTTGTTAAGTTTAAAGTGGACAAAATAAATCTACAATCGACTTTGGGTTCTTGGCATAATAATATCCAAATGGAAGTGTGATCTAGGACGTTATTGACAATGTGATTTCATGTCGAGATCTTTCTCACCAAAACATGTATCTCTTATATTATGTAAATTAATTAAGCTTAAAATTAAAGTAACTGGTATAATACTAATTTCATGTTTACTTCAAATTCATATTAATTTTTTTTTTATTTTGTTTTTTTCATCTTAAAACCAGTTTTAGTATGTATTAACTTTTATTTTTTATTTTAATTTTTTTATTTTTATTTTATTTTAAAATTTACTTTTATTTTTTTACTTTTATTTTATGTTTACGTTTTAAAGGATTAATGTTTTTACAACAAGGTCCTCATTGAAATGTTGGTTAAGTGTTGGCACTACAAAAATATATCTTGTATATATTTAAAGTGTTCTGATTCAGTGGGTAAACATTTTGCAGGTTTATATTTGTAAATATTTTCAGATTTCAGGGGTTGAGAGTGTAAAATGGTTTATAACTTGAGATGTTTTAACCCTATCGCGAGATAGGCTGACCCTATAAATAGGTCAATTCAAAATATCTTTCATTTAATATTCTCAAACCTTATCCACTCACTTTCTCTTTTTATCCTTTTCTCTCATTCACTGTCTCCCACCGCCATACTAAAACCCTAGATCTTAATCCAAAAAAACATCAAATCTTCTCTCAGATCACACTTAAAACATCAACACAAGATGAATCCGCCTCCTGTGGTATATTATTTTTCATGTTTTCATCATGATTCTTGTTTCTGGGCGTGTGAACAGTTTCTGATGGGACTGCTCATATCCGATTGGGTGATTATGTGTTGTTCTTTGTCATGTTTGATGCTATAATCTTCTTCGCGATATCATTTGGAGTGTATGTGTGTTAAGTTAATTGAGGTTTTTTAGGTTTTGTATAGTTTTTGTATTTTTAGGTTTAATGGATTGTTTGGGGGTTAATAAACCCAGAAAAGGTGTTTAACTATGGGTTATGATTGTCCAAAACTTCATATCTTGTAGGCATGAACCCAGAAAAGTGATGAAGGATTGAATGAATGATGTTTGAATCTATCTAGGATTCTAATCGAATTTGTTATATTCGATTAGAATAGATTGAACTATTCTAATAGAATGGTACAATATACTCTAATCGAATATACATTTGATTAACTAGATATGAAAAATGGGATAGAGGAAGTTGTAATCGAGTGTAGACTCGATTAGAAGTATGATTTTTGAAAACTTGCTAAGGGCAAAGTAAATGAATGCCTACTCAATTAGAAAGGAGTTAAACTGATAAAAGGACCATGTAATCGAATCCACATTCGATTAGAAATATTCTTTGGAAATGTAATCGAATGCTCATTCGATTAGAGACACAAGAAAATGTCAAGTAAAGTTTAATCGATTCTCCATTCGATTAAAAGATAGTCAAGGATCAAAGAATCCAAGTGCCAAGTGATCGAATGGCTATTCGATTAGCCTTTAACATTTCAGAAAAACTGTTAAGTCACATGTAATCGAACCTCTATTCGATTAAAGAACCAAAAGACTAAATATGACAAGGACATTCTAATAGAATAAAGGTCATAATTGAATCAAATAGAATATCTAATATAATCGAATGACCATTCGATTCTATTTGATCATTCGATTAGATTAGAACTCATATTCGATTAGATCAATCTAGACTTGTAAAAATAAACTGATTGAAACTCAATACAATCTAATCTAATATATAAATCAACCTAATCGAATGCATACTCGACTTGATAAATCTATAACTAGATCATATCATATTTAGATTCGATTAGATTAGTTTTTACTTGTCAAAATTCGTTAAGTTTTCTTGTTTCTCAAATTAACTAAACTGATTCGATTACTTATGCATTAAGAATATTTTCAAACCATTCAATTCGATCACTTGAGACTTGAAACAGTTTTGTTAAAACTCTAGCTCATTCGATTAGATTACCTCACACTTAGACAGTTTTCATAAGTTTCAACTTCAAACATATTCATCAAGTTTTATAAAGTTCTATTTTGTCTTTTATTTTTTTATTATTTTTTTTATTTTGTTTTACCTCTATTTTCTTTTATCTTTAGTCTTTACATCTGCATATAATTTTGTAACTTTACACTTAATTATCAACACTAATACTCCTTCTGTGTATTATAGGGTCATAACAACTCTTGTCCCTTGGAAAACCCGAAGAAAAGGAAATACAAAGTCTTTATATCAATGATCAAGGGTTTACGGGGTTGTCCACTATCTTATGCAATTACTACTGATCCTGAGGTTCATAGCTCATGGGTTGAACAATTATTGACGAAGGCAAAGACTGTGAAGAATGGTCCTGAGATCACCTCAAAGATAGATGGACTGGATGTTGTGGTGAATGAGGAAGTATTACGTAAAGCTCTGAAGATTAAAGATGATGTTGCTAACCCATTTACCACGTTCTCTAAGGAAGATATTACGGGGTATTTGGAAGAGATCGGGTATGACATGAAGTGGATTACTTGTGAAAAGAAGCATCTTTCCGATTATTGGAAGCTTCTTTTTTACTTCTTTGCAAACTGCTTGTCATCACAAAAGGGAGGATTTGACAAGTTGAACACTGACTGGGTAGGAGTGATGCTTTGCTTAACAAGCAACAGGAAGTACAATTACTCGAAGTTGTTCTTCAAGTACATGCAACTGAATGTGCTTGCTAAGAACATACGTATGATGTATCCAAGATTCGTTCAATTGATCTTGGATTATCTACTTCCTAACACCCCTAAACCAGTATACATGTAAGAAGTTAATGATGAGGGAAACGTTGTTGAATCATCTGAGCCGTATCATGTTAAGATGGTTCGGCAATCTGCTTTGAAGGCTATTCTTGAGCCGAATGGGAGAAGTTTGTATAATTACTAGGGTATTGAGCCTGGGATAAAGCTTGTTCAGTTTCCTAAAACTGAGACTGATAGTGAAGAGACAGGGGTTGAGAAGGAAGGAGATGATTGTGATGATGATAATGGTGATGATGAAGATGAGTCTGATGATGAATGACAATGACAGTGAGGACGATGAGAATGAGAATGTGGAAGATGAGGATGATGACCAAGAGTACGATAGCTTTGACGAAGCTCGTGGTGGTGATGGTGGAAATGGTGATGCTAGTGGTGATGGTGATGCCAATGGAAATATGGCTAGAGATGAGGAACCGCCACGCGAGGCGGAGAAAACTCGCGAAACTGACGCTGCATTCGAGGCTACAATCGCCTCTTTACTTAACGTTTATTGTACTGTAGGTACCATCTCGCTAGTTCAAGAAGTCATGGAAGAAAATAAGGACGATAGCAATGATGGAATAAACTACTCACCCAATACAGATATTCCAGAAAGGGTGAATGTGAAGAATCCTAATCAAGAGCCTGTTACAACTCCCGTTGCTAAGCCTACTCAACAAAAGTCAAAGAAGTGAATTAAGTACTACAACGTGAGTCGCATGGCAAGTCTGAGGTGGAGGTCTAAGCCGTACCACGATGATGCTCCTATTCTTTATGCTAAATGGTACCAAGATAGAAGAAGGTGGGTTGTCCAACGTGCCAATGGCGATCTGACATATCTCTCCTATAGAGATATGCACACCATGTCTGTTCGGGACATGAACAAATTCAGAAGGACAGTTGGTGGAGAACACATTACAAAGTTGGTTAAAGCGCTTCTTGAAGCATGAATGGAGGAAAGGCTACACAAAGTTTGCTCTAAATATGGGTAGATCATTCAAGTCAAAAGAAGTTAATCTGAACACCAAAAAGCCGATCAAAGGATGGAGATACAAAATGCATGACGACTATGAAGAACCTATCATGCATGGGATGCCATTTGATGACAATATTCTTCACGACTTCATCTAATGGGAGTTTGACAATGACACAGGCGAGGTGATCATCCATTGCAAAAGCATGCATCACCTTCGGTTCTTTTATGAGCAAGAGCTATCGAGTTTTGGAAAGAAAGATCTGCTTAAGTTGCATGGATCTCCTTTATGCACTGTAGAGGATGTGCGCAAGGACTGTACCAACACCACTGTGGGAAAGTTCAACAAGTTTGTTCGATTACTTGTTAAAAAACAACCATTCGATGAACAAGAGGTGTTTGAGTACGAGTCCGAGTCCGACTAAAGATGGAAGCTAACATAACATTACCAAAGACTAGAGGGAGATTGTTAGGACCATTTTGTATTAAGTCTTTCGTATTTTTATGCAATGTGTCGTTAGCTAGTTGGACTTTGTTTATATGTATGTTTGGGCCCAAGACCATGTATTTTGGAGCCCATTGGGCCGTGAATAATGAATAGATGGTGCATGAGCACACACTATATATAGTGTGTGTGTAACTTATACACAAACAACCTTTTTGTCAAATCTTATCTTATCTTTCCTTTCAAACTTTCTCTCATCTCTCTTCCCTCTCCTACCTCGCGGAAATAATAACCAAACAAGATCCGAGATCTCGGTCCTCACTAGTGATTTCCGCTAGCTAGTGTAGAGGTTGATCCAAGTAGACTAGTTGTTGTGTTGTTAGATCCGGTCAAGGAACATATATTACATATGTAAAAAAAAATGATGTTACATAGGGTTTTCACGGGTTTCTTAACTCAAATAAGGTTTCATTCTAACATGCCTTATATATATATATATATACTAGTTTTTATCCCCCGTATTACAGGGGTTGTTTAAAGTTTCGTTTCTAATATTGTGAATGTGTTTTGGTAGATTTTAGTTTATTTATTGTAAGAATTTATTTTGATTAATTTATGTTGGGTTTGTTCATTTGTTAATGAAACTTTGAATGAATTATGTACTTAATTTTTATATTTATTCGTTTATGTTCATTTGTTATAATTTGGATATTATTTTGTGAAACTTTTCATTTAAGTTAAACTTAAAAGAAAAAAATAATCGTGTAACTAAATCCATATTGAGAAATTAAATTAGGGTTTGATTACGAGGTTTGGTTTACATTTTAAGTGTTTCTAATATTAATATATTTTTATTGTATGTTAATTTTGTTTAATGTAAGGAAATTAATAATATACTTAGAGTTTTATGGTGATAATGTTTTTCAAATAAATGTGATGTTATAACCCGTTTAAAAGCTATCTGGGTTTGATGAGAACCATGACCCGCTTATTTTGTTATTATAAAATCATTTCATAATTATAAATAATATCATTTTAAAAAAAGGTTAGATTTATTTTTTATTGTATCCCTATTTTATAGGATTTTTATATCATATAGCTGGTGAGATTAATTTTTAATATATTGAGATGTTATAACCCGTTTAATCACTATCTGGGTTTGGTGAGATCTATACCCGTGAATTCGGGTCAAATTCATGAGAAACCGCTAATTACAAATAATGCAATCTGGTGGCTTGAGAATAATAGGGAGTTTTAGTTTATATATATTTAATATATATATATATACTAGTAGGAACCCGCGCGATGCGGCGGGATCCGATAACGACTTGTACAACAATATAAGAAAACCATAAATATCTCTTGCACATATATAAAAGTGTGAAGATCATTTTAAAAATGTTGAAGTCATATTATCTAAAACTATAAAAAAATAACCCACTTCATTATTCCTTCATCCTTAGTGTCAATGTGTCATAAACTTTGTTAAAATGATAAAGAGTTTTGAGAGCCGAGAACAAATAAAGGCACTATAGCAAGGAATAGATGTGCACAATCTTGGTATTCTCATAAACCAGAAACGGATAAGAATCGGTTTCGGGTATGCTCAACAAAAGTCAAAACCGGGTTGGGGTAGGAATCGGTTCTCGGTATAGTCGGGTATTTGACTGGATTTGACCGGTTCCACCGGTTTTTTTTCGGGTTTTGGGTTGGATAAGGTAAAGTCGGGTTTTGACCGGGTATTGCCGGAACTGGTTCCACCGGGTTCGGGTACAATCTGGGGGAACCCAAACCCCGGTCCGTACTCGCGGGTAGGGTCGGGTCCGGTTCCGGGTAGGAACTGCCGGGTCGAGTCCGGAACCGGTTTTTTGTGCACCTCTAGCAAGACACTAATGGCCAATTACATGAACTAACAACCTAAAAAGACAAAAAAAATAATAAATAATACCCATGCGTATGCCTAGTTCTAACAAGGCCTGCAGTAAAACAAAATAAAATAAGAAAGTTGTATCAAATGCGAAGTGTAAAAGGTGGCTTAATGGGTTTGCAATAGACCCGCTTATTTTCAGCTTTTACCGGACCAGACCACCCCAACTTGACTTAAACCTCAAAATTAGCAGATTTAAAACTTTTGTTGCTCTATTTTTTTATATGAATAGTTAAGACGATCAAGGGTATTGTTTATCCACCAAAGCTTAAGCATCAAAGTATACCAAGCAGCCATTAGATATGATTAAGGTACAATTAATTAATAGCTAGTGTTCCCCACAACATGACATACCCCCGTTATCAAGCAATACACCGAACCATTACCATAGGTGAGTATGCAAAATTTCATCTGTAGGGCATACATGTGGTGTGTCCCTTGTGGTCTGTTTCTTAACGGTAATGGGACGCGAGCAAGGGGACCCCACATGGCTAACAGCGTGGATGATCAAGTCTGTAGTAAATTTGTACTTTTGTACTTTTGTGATCATGTTTAAAGACTTATAAGGGTTTGCTCTTTTTGGCTTAATTTTATATATCCACAACCCCACTTAAGAATTGTGAATACCCAGATGAATAGATCGCATACAGACACATGGTCTCTGGACCCGAAACATCCCATCAATACAAGATTTAAGGTTATAAAACCATACGCCAATGAGGTGTAAATCACTAAACTAAGCAGTTAAGATTTGTATCACAGGATACACGGCATACTCTAACATTAAACCTACCCAAGCATCATATGATAACGTATTCAGATTTTAAAATTCATGATATTTCCACTTTTCATACCAAAAATTGAGGCTTGAGTATGACCCAATCTTTTATTACTTATTTTCCACGGACAAAACGCTTTACCCACAAAAGATTTCCGTTTTAACCATTTTATCAAATTGCCCTTTCATTCTCAAGGATGAGCCTACCGACACATCCCAATTTAAGTGCTCTTTCTTTTATTTATCTCATATTATTAGTAGTTTGAAAAACCAAATTCCGATAAATATCATCATCTCCCACTTTAACGCAAAAAACTAAATTCAAGGGACATTTTTAAAATATTTTTCAAATTTTTTTAATTATATATATATTTTTTTATTTTAATTTTTATAATCAAACTTAAATTACGACTCGGATATCCTATCCCCACACTTAAATTTTGCATTGTCCTCAATGCAACGATAAGGACGACTTAAAATAAAAAATAAAACTAAAATAAAGTCGAACTACAAAAAACTAAAAACTTAAAAATAAAAACAAAAGCAAAATAAAAAGTTAGTAAGCTAGATAACGTAAAAGACTTAGCTGGTAATATGCGCATGAAAAATGATGCCAAGGTCTTCTTCCATGAATGCCCTCCAACTACGAATGTGCTCAGCAAATGGTAACTCCTTCTCTCATACACTAACGTAAGCGGCAAAACCAAAAAAATCATGCCTAAAAATGTATCTTATCAAACTGATAGATATTAAGAAATTAAAGTGTTTCACAAATAAATATAGAAAATATAATAATCAAGAGCAAATAAATAAGCATGAAGTATACGGCTCCACTGCTCCATCATCCCCACATTTTTTTTTCATTATACTCAATTTGCTCAATCTGGGGATTGTCTCTAGCTCAATCTTTCTTCAAACTAGCAAAACATAAAAACACAAAAAAAAACGAACTACAAAAACTACGTTAGTGACTCGATTAAATATACAAACTCTGAGGAAATCTCCCCACACTTGAACTTAATCAGGAGGTTTCTCCTTAATCTGGAGCCTATCTAACCCGTTTAGTTCCACCCGGAATTTATTAAACAGTAATATATCAATGATGGAACCGCAAAATATTAACTTAGAATTAAAAATCCGTAACGGGTCAGACCACCTATATTTAAACTTACATGGCAAGAGCCGAATGCGTTGTAATTATCGAGAAGACTGGTCGTGTTTGACTTTTAATGGCTTTTTCACTCCCGTAGACCATCTCTTAAAATATACGCAAGTTCGGTTTTCTGGTAATTTTTCATCCTCGACCTTCTCCCGTGGTTTTAATTCCCGATAAGCATTCAAAACACAGTCCATGGGCCGGCAATAGTGTTCTTCCTCTAACACCACATCTTTATCTACACTGTCCTCTACAAGTAGGGCCTCGAGAAACGCAACATCCTCATTAAAGTCCAATGTCTCTCCCCCGTCATAATCCGAAAATCCATCCAACTCTAGATTCAGGAATTCATCTTCCTCGTTAAGTTCCTTATCAACCTTAACCATATCCTCAACACCAAACAATAGCTCGAGTGACTCTCCCAATTCCACTTCATCCTCTATCTCTTCTTTCTTCATTAACGACATCTGATAAGCAGCCCACTCTTCTTCTTTTATCTCATCATCAGAGTCACTCCAAAAATCAATAATAGCATGTGAAACCGGAGGTGGGACTTCAACATACATTTTTGTCTCCGTTACTTGAGTGATCTCCTCATATAACTGCTCAACATATTCCAAGGATCTCAACCTCTCCATTTCATCTTCTTCATCCAGTCTCCTAAAAATTTCTTCTACTTGACGTTGGAGATCTGTAATAATATCCTGGTGATTTTTGAAGATGGTATCATGCTCAACGAACATCTTTTGGGTATCTGTAGCCATGTATTGGACCAACATCATTTCTATCCTACCCATAGCAGCTACATCCTCATCAGAAAGGCTTTTAGAAAATTGATCATAACACTGCTCCTGGTTTTACTGAGGTTGCTGATACGAATTATCAAAATAATACGGATAGGACCCTGTGAAAAATTTTGCACCGGCTGCACAGAAGGGTTAGCATAATGATGTGCCAAATGCCCCACATATGACTGTTGCTGCACATAGGGGTTAGTACGATTATATGGAATGCACGAGTCATATGACAACCAGCGCATCTATAACAAATAAAGGGAGAACCCTTGTATGGACAATCATAATGTAAATGAGGATCACCACACGTATCACAATTAAGGTTACTGTAATATGGACATTTAATAGTAACGTGAGGTCCATTACAAATTTCACACATAATTACAAGAATCTAAACAAGCAAAAGACACGAACAATTAGACACCTACGACTCAAAGAAATAGTAAAATAAAATAAAATAAAATAAATAAACACGTAAAAATCTAATTAACTAAAACCCTAAAAACTCAAAATCAAAAACACAATAGCACGTATATAGCAAGTAAGTCCAATCAAAGCTAATATCGCAATCGCCAAGAGTCCCCGGCAACGACGCCAAAAACTTTATGTGCTTGAAGTAGTCTAATAATTATTAACTAAATTACGCTAATCTAGACACTAATTAATACTCTAGACTTTCTAAAACTCGACTAAACTACTAACCGGCAAGTAAACCGATCGACTCTAGTAAAGCTAAGTAAGTCCGGATATCGAACCCACGAGACTCTTTAAATTACGTAAATTAACTAATTAGACTCGACTAACTGACACGACTATTTAATTATTATTATTATTAAAGGGGGGTTTTACTTAAAAACTAAATTTAAATTAATTACGAAAAATAAGTAAAATAAACAAAAGACAATTTTAATTGATTTATATAAGATGACGATGAAAAACCACCTAGGGTAGAATCCCCAAAGTTTCAGTTATCAATTATTAGGAAAATGTTTGTTATGGAATTGCGATCATAAAATAATCACTTAAAAGAAAACCCGAATAGGACCCCTGACCCTTCAAGAAGACACCTATGGATTTCTATTAAGTTCATAAAAACACCAATTTTAATATTGACTTCCTTATAGTTATCTAATTAATTATGAATGAGTACCTTTAAACGACAACCTACCTTACAGCGCGGAAATCAAAGGTAGTTTAATAAATTCATTCGACTCAATACACAAAGTTGAAAAGTCAAACCTAGACGGACTCCTTACGAAGAACTAAGTCTAGCAATCTTAATCAACAACAACCTATCAAATAATCTATCACCTTATAGCTTTTTAGATTAGCAGCACACTTTTATTTATTTAACTAATAATATTGTTTCTATGATCTTATTATAAATCAATCACAAACTAGTCAAGAACACACAGTAAATGACCTAACAGAATCCTATTATATCACAGACAATCACCAAGGAAACTGTGAAACAATAAAACTCATCAAATAAAACCAAGTACCCATATGCATCGAATAAAAAATATTAAACTTTTTACTAATTCATAAACCCAAAACGAAAAGCAAACTCCAAAAAAAAATCAAACTTCAACAAAGGTTCATCACAAGCCTAGGCAGTCTAATAAGTTTAGCCTAACATCTTAAATTCAAAGAAACTAAAATAATTATGTTCAACAACCAAGCTCATAATTAAAATAATAAATTCAAATCGAATGATGATGATGCTTGTTTGAGTAGGTGTTGAACCCAAACAATCTCGGCTCGAGCCAACAAGCCTTCTACTCTAAATCTTTCTTATTGCGGCTGCCTTGACACAACTGGTCGAACACCCTTGTTCGTAGGGTTCTCTTCTCACCAAAATATATCTTCCGACCTCACATGTATTGATATTAACTACATCCTTTTTTGAGTTGGCATTTCAACTTTAATTCCTATCATGATGGGCCACAATTTAATTACCCCTGATCCAATTCCTTAGGGCTCCTCTTTCTTTAGCCCACGTAAATCCATGTGTCGGCCACAATTTAAATAATTCACTGTTTGATCACATGAGAGCAATGAAAAACACTTAAATATGTATTTTTTTCTTTCAATTCACACGTTCATCATTCAAGACATAAGAGGAATTAATAATTATTTTTTTGTTTTCTTTATAAGTATGTTATCTTTATTTATTTTCGCTTGAACTTCTAAAATTAAATATAAAACCCGAAGCGAGTATAATTTAATAAAAACTAGCTCAAAAGTGTAGAATATACTTATAATATTTATATATAATTTAGCCCATATCAATTATGCACCAGCTGCGAATGAAGAAAAACCACTGGTGATATTGGGGAGACCGTTTTTGGCGACATCAAATGCACAGATTAACTGCCGAGACGGAACAATTTGCATGACCTACGGTAACCGTAAGTTAATTTAAAGTATATTCTCAAACTCATATGATTATTCTTTTGAAAATAATTATTCTAGGTCATGTGCTACTAACGGGTGTCTTCCTCGTACGTTTGAGGATGACAACAAAAAGGAGAAAAGTGTTGTTTTTGACAAGTCTAAGCGTGAACGAGAGAAGGAAGAGCTAAATGCAGTAGATGTAAAAAGTGGAGCAACGGTAAGTTCAATAAACAATAATAAGATGGTAATGGAAGTGGTGGTCGAGGAGGAAAAGGATGGAACAAACAAGAAGAAACCGCCAAAGAAGGAGAAGGTAAAGAAATCACCCGTATTCGAGAATGAACAAAGGAGGTTGGCATGTTTTGGGCCTAGGCAGGAGGCATTAGAGCTACCATTATGTTGGAGAAGTAAAAAGAATGAGGTGGAGGAAGGTAGGCACTCCATTATACCACCATAACTGCCAAATCAGGTAACGGTCTGGCTGAAGACCTTAACAAAAAGTTAGCGCTAACTGGGAGGCAACCTGGTTTTATTTTAAAATTTTATTTTATTTTATATTTTGTAGTTTCTTTAACAGTTATATTTCAAGCGTACCACTGTACCAAAAGTGAAGTGTGGGGATGCCACACATGGAAAAGTTGGCGTTTGCACTGTTTCGGTAAAGAATCATCTTGAAATGAGTTGGAACTACCCAATGTGTGTTCATACTTTGCTACGGTTGATTTAGGTGCGTGTATATTTTTGTTGTATCTTAACTTTGTGGGTGTAGTTCGCTATAAACCCTCACGAGACCTAACTCGTCCACCCGGGCTACCGAGGGGTTTAAAGGGCTTGTTGCATATGCTAAATGCAATCGTGATTCCTACAAAAGTGTGAACATATTTACTCGTTCAACAAATTTATTTATGAAATATATTTTACTTGGCTTGGTAATTAAAATCAACAGTTTTGCAAACAGTTTAAAAGACATATTCTAATATTGTGAGAAGCATGCTTCTACACGTGTGAGAATTTACAGATATTGTGAGTGAGTAGAGGAGATAGGTTCGTCTGGACCAAGCATGAGTTCACACGAGTTACCTATATGAGGTGATTTCATTTTCATAATTTTTTTTGTTTTGTTAGTTTGTTTGTTAGAAGTGTAGTTGTATAATTTGTTATGACCATCACATTAGGCCCGGTTTTAAAATTTAAACCGAGTCAATTTTAACCCTGTTCTCATTACTGTTCCGTTAAATGCTAAATTTTAAACATTGAGGACAATGTCAACCTCAAGTGTAGGGATGGGGTAAAATTAAAATTTTTTTGCTTTAGAGTAGCTTGATTGTGCGCAAAAGCCGAAATTATAACTTGTTAATTGTTAGTATTAATGCCAAATAGAGGTCTTGGGTCATGGTTAGTTTTTAAGCTTCTTGAAAGTCTTCCCATGCAATTTTTTTTTCAAAAATAGAAAATTATAATGGACCATTTAGATGGGGATAACGAGTCATGGGGACGGGACACATGTTTCATGTCGGCAGTCTAATTCCTCCGGTACGTGTGTGAGATTTTTTTATATATAATACACATGTAATATATATTACATACACATGTCATATAAGTGTCGTTATAGAGAGTAACCAGTATGCCCATTATATCTAGAACTTGGTTGTCTCATGCATTTCGAGATCTTAATACCACCACCTGTATGGAGAAATAGGACTGTAGAAAACCCACATTATATTGGCCTTAAAAAAATCCCTACCTTACATTATCCCTTAGGTGCCAGTTGTTGCCTTTTCTGTTTTTCTTTTTTCTTTTTAACCCACATTATAAGCCGTTTAGCCTTGGCCTTTTATTTTAACCATGTGGATAAAACCGGGTGTCTTAGAGTTGTATATAAGTTGTTTGTCGGGCATAGTACACAATTTATGTATGTCTCGGGTCAGTTGTTTGTATAAATTGATGTTAGTATTTGTTTTAAAAATGAAGAAAAAAAGAAAAAAGAGAGAAAAGAAAGAAAGAAAGAAAAAAGTTGGAAAATCAAGGAAAATCTCAAAAAGAGTCAGTGTTTAAAGTCAGTAACGTTTGTAAATAATAGTCAGTGAGTTTTGTTTGTTTGAATAAATTGGGTTTCATCCACCATCAATCACTGAATAAATTCGCTTCTACACCCTAACCTAAGTCCTAAAAAAACCTTTAGTTCTATTCTCTATGCAACCAGTGGGTAATGGATGGATATATGACTTGCTTCCAAGCTTATTACATTGTGTGCATACTTGGTATAGAGGGCAGAGAGATACTAGCATATTTTTTGTTGGTTCAGATATTAAACCGAGAGGAGAGATGTTATATTATGAGGGGTATGACCATGTGTGCGTTAACCGGAAACAAACTACACTCGTTTGGGCAATTCCATAATTTTAAAATGTATCATTAAATTGTTTGGTGGGTTATCAACCTTGATAGTGTTAGTCCTTGGGAATTGGGTATGACCTTATACCTCACTAGTATTATTACTGATAATTGATGAACCATCGATTGAGGTGTATGTGTTTCATGATAGTTTGCTTGAGGGTAAGCAAATGGTAAGTGTGGGGATGTGATGTAAGGATGAAAGAACGTGCTTTATGTGTTTTATATTTTGTGTTTTACTTGTTTATATGTACCGAACACAAGTACTTTGATTGGTTTTATGTTTATAGTTGATCTGAGCTTAAAAGCGTAAAAAGGAGAGAATTTGGAGCATTCATGATGGAGTGTAAATGAAAATAATTATATATGATATGATAGAGAATTGAAATACGAAGATCTGGCCGCAAACGGGGAGAAAAACGGAGTTGAAATGGCAATTTAACGAAGAACACAGCGTTTTGGTGTTGTAGCCGCCGTAAGGCAGTGACCAGAGGACGTAGGCTACGGCCGCGTCTGACAAGAAATCATTTTTTCTTGTGTTTCTTCCATATTTAAGCCCAATTGAACCCTAGGTCGAAGATCCTTCATACGCTAGCCACCACGAACGACTTTGGAGCAATTCTTCACCATCTTAACACCTCTCAATCACCAAATCATCCATGGTTTCATTCTTTCTATCCATATTCAAGTCAATCGTGATGCATAGGCATGGATAAACCACTTTTGACTGCTGTGTGAAAATGTATAATATAAATAAAGAACGAATCACAATTAAGCTTTAAATTTATAAAAACGAAAATCCTATAGAAACCACACAAAACCGGCAAGTGTACCGATCATAAATAGTATAGCATCAAGGAAGTCCGGATGTCGAACTCAAAGACACGTGAAAACGTTTATGATTAAGAAAACTCTAACCACGACTTACCAAAATAATATTTAAATGATTTTTAATATTTAAGATTTATTAAACTACTTAACTTAATTAAAAGAAAACTGTTAACAAAAACTCTTTAAGAAAACTTTGATTTAAATTCAATATGTAAAAACGTCTACCTAGGAATGAATCATGTTGAAAGAAATAACAAGACAACGGATTGGAAATATTCAAGACACCGGTTATAAAAGATGACACAACCAAAACTTGTTTAAGAAAGTCAAATTACCTCTCAGTCTCTCTAACAAACTTTAACTTATTTTAGTTGATTTTAAAGAACAAACCGGACAAACAATTATTAACGTGTTCTAATGACGACTCACCTCTCGGTCTCCTCGACACACTATCCTAATGGAGACGAATACTACGCAACCAAGGATAGAGGAACAATTCAACTTAACCCAAATTAAACCAACTAATTGCACATAAACACTCAAACTTGACAAGACAAAAACCCGCTCTCGTGCGGTCTTAATTCTAACAAGTAAAAGCAATGAGACAATATTACTTCTTATCACCTCTCCGTCTCAAAGAAGGTGTATTTTAACTGATTTTAGATGATATATTACCCACTTATCCCTACGGTTGCGCATCCCGCAAATAAACCCAAAACACCAAGTAAAGAGCTTAACAAACAATCAATTAAACAAAACCGATTCAATTAACTAATGCAAGAGGATTATAAGTAATTACAAATAAAACACAGCCATCACACACAATCTAATTCATGGTTTAGTTAAACCTTACACCAATAATTTAAGTCTTGAACATTAACAATCCATTAAACAAGTCAAAACTACTCAACAATCATCTATCCTAGGTAGAACACCCAAGTTTAGCCACTCATCACTTTTGGACAGCCACAAACAATCAAAGTAAACATCAATATAAACATGATAAAACTCATTCAAGATCCAAACTCAATCAATAGCACGTCAATCTATCAAACAATTGCAAAACAATGTAAAACAAAAGACCAAATCAACAAAGTTAAGGTTCTTGAAAGATAAACAAAGTTTAAAGATGTTTTACTAAGTATTATGGCTGAGATTTGTGAGTGTTTGAAGCCCCTAGCTACTGCCCAAGATCCTCCTTAGCTTCCTTCAGCCGTCCAAGACACCAAACAGCCGCCAATAGCTTTCTTTTTTCTCTTCTTCTTTGCTGCCGCCGGCTGCTGAAGTCCGATCGGACTGTTGTAGTTGGAGTTAGGGTTTTTATTTTCGGGTTTTGCAGCTGGATGATGGCTGAATAATCATTATTTTAACTTAATATAATATTATATTAGGCTCCTAACTTGTGGGCTTGGACCGGGCCTTGATTAAACTTTGAAACTTTGACACTTAAACCCTCCAAGTTCTTTTTTTTTCTTGCCTTTTTTTGTCACATCTTTCCATAACCTACACAAAACATTTCAACTTTATAAAACTTTGCACTTAACCCCCTAAACTTACATAAATTTGATATTAAATCTTTAAAACATCATAAAATTGTAAGGAAATATAAGTGTGTTATTCAACACATCAAACATCCCCACACTTAAACCTTTTTCGTCCCTGAAAAAGTCTAATGCAGTTGGATCAGAATCGGAAAATCAAAGTTAAACCAAACATATAGGTTAGATTTTAAAGCTCAGAAAAACGCAAAAACCGCGATTATCGATATTGTTGTCCACCTAAACCCATGCCTTAATCTTTACCTGGACAAATAAGATCCAACAATAATATTACTTAGTGGTTTACACAATTAAGATCCGCTTATTTTCTGCTTTTACCGGACCAGACCACCCCAACTTGACTTAAACCTCAAAGTTAGCAGAATTAAAACTTTGTTGCTCAATATTTATGAATAGTTAAGACGATCAAGGGTATTGTTTATCCACCTAAGCTTAAGCATTAAAGTCTACCAAGCAGCCATTAGATATGATTAAGGTTCAACTATTTATAGCCAGTGCTCCCCATAACATGACATACCCCCGTTATCAAGCAATACCCCAAATCCATAACCATAGGTGAGAATGCAAAATTTTATCTGTAGGGCTTACATGTAGCGTGTCCCTTGTGGTCCGTTTCTTAATGGTAATGAGACGCGAGCAAGGGGACCCCACATGACTAACAGCGTGGATGATCAAGTCTGTAGTGTATTTGTACTTTCGTACTGTTGTGATCATGTTTATAGACTTAAAAGGGTTTGCTCTTTGGCTTTATTTTAAATATCCACAACCCCACTTAGGAATTGTGAATACCCAGCTAAATAGATTGCATACAGACCCATGGTCTCCGGACCCGAAGCATCCCATCAATACAGGATTTAAGGTTATAAAACCATACGCCGATGAGGTGTAACCTATCATTTTAAGATTTATATCACAGGCTACACGGCATACTCTAACGTTAAATCTACCCAAGCATCATATGATAATGTATTCAGATTTTTTAAAAACTCATGATATTTTCACTTTTTTCATACCAAAATTTGAGGCTTGAGTATGGCCCGACCTTTCATTGCTTATTTTCCACGGACAAAATGTTTTACCCACAAAAGATTTCCGTTTAACCGTTTTATCGAATTTGCCCTTTCATTTTCAAGGCTGAGCCTACCGACACATCCAAGTTAAGTGCGTTTTCTTTTATTTATCTCATATTATTAGTAGTTTGAAAAACCGATTTCCGAATAAAATCATCATCTCCGACTTTAACGCAAAAGAAACTAAAAACAAGGGACATTTTTTTTAACAACGTACGAAAACGAAAAATAAGTGAAAACTTTTTATTATTATTTTTTTAATTTTTATAACTAAGTAAAATAAATTCCTATCCCCACACTTAGAACGAAATCGTCCTCGATGAGAACAAGGAAAAGAAATAAAATAAAAATAAAACGTAAAGCATAAAATTAAAACTTTAAAGAACAGAAATTAAAATAGAGAACGAGTTACTCCCCTGGTTTAGATGCAAATTCTTTACCAGCTGTGTATGAATCGAACGACCGTATAGCGTTTCATTCGCGGCCGCAACCTCGGGTGAACCAGTTCCAAAACGCCATCAGAGCTACCATGCGCATAATAATACCTGTAACAACTCAAACTCGCTCGCATGTAGCGGCGTACAAAACAGAAAACAAAAACATAAGAAATAAACATATTTTTGTGTTTTTCGAATTTTTTAATTTTTTTTCGATTTTTATTAAATAATTATTTTTTTTGCATTTTTATGTTTTTATAAATAAAAATAAAACAAATAAAACAGATAGTAAAGAGAATCATAATACAAACTCTACAACTCGGGCTGTCTCCCGAGTGATGCATCCATAACGACTATTCCTCGGTGAATGAGTCAAGGTAGAACACCTCGACTGCCTGATCAGTTATCGGCTCTCCAATGTAGTGCTTCAATCTATGGCCGTTCACCTTAAACTTCCCGCTTCGATCTTGTATCTCAATGGTGCCATACGGGAAAACCTCAGTGACCATGAACGGTCCCGACCATCGGGATTTCAACTTTTCCGGGAATAACCTCAACCGTGAATTATACAATAAAACCTTATCCCCACACTTGAACTGCATATTACCCTTCAGCTTTCTATCATGCAGTTCCTTCGTCCACTCCTTATACCGAAATGATTGTGCATATGCGTGATCCCGGAGCTCCTCCAACTCGTGCAACTGATGGAAACGATTACCCTCTGCGGCGGATAAATCAAGATTAACCCTCTGAAGGGCCATGAAGCACGATGCTCTAACTCAACTGGAAGATGACAGGCCTTCCCAAAAATCATCCGAAATGGTGTGGAACCAGTCGGAGTCTTGTAAGCTGTACGGAAGGCCCACAGAGCGTCATCTAATTTGTCGGACCAATCCCGACGATTCGAACCAACTGTTTTCTCAAGAATACGTTTTATTCCACGATTACTCACTTCCACTTGCCCACTGGTCTGTGGGTGGTAGGCGGTCGCAAGCCGGTGGGTGACCCCATAGCGCTGCAACGCCTTCTCCATCTGCGCATTGCAGAAGTGAGTACCTCGATCACTGATCAAGGCCTTCGGGACTCCAAAACGGGAAAACAAACCTTTTAAAAATCTCACTACAACTCGGGCGTCATTAGTGGGTAATGCTTTGGCCTCAACCCACTTGGAAACGTAATCAACAGCCACAAGAATATACTTGTTCCCTCTAGACGACGGGAACGGGCCCATAAAATCGATACCCCAAATGTCAAAAACCTCGCATACCTGAATTGCATTTTGGGGCATCTCATTCCGGGATGAGATATTACCAACACGTTGACATCGGTCACAATTTTTAACAAACTCATGTGCGTCTTTGAAAATAGAAGGCCAATAGAATCCAGAATCAAATACCTTCTTCGCTGTCGAACTCGCACCGTGGTGACCTCCTGTCGGTCCCAAATGACAATGGCTCAGAATCTGCCATCCCTCCTTTGCATCTACACATCTCCTAATTAACTGATCAGCACCAACACGGAAAAAATACGGGTCGTCCCATAGGTAGAACTTAACATCAGCAAAGAATTTCTTCTTTTGCTGGTAAGACATCTTCGGGAGGTATCCATCAGCAAGATAGTTTGCGAAGTCAGGGAACCATGGAAAACCCTCCTCCTGTGCCTTAACGAACATGAGACTTTCCGTCGGAAAATGATCGTCGATCCTAACTCCTGACTCAGCACCTTCTAGACGTGAAAGATGATCGGCCGCAACATTCTCGGCCCCCTTTTTATCACGGATCTCAATATCAAACTCTTGAAGCAACAGGATCCAACGAATAAGACGAGGTTTGGCATCCTGCTTGCTGAAGAGATAACGAATAGCAGCATGATCCGTATAAACAATCGTTTTGGACAAAACCAGATAGGACCTAAATTTGTCGAAAGCGAACACCACAGCTAAAAGCTCTTTTTCGGTGGTGGTATAGCTTTCCTGTGCGCCATTTAAGGTCCGGCTCGCATAATAGATCGGATGAAAATGTTTATCCTTCCGTTGTCCAAGAACCGCTCCGACTGCGAAGTCGCTCGCGTCACACATCAACTCGAATGGTGACGACCAGTCGGGAGCAACCATGATCGGGGCGTTAACTTGTTTGTCTTTTAGAAGATCGAACGCCTCGATACACTGCTCAGAAAAAATAAATGGAGCATCATTCTCAAAAAGTTTGTTCATGGGTCTCGCGATTTTAGAGAAATCTTTAATGAACCGGCGGTAGAACCCGGCATGACCTAGAAAACTACGAATGGATCTCACAGAGGTGGGTGGGGGGAGGTTAGAAATGGTCTCGACCTTCGCTTTGTCAACCTCTATCCCCGCACTCGAGATCCGATGTCCAAGAACAATGCCCTCACGAACCATAAAATGACACTTCTCCCAGTTAAGGACTAGGTTGGTATCAACGCAACGGGACATCATCCTCTCAAGATTAGATAAACAATGATCGAAGGAACTCCCAAATACGGAAAAATCGTCTATGAACACCTCCATGGAGTCCTCGATCATATCATGGAAAATGGCCACCATACACCTCTGGAATGTGGCCGGAGCGTTACACAGTCCGAACGGCATACGTTTGTAGGCAAACGTACCGTAAGGGCAGGTGAAAGTGGTTTTCTCCTGGTCATCGGGAGCTATGGGAATCTGGAAATACCCGGAGAAACCATCCAAGAAGCAGTAGTACTGCTGACCCGCTAAACGCTCCAACATTTGATCAATGAAGGGTAAAGGAAAGTGGTCTTTCCTGGTGGCATCATTCAGTCTGCGATAGTCGATGCAGACTCGCCATCCAGTCACAGTCCTCGTGGGGATGAGCTCGTTCCTCTCATTGGTGACGACAGTCATGCCACCCTTTTTAGGAACCACTTGGACTGGATTCACCCAAGCACTATCAGAAATGGGGAAAATGATACCCGCATCAAGGAGTTTAATGATCTCCTTCTTTACGACCTCTTGCATTTTCCGATTGAGCCGCCGTTGCGGCTGGACGACAGTTTCCTCCATGAGGATTTTATGAGTGCAAAACGAAGGGTTGATACCCTTGATGTCGATAATCTTCCATGCAATTGCCTCTTTGTGCTCTCGTAGCACCCTCAACGACTTCTCCTTCTCGACCTAGGTCAAAGCAGATGCAATGATAACTGGAAGCTTCTTCTCTTCATCTAAAAATGCGTACTCAAGATGGGCGGGCAGATCCCTAAGCTCTAAGGAAGAAGGAGGACTCTCGACCGAAGGTCGGTCCATCGGATCGTCTCGTACGATCTCGGTAGACACGCCAGATTCAGGAGTATGCGACTCGGTGTCGTCATCTAAGGACTGATTGGTCATGGCAACCATCTCAATCTCAGGAATCTCCCTATCGAGAATCTGGGTGTCGGAGGCAGATCCTCCATAAATTTCGCTGAAAAACTCTCCAACATGTGCCATGATGGTATCGATGAAGTATAAGGAGTCATCAGCAGACTTGGGGTGTTTCAGTGACTGTCGAACGTCAAAGGTGACGTTCTCATCCCCAACTCTCAGAATTAACTTACCCTCGCAGACGTCGATCAACGCCTGTGCAGTGGCAAGGAATGGTCGGCCTAAGATAAGTGGGACACTATCATCATCGTTCATGTCCAGGATGACAAAGTCCACCGGGAAGATGAACTTGTCGACACGAACTAGCATGTTCTCGACCACCCCTCGGGGGTATTTTACAGAACGATCAGCAAGCTGGATACTCATACGGGCATGCCTCGGTTCGCCTAGTCCCAACTTGCGATACACGGAATACGGCATGAGATTAATACTGGCACCAAGATCTGCCAGTGCATAAACAACCGTATTATCGCTCAAGATGCAGGGAATCGTGAAACTCCCAGGATCGGACATCTTTTCCGGTAACTTTCTCTGCAAAACTGCAGAGCAACCAGCACTTAGCGGGATGGAAGAGACCTCAGCTAACTTCTCTTTATTAGAAAGAATATCCTTAAGGAGCTTTGCATATTTCGGCATTTGAGTTAGTGCCTCAAGGAATGGAATGTTAAGGTGAAGTTGCTTCAGGATATCAAGAAATTTAGTGTTCTGCTCCTCGTCTCTCTCCCTGCGGACTCTCCCGGGAAATGGGAGTCTAGGTTTGTAGACTCTCGATGGTGTGCTGGGTAATGGCTGGTCCTCGGCCTGTGCTGTACTTCCTGGGCTTCGCCTCTTATGCACCTCGGCCGGTGGAGACTCCATCTGAATCTCCTCGTCTACATGCTCCTCTACATCTACCGCAGGCCCCTGATTCACTGGCTTACTATGTGCCCCTGCACCGCTCCTCGTCGTTACCGCCTTTGCGAAGGCCTTCGGATTATGCTCAGTGTTACTCGGAAGTGTACCTATTGGCCTCTCATTCAGACGATTCGCTATCTCTCCCATCCGCCTCTCAAAATTTTGAATTAACGCCCCCTGATTTCTCATGAATGACTCGTGTTCCCGAAATTTCTCTTGAGTCTCTTTGTGGCGGGAATCCTCTCGAGTCATAAGCTGCGACAGCATCTGAGTCTGCTGTGCCATCATCTCCTCCAGCGTGGGCTTCTTCTCCCCACCACTCGCTCCTTCAACGGAATCCTGGAATAGACTCTGACGCGGCTGGAAGCCGGAATGATTTCCGTTCCTCCAGTTAGGATTTTGGTTACCTCTCCAAGCCGAATTATAAGAATTAAAAGAATTAAGGTTTCGGTTCGGATTGTTAACATAGTCGACTGCCTCTTCCTGGAAACCTACGGGGCATTGAACGGTATCGTGTCCCCCTCTGCAGATCTCGCACAACTTACTCTTCACCTGCAGGTCCTTCACAATCTTCTCTAACGCCTCAACCTGTGCCGTGAGGGCGGTGTTCGTGTCGACTGAATGTATGCCGCGTGATAACGCGTCGACGGTTTTGGTGCTCTTAGAAGGTGGTCGCTGGTATCCACTCATGGCTAAACTGTTAAATAAGGCAATGCACTCATCGGTATCCTTTGTCGTCAATAAGTTGCCTCCTGCAGCAGTGTCAAGCATATTCTGAGTCGCGTACATCACTCCGTTATAGAACTTTTCAACAACTGCCCAGTCCTGCAAGCCATGGTTCGGACATAAAGCAAGTAGGTTTTTGAATCTCTCCCACGCCTCGTAGAAACTCTCAGTATCCTCCATCTGGAAAGAATGAATCTGGTTACGCAAACGAGCGGCCTTAGCCGGAGGATCGTATTTTTCCAGGAACTGGGTCTGCATGGCGGCCCAAGTAGAAATGTATCCCTGTGAGAGGGACTCAAGCCACAGACTCGCCTGATCAACGAGTGAGAACGGAAAGATGCGAAGTTTGATGGCGTCTTCGGATATGTTGGCAAGGTGAAACGAGTCGCAAATACGTGCGATGCGAGTGAGATGTGAATGCGGGTTTTCGTGGAGCAACCCGTGAAATTGAGCAGAATGGGAAATGGTGTTCAGAACGTTCGATGGAATCTGCCAGGTTGTTTGAACTCCTATAGCTGGTAGAGCAATGCTGGATCTCGCGCCAGCATCAACCGGACGGGCCCGGTTTGCGACTGTCCTCCTCAGTGGTGCGTCGGCCATAATCCTATCCCTAACGATGGGTTCAGATAAAGTAGGAGAAGAGAATGTATTACCGATGGATGTATATGAACTGGAAGACGGTTTTGTACGACGTCTCTCAAGAAGCTCTCTCTCTGGTTCGGGAAATCCTTCAACTTCTGGTGGTCCTAGAGATCGAGTACGTCGCATACAACTATTTAAAATAAATAAAAGAAATTATAATTATCACCAAATCATCCATGGTTTCATCCTTTCTATCCATATTCAAGTCAATCGTGATGCATAGGCATGGATAAACCACTTTTGACTGCTGTGTGAAAATGTATAATATAAATAAAGAACGAATCACAATTAAGCTTTAAATTTATAAAAATGAAAATCCTATAGAAACCACACAAAACCGGCAAGTGTACCGATCATAAAGAGTATAGCATCAAGGAAGTCCGGATGTCGAACTCAAAGACATGTGAAAACGTTTATGATTAAGAAAACTCTAACCACGACTTACCAAAATAATATTTAAATGATTTTTAATATTTAAGATTTATTAAACTACTTAACTTAATTAAAAGAAAACTGTTAACAAAACTCTTTAAGAAAACTTTGATTTAAATTCAATATGTAAAAACGTCTACCTAGGAATGAATCATGTTGAAAGAAATAACAAGACAACGGATTGGAAATATTCAAGACACCGGTTATAAAAGATGACACAACCAAAACTTGTTTAAGAAAGTCAAATTACCTCTCAGTCTCTCTAACAAACTTTAACTTATTTTAGTTGATTTTAAAGAACAAACCGGACAAACAATTATTAACGTGTTCTAATGACGACTCACCTCTCGGTCTCCTCGACACACTATCCTAATAGAGACGAATACTACGCAACCAAGGATAGAGGAACAATTCAACTTAACCCAAATTAAACCAACTAATTGCACATAAACACTCAAACTTGACAAGACAAAAACCCGCTCTCGCGCGGTCTTAATTCTAACAAGTAAAAGCAATGAGACAATATTACTTCTTATCACCTCTCCGTCTCAAAGAAGGTGTATTTTAACTGATTTTAGATGATATATTACCCACTTATCCCTACGGTTGCGCATCCCGCAAATAAACCCAAAACACCAAGTAAAGAGCTTAACAAGCAATCAATTAATCAAAACCGATTCAATTAACTAATGCAAGAGGATTATAAGTAATTACAAATAAAACACAGCCATCACACACAATCTAATTCATGGTTTAGTTAAACCTTACATCAATAATTTAAGTCTTGAACATTAACAATCCATTAAACAAGTCAAAACTACTCAACAATCATCTATCCTAGGTAGAACACACAAGTTTAGCCACTCATCACTTTTGGACAGCCACAAACAATCAAAGTAAACATCATAAATATCAATATAAACATGATAAAACTCATTCAAGATCCAAACTCAATCAATAACAAGTCAATCTATCAAACAATTGCAAAACAATGTAAAACAAAAGACCAAATCAACAAAGTTAAGGTTCTTGAAAGATAAACAAAGTTTAAAGATGTTTTACTAAGTATTATGGCTGAGATTTGTGAGTGTTTGAAGCCCCTAGCTACTGCCCAAGATCCTCCTTAGCTTCCTTCAGCCGTCCAAGACACCAAACAGCCGCCAATAGCTTTCTTTTTTCTCTTCTTCTTTGCTGCCGCCGGCTGCTGAAGTCCGATCGGACTGTTGTAGTTGGAGTTAGGGTTTTTATTTTCGGGTTTTGCAGCTGGATGATGGCTGAATAATCATTATTTTAACTTAATATAATATTATATTAGGCTCCTAACTTGTGGGCTTGGACCGGGCCTTGATTAAACTTTGAAACTTTGACACTTAAACTCTCCAAGTTCTCTTTTTCTTGCCTTTTTTTCCACATCTTTCCATAACCTGCACAAAACATTTCAACTTTGTAAAACTTTGCACTTAACCCCCTAAACTTACATAAATTTGATATTAAATCATTAAAACATCATAAAATTGTAAGGAAATATAAGTGTGTTATTCAACACATCATTGACCACTTCAGGTGTAGGGTTTGCATATGAATTGATTATGTTTATGAACATTACATGTATAGGGATTTGGTTTTGATTAATCTTTTGGTTGGTTGAATCTATATGGTTATTGGAATTGATTAAACAGTTGTGTTTTGGGACTTTCTTTTATCATCAATTATTTGGTCTGTGTTCATCAACACTTAGAATTAATGAACCATTTATCATTGAACCGTTTATCATGATAGATGCTAAATTATATATTAATGAACTGGTAATTAAGTAGACCGTGTTCAGTTGTGTCAATTCTTCGGATTAAGTTCTGTGAATCATCAAAACCAAACTATTGTGTCTAGTAATCATTTATCTATTCTAATACACGAATCATGTCTATGTGATTTCCCGATCTTTATAAATTATTGTCAGTCAGTTTATTGCATATCCCGAACCTGAAGTGTGACAACTATTTTCATATTATTGTTTTACAAACTACTCTTAAACCGTTTGACATCGTTTGTCCGCTTAATATACTAATTAATAATTATGAGTTTTACTTGCACTTTCCACTGATTCCCTATGAAGACAACCTTACTTACACGTACTAGTTATAGGTATTAAAGCTTTTCAAGTAGTTATAGGTATTTAAGCGTATAAATACTTGTTTTTGATTAGAGCATGACATCTACATCAAGATTCTCACGCTGGAGGTTGATGGTAGGAGACTCCCTCCTACAATGAGACTAACCGGTCATGTTTGATTTGATCTTAGCAGGTTAGGAAGCTCTATTAGTATATGATGTTCTAAAAGTAGTCAAATAATAAATAACTAAAATTATACTAATCTAGACACTAAGTAATACTCTACACCCTTAAACTACTAACCGGCAATGGAACTGGTCGACTCTAGTACGGCTAAGTAAGTCCAGATATCGAACCCACGAGAATCTTTAAATTACGAAATTAGCAAACAAGACTCAACTGCAAGACACGACTATTTATTAGTAATATTTGAGGGGGAATTATTATTCTAATTAATTAAAACCCTAAATAATAATTAACTATTAATTAAAAACTTACTAATAATTAACTAATGATTACTTAATTATTAAAATAATAAAAACCCTAACCCTAACTAATATAATAATAATTAAAGATAATCATAACTTATGTCTAAGTATCTTTATGACGAAAACCTACCTTACAACGCGGAATTCAAAGATAGTTGAGAAGACTTAATTAACTTAATAGACTAAGCTGACAATCAAATCTTGACGGACTCCTTACAAAGAACTAAATCTACTAATCCCGACAAGCAAAGATCTATCAATAGCCTATCACCTTACAGCTTTTTAGACTAGCAGCTCACTTTTATTTGTTTAATTGATTTTATTGTTTCTATGATTTTAATCGATATTAATCACAAACTAGTCAAGAACACACAGTAATTTACCTAACAAAACCCTATCCTATGAAACAATCAACAAGGGCAATGTGAAACAATACGTCCAAGTAAACAAAAGCAAGCAATCATACGCATTAATTAAATCAAACTCAACAGTTTACTTAGAACATAAAATCCATAACGAAACGCAATCCAAACAAAATCAAACCGAACTAAGGTTCATCACGACCTAGGTAGTTTATGGAATTTAGCCTAGCATCATAAAGTCTAAATCAAACAAAACAAAGTAGCAAAACATTACAAACAAATAAGCAAATGAAAGATTAAACGTGATAAAACCCGTAGTCTTCGCGTATATGCGTCTTGCACTTCACCACTTCGATCTAAGCCTTCAAGAACATCTAGGACTCTCAAAATCAGCAGCAAAGGGGTCTTGGGGCTGCTAAAATCGTTCTTACGGTTCAGGTTATGATTAGGTTTAAGTTAAACATGTTTAAATACCCAAAACAAGGCCCAACTAGAAGCAAAAACGAAATAAATCATGCCCAGCATCCTCTAGGCGCCGCGCGATGGGCTTTCGCCTCCACGGTCGCGCAGCGTGCTCCACCAAGGGGGCGGTTAGACCGGCCCGGTCTGACCGGTTCTCTGTCCGGTTTCTTCCCGACGCGTTCCGGATTTCCGTTTTGGATCTTTTTAACTCGTTTTTCGCCCATTTCGAACACGATCAACTCCCAGAACCTACGATACATAAAAGTGTTAGTAGTATACAAATCTCGACTAAAAACAAACAAAAACTATTAAAATACTAATTAAAATATACACGGGAAACATAAACATTTAGCATTATATCAAATATCCCCACACTTATTCTTTTTTCGTCCCTGAAAAAGTTTGATGCAGTTGGATCAGAATCGGAAAATTACAGTCTTACAAACGTATAGGTTAATTTTTAAAGCTCAGAAAAACGCAAAAACCGCCATCACCGATATTGTTGTCCACTTAAACCCATGCCTTAATCATTACCGGGACAAATAAGATCCGACAATAATAGTACTCAGTGGTTTACACAATTAAGACCCGCTTATTTTCAGATTTTACCGGACCAGACCACCCAAACTTGACTTAAACCACAAAATTAGCAGATTTAAAACTTATGTTGCTCTTTTTTTTCATGAATAGTTAAGACGATCAAGAGTATTGTTTATCCACATAAGCTTAAGCATCAAAGTCTACCAAGCAGCCATTAGATATGATTAAGGTTCAATTAATTTATAGCTAGTGTTCCCCACAACATGACATAATCCCCGTTATCAAGCAATACCCCGAACCATCACCATAGGTGAGCATGCAATATTTCATATGTAGGGCTTACATGTAGCGTGTCCCTTGTGGTCCGTTCCTTAATGGTAATGAGACGCGAGCAAGGGTACCCCACATGGCTAACTTCGTGGATGATCAAGTCTCTAGTGTATTTGTACTTTTGTACTTTTGTGATCATGTATGCTCTTTTTAGCTTGATTTTAAATATCCACAACCCCACTTAGGAATTGTGAATACCCAGATGAATAGATTGCATACAGACCCATGGTCTCCGGACCTGAAGCATCCCATCAATACAAGATTTAAGGTTATAAAACCATACGCCAATGAGGTGTAAAACACTAAACTAACAGTTTAAGATTTATATCACAGGCTACACGACATACTCTAACGTTAAACCTACCCAAGCATCATATGATAATGTATTCAGATTTTTAAATTTTTTATAATATTTCCACTTTTTCATACCAATAATTGAGGCTTGAGTATGGCCCGACCTTTCATTACTTATTTTCCACGGACAAAACGCTTTACCCACAAAAGATTTCCGTTTTAACCATTTTATCAAATTGCACTTTCATTCTCAAGGCTGAGCCCACCGACACATCCCAAGTTAAGTGCGTTTTCTTTTATATATATCATATTATTAGTAGTTTGAAAAACCAATTTCCGATAAGCATCATCATCTCCCACTTTAACGCAAAAAACTAAATTTAAGGGTAATTTTTTTAAACATTTTTCAATTTTTTTTCTTTTTAAATATTTTTTATTTTAAAGGTTAAATATAAACTATGACTCAAATATCATATCACCACACTTAAATTTTGCATTGTCCTCAATGCAAGGATAGGGACGACTTAAAATAAAAATAAAAATAAAATAAAGTCGGACTACAAAAAACTAAATGCCTAAAAATAAAAATAAAAACAAAATAAAAAGTAAATAAACTAGATAATGGAAAAGATTTAGCTGGTAATATGTATGAAAAATGATGCTAGAGTCTTCTTCCATGAATGCCCTCCAACTACGAATATGCTCAGCAACTGGTAGCTCCTTCTCTCACACACGAACATAAGCGGTACAAATTCAACAAACAATATCTAAAATGTATCTTATCATAACGATAGATATTATGCAATTAAAGTACTTCACCAACCGACAAAAATACATAAAATTATCATGAATAATTTGAAGCAAATAATAAATATAAAGTATACGGCTCAGCTGCTCCATCCCCACACTTTTCTTTTTCAATATACTCAACCTTGGGGATTCGTCTCTCTAGCTCACTCAGTCTCTCTTCAAATATTGCAAAACTCAAAAACACCAAAACAAAGAAAAACTATAAAAACTACGTTAGTGACTCGATTAATATACAAACTCCGCAAAACCTCCCCACACTTGAAATTAATCAGGCGGTTTCTCCTTGATCTGGACCCTATCCAACCCGTTTAGTTCCACCCGGAATTTACCGAACAGTAATATATCAATGATGGAACCTCAAAATATTAACTTAGAATTAAAAATCAGTAACGGGTCAGACCACCTATATTTAAACTTACCTAGCAAGAGCCGAATGCGTTGTAAGTATCGAGAAGACTGGTCGGGTTTGACTTTTAATGGCTTTTTCACTCCCGTAGACCATCTTCTAAAGTATACGCAACTTCGGTTTTCAGGTAACCTATCATCCTCGACCTTCTCCCGTGGTTTAAATTCCTGATAAGCATTCAAAACACAGTCCACGGGCCGGCAATAGTGTTCTTCCTCTAAAACCACATCCTTATCTACACTGCCCTCTACAAGTAGGGCCTCGAAAAACACAACATCCTCATTAACGTCCAATGTCTCTCCCCCGTCATAATCCAACAATCCATTCAACTCCAAATTTAGAAATTCATCTTCCTCGTTAAGTTCATTAACAACCTTAACCATATCCTCAACACCAAACATTAGATCGAGTGACTCTCCCAGTTCTATCTCTTCTTCAAACACAAGTTTCACAATAATTGATCTCAGATATGCAGCCCACTCCTCCTCGTTACAATCATCATCGGAGTCACTAGAAAACTCAGTACAATTGGCAACACATACATGTGAAACCTGAGGTTGGACTTCATCAGCCACTCGTGTCTCCGTATCCGGGATGAGCTCTTCTTCTTCATCTACAATTCCATGATTGGTTGTTTCCCTTCTTCTGGAATTGTAGGGAACAACTCACCCAACCGATTCATGTATCCCAAATAGTTGCCTTCCGCATCATACTTATAACCAGGTGTCAGTTGCTCCTGCAGCTGCACACTCTCCTCTTCGGTTTCTCGAATAAATTCGCTATCTGACTCGTACACGCATTGGGAGATCTGCTTTGGCCCTTCTTCCATCTTTGTTAGTTTTCTTGAAATTTCTTTAACTGCATCTTGGAGACCTGCAAAAACAGATATTTGATTTCTTAGTATAGCATCATGTTCAGCTAATGTTTGTTGGTATTGGGCATCTTTCTCCAATGGTCGGGCCAACAACTCCTCGATCTTATTCAAATACGCCTCGTCACCCCTGTTGGGGTTGCTCTCGGAATGTTGACCATAATCTTGCCAATGTTTGTATTGAAATCCCCTATCTGGTTCATTATAAAAATATGACAGGGACCTATGAAAGATAAGATTGTTGCTGCACATAAGGGTTAGTACGATTATATGGACATGCACGAGTCATATGAAAACTAGCGCATCTATAACAAATAAAGTGAGAACCCTTGTATGGACAATCATAGTGTAAATGAGGATCACCACACGTATCACAATTAAGTTTACTATAGTATGGAAATTTAATGGTAAAGTGAGGTCCATTACAAATTTCACACATAATTACAAGAATCTAAACTAGCAAAAGACACGGACAATTAGACACCTACGACTCAAAGAAAAAAAAATAAACACGTAAAAATCTAATTAACTGAAACCCTAAAAGCTCAAAAGCAAAAACACAATAGCACATATATAGAAAGTAAGTCCAATCAGTGTTAGTAACGCAATCGCCAAGAGTCCCCAGCAACGGCGTCAAAAACTTGATGTCCTAAAGGTAGTCAACTTAATCTAGATACTAAGTAATACTCTAAACCCTTAAACTTAACTTAAACTACTAACCGGCAAGTGAACTAGTCGACTCTAGTACAGCTAAGTAAATCCGGATATCGAACCCACGACACTTTTTAAATTACGAAATTAGCAAACAAGACTCAACTACAAGACACGACTATTTATTAATAATATTTGAGGGGGAATTATTATTCTAATTAATTAAAACCCTAAATAATAACTAAGTATTAATTAAAAATTTACTAATGATTAACTAATTATTATTTAATTATTAAAATAATTATTAAAACTAATAAAAACCCTAACCTTAATCAATATAATAATAATAAAACATAATCATAACCTTAAAATAATTAATTAATAAACCTTAACCCTAATTAATTTTAAACTAATAAACAATTAAACACTTAGATTAATTCAATTGATAAAGATAATTACCTAGGCTAGAATCCCCAAAGTTACGGTTATTAATTAAATGGAAAACCCAAGTTATGGAACTGGGATCATAAAATAGACCCTTGACTGAAAATCCGAACAGGACCCTTGAACTTCAAGAAGGCGCCTATGGATTTCTAAGAAGTTTTAAGATTCACCAGTTTATTAATTAAACTTCCTTACGGTTATTTAATAACTAATGTCTAAGTCTCTTTATGACGTAAACCTACCTTACAGCGCAGAATTCAATGATAGTTGAGAAGACTTAATTAACTTAATAGACTAAGCTGACAATCAAATCTAGACGGACTCCTTACGAAGAACTAAATCTAGTAATCCCGACAAGCAAAGATCTATCAATAGCCTATCACCTTACAGCTTTTTAGACTAGCAGCTCACTTTTATTTGTTTAATTGATTTTATTGTTTCTATGATTTTAATCGATATTAATCACAAACTAGTCAATAACACACAGTAAATGACCTAACAAAACCCTATCCTATGAAACAATCAACAAGGGCAATGTGAAACAATAAATCCAAGTAAACAAAACCAAGCAATCATACGCATTAATTAAATCAAACTCAACAGTTTACTTAGAGCATAAAATCCATAACGAAACGCAATACAAACAAAATCAAACCGAACTAAGGTTCATCATGACCTAGGTAGTTCATGGAATTTAGCCTAGCATCATAAAGTCTAAATCAAAGAAAACAAAGTAGCAAAACATGATAAACAAATAAGCAAACAAAAGATTAAAGGAGATAAAACCCGTAGTCTTCGCGTATATGCGTCTTGCACTTCACCACTTCGATCTAAGCCTCCAAGAACTTCAAGAACTCTCCAAATCAGTAGCAAAGGGGTCTTGGGGCTACTAAAATCATTCTTTGGGTTCAGGTTATGATTAGGTTTAAGTTAAACATGTTTAAATACCCAAAATAAGGCCCAATTGGAAGCAAAAACGTAATAAATCATGCCCAGCATCCTCTAGGCTCTGCGCGACGGGGTTTGGCCTCCCCGGTCGTGCTCCACCAAGGGGGTCGGTCACACCGGCCTGGTTTGACCGGTTCTCTGTCCGGTTTCTTTCTGACACGTTTCGGATCTCCGTTTTGGCCCTTTTTAACTCGTTTTTCGCCCTTTTCGAACACTATCAACTCCCGGAACCTACTATACATAAAATTGTTAGTATTATACAAATCTTGACTAAAACGAACAAAAACTATTAAAATACTAATTAAATTATACACGGGAAACAAAAACATTTAGCATTATATCAGTATCATACTCTCAAATCGTAGCACATTCATTGTCTCTATACTCGTGTAGAAACAAGTGGTGCCCACCGTGGGCCGGCGCTACCAAGAACGAAAATTTTGGTAGTTTCGGTTTTTTTTTCTCATGCATGCCTCTAGTATGGCTGAAATGAGTACCCCTAACAAGTGTGTTTCTCAAGAAGATGATTAGCCTTAAAATGATTCATCGTCGGAGGATGATATTGTTGTAGTTTCACCAAAATTTACAGATCTACGGTCACACCGTAGACACAAACTTTCCAGTTTTAGACACCTTCGTTCAGGGGTGGGGTTTTCTCTCCAAGGGATGACCTTTTTCTCCATGTAGAAAAGATAGATATGACCTTGGTAGGTGATAAACAAAACTGTGTTAAGCTAATGAACAACTATGCTCTGGAAGAATGAGCAAAGGGGTTGAGGATAATGCTATACAATACTGAAGATCCTGAAATCACAGTCTCCCTGATTCCTAGTCCACCAAGTAGGAGTACACCTTCCCGTCAGGAAGAAACCTTCGAGGGCTAGGTAGCTAACCATGTGATGAAGCTAAAACGTGAACTCTCCCCGGAAAGAATAATTCTAATAGCATCACCCATAATCCCCATGAGAAGAAGAAAGTATACCATGGAAAAGCTTCTCCAAAGCTCACTTGCTGCAATAATTTCCCCAACGAGTATTTCTTTGGCAGAAGCCCTGTTGTCATTGCCTTTGGCAAGAAGCATGGTCGCCTCGACATTGGTAGGAGCCACGAGCTCCATGCCTCAGGATTACCTGCAACCAAACGTCAGGCAACATGGCATGACGTATTCTCAGATTCCTGCACTCATAATGTCTTAGTATGGCCAGTAGTGTCAAAAACTGGTGATTTTCTCACCCAACCTCCTGTTGGCAAACCTATTCTATTTTGTAAGCATTTGCAGGTTATTAGCTTGGATTTTTAGCAAGATGAAGGTCACATAGAGATGTCTTTTTGGATACAAACTTATTCAATAATTAATTGATCATGTTGTAATTTCTTTATACTTGATGTACTTAACTGTAAATAGTTTTATTTAAATTAATTAAGTAGATATTGTCATTTATTATTTTATATGATAGTACCTTGTGAGCTGTGAACAATTAGTTCGTGCTCCGATATTTTCGCCTTAGGTTGGGGTGTGACAAATAGGTTCCGCTTCCGGCTCTATTTTTTAAGTAATTTTTGGTTCCGGTCCGTTCTCGCGGTTTTGGACCGTTGCATAGTGATATGATGCTAAATATATATGTTTCCCTTGTATATTTTATTTAATATTTAATTAGCTTTTGTTCGTTTTTAGTTAAGATTTGTATACTACTAACATTATTGTGTTTTGTAGGTTTCGGAGGTTGATCGTTGTCGAAAAGGGCGATAAATGAGTCAAAATAGCCAAAATGAGAAGCCGGAATGTATCAGGAAATGAACCGGAAGGAGAACCAGTCGAACCGCCCAGTCAGACCGCCCCCCTAATATTGCACGCCATGTCGCGCGACCAGGGGGCATACATGGTCGTGGGGCGCGGCCACCCAATTATTCCAGAAAGTTTCCGATTTTTGTCAGTTTAAGGCCCAGTTCACTATAAATACACCTTTAACCTTAACCTGAAAAATACCCTACAGCCACCAGACGAATTTGGAGTTTACTTGAGCTATATTTCGAGATTATTGGCGGTTTTAAAGGCAAGAGAGAATCCGGTGAAGAGTTAGACATTCAAGAGTGAAGATTACGGGTTTTATCACCTTTGATTTTCCGTTCTTTATTATTTCACAATGTTTTCTTGTTTTATTACTTTGTTTGATTTTGATTACATGATGCTAGGATAAACTTATTAAACTACCTATGTCATGATGAACCTTTTTTTGGTTTGATTTTGATTGGGATTATGTTCGTTATGGATTTTATGTTTTAAGTAAGTTGTTGAGTTTAATTTAATTGATGCGTATGAGTTTTATTTTCTTAGAGTTATTGTTTCACAATACCCTTGTTGATTGTTTCATAGGATATGGTTTTGTTAGGTCATTTACTATGTGTTCCTGATTAGTTTACGATTGATATGCATTAAAATCATAGAAACAATAAAACTAATCAAATAAATAAAAGTGAGCTACTAGCCTAGAAAGTGTAAGGTGATAGGTTATTGATAGATCTTTGTTGATCAGGATTACTAGATTTAGTTCTTCATAAGGAGTGTGTCTAGGTTTGATTGTTAACTTAGTCTATTAAGTCAAGTGAATTTGCTTAGCTATATTTGATTTCCGCGCTGTAAGGTAGGATTTCTCTAAAAAGATACTTAAACATAAACAATTAAATACTGTAAGGAAGTTTAATTCATAAAACTGTTGTGTCTTAAAACTTGTTAGAACCTCATAGGTGTCTTCTTGTAGGGTTAAGGGTCATTTTTGGGTTTTCTTTCAAGGGTTTATCTTACGATCCCAGTTCATTACTTAATTTTCCTAGTTAATTGATAGCCATAACTTAGGGGATTCTAGAGTAGGTAGTTACTTTTATCAATAGAATTAATCTAAGTAATTTATTAGTTTATTCACATCTTAATTAATTAGGGTTTTAAGAGTTTTATAATATAATAATTAATTATGGTTAAATTAATCATTATAGTTTATTATTATTTAATTAATTAAGGTTTTTTTTAGTTTAATATTAATTGGTTTAACCTAACCCCCCCTTAAATAATAATGTTTAAATAGTCGTGTCAGTAAGTCGAGTATAATTTGCTAGTTACGTAATTCAAAGAGTCTCGTGGGTTCGATATCCAAACTTAATTAGCTGTACTAGATTCAACCGGTACACTTTCCGGTTAGAAGTTTAAGAGTCTAGAGTATTACTTAGTGTCTAGATTAGCGTGCTTTTATTTGACTACTCTTAGCACATCACACAACCCTACCAAGAAGCATAGAAGCTGTTGATGCATCGTTTTGTTTTCTCGGTCTTTGTTAACGCATATGGAGAATGAATTAATGTATATGTGTTATTTTGGTAAATGTATGGGCTCAGTCATTGGTGTTATAATAACAAATGAGATTTGTGTGTTTTGTTCACATTCGTTAAGTTTGTATAACGAATTGTTTAACTTATAAAGTCTAAGCGTTATAAGATGTATAACGAATAGCATAACGAATGAATACTCATTCGTTAGCCCTATCTAACGAATGAGTCATTGTCTATATATAGTCATGTAATATATTCTAAATTAGTATAGTTCGTATTTTATATCAACTTTTCTCGTTACTCTGCCGAAACTCTCTCAACACACACACTACACACAGTTAACGTATTCAATCACAAACATAATAATATAAAAGATTAGATTTCAATTAGATGAATAAGAACATGGATTATCAAGTGGTATCAAAGCGATGTGTCTGCTTGACTGCGTTTAGGACTTAATTTATAATCAATTGATATAGGTTTTGTGATCTAATTGCATTATATTTGAACATATTTAAATTCGGACTGTACGGGCATAAGAATCAATCAATTGAAGCTCATAGAGATGATAATTGTTGTTGAATTAATGTTAGGATTGTTTGTAATGGTCAATTGATAGTCTGGATTCAATAAATTGCATTGAATTGGTATTAAGAGTTGATTTCAGATTTAGCGGGAATTTTTCGTGTTTAAACGTATAGTTTTGAATTTCTGGAATATGAGTGAACTGGTGTTCAGAATTGGTTTGTGAGTGTTTTGATAGTTGCATTAAGTGATTTGGACTGGTTTGTGGTAGTTCGGATTCAGCTTGAATCTAGAATTATGAAAACGTGGATGAACGCATTCGTTAATTTCTTGGGAAATTATGAGTTCATATGTTACTGTCTTTAAATACATTCATTAAGCGGTTTTCAGGTTATTAGCCGTTTTAAAAACTCATACGTTATAAATCACAAACATTCGTTAAGTGTTCATTCGCCATTCCTCATACGCTATACAAGTTCATTCGTTACTATTTTAGTCCTATTCGTCTTATTTCACTCGTCACTACTCATTCGTGTGAACAATATCATTCGATACAAATTGTCCATTCTGGTTCATTCGTTAAACCATAAATTCCTCATTCGTTACCCTTTTAACTTTCTGATAAACAGTTTCAAACCCTTGAGCTTGTAACAATGACAAACTATTATGTCTTGGCGTCTCAAAATGCTCTTATGTGGCAATGTTAAACAATGATTCTGAGATCAGGTCTCATACAAAATGCCTGAGGCTTAATTATCTCTGTGATTTTCTAAAATTGGATTTAAGGTTTGGAAGTCATTTGGGAGCATTCATCATGAATGTATTCAGAGTTTAGAAACTACTTATGAATTTTTGTTTGTTGATACTCCTGCTACTAGTCGAGTAGTCCAATTATTTACTCAAATGACTGCTGAGGAGAAGAATGCATATGAAGTTAAGACAAAGGCTTATTCTACCTTAACAATGAAATTACCTGAGCATATATTTCATCAATTTAGTCATAGAAAACAATGTCAATATCAAGAAGCATGGGTAATACAAAAGAAAGTAAGAAGTCAATGTTGAAGTTCCAATTCAGAAACTTCAATCTCATGCTTGGGGAAACAATTGGAGATTTTTGGATATGGTTTTCTCATTTGACTGCTGAAGTTAAAAAAATTCGATATGAATAGATGAAAGTGATCTACTTGATACCCTTAAGAATGCTTTTCCACCTCATACTCTACTTATCAGATGGTTCTTATAGAAAATGGGTATTTCAGAAATGAAATGCTCACGACTATGGCTTTTGTGCATAATTTGGATGAAAGGGAGTTTGAGTTGAAATGTCAAGGTTCATCTTAGGGTAATCAAGATCCGACATTGTATAGTAGGACAAGTCTAGAAAATAAGAGTACATTTGTGCTAGTTACTGCTTTTTACTCTCAAGCAAATCAAGAGATTCCTTAAGAAGCGGTTTTAAACCTAATGTATATTTAAGTTCTTCTTGTTTTATTGTTGGTTATGTTTCTCATGTCACACCACCACCTAATATAAACATAAAGGAAGAAGAAAAACATTTTGCCTTCATGGGAGCATTCATGACTTCGTATGAACAGTTGGTGAGTAGCAAAATTGCTACAAGTGATTTGTTTGACAATGATTATGATCGAGTTGATCCTGATGATCTTGAGTGGATAGACTTAAAGTGGAACATGGCAATGACATCTTAAGTGGATGGACTTGAAGTGGAACATGGCAATGACTATCAGAAAAATTAAAATGTTCATGGAGAGAATTGGGATGGATTTGCCTGCTATGAGCAAAAGGATAGGTTTTGACAAGCTGTAACATCCTACTTTCAATAATATTATTGGTGTGTCGTTAACTAGTTAAGTAAATAAAATATTAGAGAGTGGGCTTGGACATTAAAGGATGGAATAAGGGATGGAATGGGCCTTAGGTCCATGGGCTTAAGGGAGTATAAATACCCCCTTAAACCCTAATCTTTTCCATTTTTATCCATCTCTACACCTTCAAAAACACACACAAACACCCTCGTATATCCTGAGCGAGGATCCGAAGGTGAAAACCCGAGCTTGTTCGTGAAATCGATTCATTAAAGGTACGCTTATAATGGAAACTTGTTCGTTTATGCTCGGCTCGTTTAGTAATATTAGATGTACAAAAAATGGTAAAAATGAATCAAACGAAATGATTCACAATGCAATCCATTAATGTTTGATAGGCTAATCGATGGAATAAAGAATTGTATATTAACATCAATCAAATATCCCATTAAACATGAATGTTTGGATGTTTGGTTGATTAGGATTTATAGGCGCTAGGTTTGTGAGTCCTATGATACCAAACGGGCGTTGTTTCATCGTGATTCGAATGTTAATTGAAAATCTGGGGACGTTTGACTTTTTTCGTTCTTATCAATTTTGACTTTGACGAAGCAGGTCAAAGTTCTGATAATACTGATGTTCATTCGTTATGAATGAGCAAATGACTACTCATTTGTTAAACAATCAAAGCAAAAGACACATTCGTATGTTCCAGTAACGAATGAACCTCTCATTCGTCCTACAAAAGTTATGAATGATATATTCATTCGCTACTTATTCATTCGTTATGATACGATAGCGTATCAAACCGTTCGTTACAGATACATTCGCGTGTTTCCATAACGAATGAGCTCTCATACATCTCAAGAATACACGAATGGCCATAGTCATTCGTTATGTGCTCATTCGTCTAAGACCAAGCCATATGTTATAATGAATGAGGCCATTAGTCCAGGAAATATATTAACGAATGATACATAACCAGAACCCATTCGGCATAACAAATGAGTAGTGAATAAAATAATAATTTTAGAATTATAATGAAATTTTTCGACTATAGCCAGGGGCTTTGACCCTTGGACCATGCTAGGGGCTGCCGCCCCTAGACCCCGCTGCCATGGGCGCTGCCCCCGGACCCCCGTTCATTGAGGGTTTATATAACTAGAGATATGATATGGATAGGGCTAGTTAGTTGATATTTGTAATTGTTATACAGTTAGCCGAGCCCAGTTAAAGAAAGGAATTACTATAAATTCAGAAAGAAACAGGACTCAGGTGAGTTTCTAGCCCCACTTCCTTGTTATGTTTTCGGGGATGTGTGCATACTCAATGTGAATGTTAATACACTTACCTTAAATGTAAGTGTATCCTATGATGATTGATGTGATAGTATGTATGAATTTTATGAATGAATGCTTGTGCGTGAACGATCTTCAGATATTGCACGTATCATCAGAGAAAGTAATGTATGGAACATACCCTAATAATATCTGCGAATGTAGGAACATGCCCTAATAATATCTGCGAATGTAGGGAACAGACCCTAATGCTATCTGCGAATGTAGGGAACAGACGATAATAATATCTCCGAATTTAGGGAACAGACCCTAATAATATCTCCGAATTTAGGGAACAGACCCTAATAATGTCTGTGAAGGTTATAGGGTGGAATGCTCTTTAAACATATATGTATGAATGAAAGTATGTATGCATGTAAGTATGAAAGAAAGAATGAACATATGTAAGTATGTAAGGAAAGATGAAAATATGTATCTTCGGATACGTATTTATGTAAGTATGTGAATGTAATGTAAGTTGCCTGATTAACTAGAACTCACTCAGCATAGCTGACTTTTAGTATGCACGCAGGTGAATAGGTTGAGGCAGCTCGCTTGATATGGACACACGGAATTGGACTGTAGATACTGGCATCTAGAGGGAAAATGTTATGATGTTATTATGGTTTATGTTTAAATTTGAAAGAAAAATGATGTTTAATCAGAAAAGATTTGAACGATTCTGTAATATATGTTTGAAGTTTATTATTATGTGAAAATTTTTAATTAACTATGATATTAAGAACTGTGTTTATGAGTAAATCCAACGCCAAAGTAGGGCACCTGGATCGGGGCCTTACACAAGTTGAAGGTTAAGTGCTATAACTATCAGGAATTTGGCCTCTTCGCAAAAGAATAAGATAAATCGAGAAAAGAATACTCTTCTAGTCTGAGGACTCGAGATAGAAACTTCAATAATAGAAGGTAAACCAACTCTGAGTCTAAATAGAAAACAAAGGAAGTTGATTCTGCAAATCCAAGTGGGTCATAAGCAATGATAACACAAGATGGTATTGATTGGTCACAATGGTTGTTGGGTAATACATCTAACGAAGTGCAGCAAGCTAATGTGGCTGTGATTAGTAAGAGTGAAGAGATTGTGGGTACTGAGGATGAGACTCTGATAAAAGAAAGTGCTGACACAGACATGGATACAGATAATTCAAGTATTGATATGCAAGACACATTTGCTTGCATGGCTAAGATAGAAGATGTTACATCTAACTCTTCTAAATCTCTTTCTATTAAAAATGAGAATTTCATTTCATCTGTTGTTGATGAAACTCTAAAAATAGAGTGTTCTTGTAAGTCCTGTGAATGGATCTTTCAATATGATATCACCTAATCTCGTGATTATGGGGAAATTAACACGAGATGATTCAATATAATGCAAACAGACACAATAAGAACACGATGAATCTGCTTCAAAACACATGTATATTAAACGTTTGGTGCTTAAGAACAACGATTTTCAAAACAAGCACTACTTTACTCGTCTCTCTCTATCACGTTTCATACGTCTAACCCTATACTAAACCTAGTTATATGGTATATATATGGACTACATACAAGCCCAATACTACCCAAAAGCCCACTGAGATCCATGTGATTTCGGTTTACAATATAAGCCCAAACGAAATACAAACCACATTAATACTAGCCCAACAATATCCCCCTTGGTTTGTATCTTCAACATCAATCGTGCTCAAGAATATTTGCGTCTACCTCTTTGTAAGCACTAGCCCATAAACCTGTATGGATTATCGATCTAACCATTCTTGTATACTCCTTTACAGCTGGCTCAAACAATGGTTCAGCCATGATTTGAAAGTTACTAAGAGTTTTAATGTCTTTTTCACCAAACTTCAATAAATCACGTGGATCAACGAATCAAAACTGCCCTTTTCATAGACGAATAATGACCGTTACTGTCTCACCATCATATGTCCAGAACGTCATCTCATCCAAAGCACCATCGGGAATTCTAGTAGAATTTGGAATGTGACTTGCCTTTTTAGTTGCCGGCCACATTACATTGACCATTGTATTCACCGTCTTTAGATCTCCTACTCTTTTGGCTTCCTTTAAAATGATTCAGCTGTGGTCATATTTGGGAATCCTCAATCAACTTGATTCCTCAAAAAGTTCTAGAAATCGATAGCCTTTTTGTCGTTGTTGGGGTTGTGAAAAGGAGCATTGATCAAAAGTCACTGAAGTCAACCCTTGTCCATGACCCAAAATCTTTCATCTTCATGTAGTATTCAGTATTTCCAGACCTCCTTTTCACCCACCACATAGCTTTGTAAATATCAAATCCCCATGACACGACGCCTGATCGATCACCATACTTGTCAGAAAATCCGATTTTGAATCCGGGTGATCGGAACATTCCACATTCTGGTTTGAGTTCTTCATAATAAGAACCTTATTTTGTATTCTCTCACTTTGTTCGGCCGTCTTTGGAGGGGCAACAAGATATTGTTCTGGTGTTTCAGAAGCATCTAATGTTGAAGAAGGACGCGCACTGGAACCACCACTGTGATTATCAACAGGTTCCTTTTCAGCAATGTCTTCACCACTTTTAAATTCATCTCCAAATTTCTGAATGAGATATTGTTGGAGATCTAAGTACATAGCAGTGACGCCGCCCATGTTTGCCTGAAGTTAATTGATCTTTAAATCCTTATCAGAGTTACTTGCTTCAAGCTCTTTAATTCGTACATCCTTCACAACCGAGTCTTGTTCAAGTTCAAAGACTCGTCGTTGTAAGAATTGCACGTCAGCAGGTTCAGCATCAAGAGTGATCCCCTTTCCTTTATCTTGCAATTACATGTCTTGAATCACCAGAATGTGTACAATCTTGTAAGCGGCACATGAACTTTGTTGACCAATTAGGTCAGACGAACCCGATGGCTCGTCTGTGGACTAAATGTTGGCTTCAAACTTTAACTCACGAGAAATATAATCAAATATCTGATCTTGAGTTCGATGTTTAGCGGTGGACAGACCTGTATCAACTTGAGCTTCAGTAGTTTTGGGCTAAGAATCTTTGTGTTGGCTTGTTGGTGTAGTTTCTGTAACCAGCACACCCGGTCTAGGTTCTTTCTTTCTCCTTTTTCTTGGAATGAGATTGGTGATTGGTTCTTCTTGAATATCTTCTTGTGTCGCAATGACAGATTGAGGAGGCTTCAATGCAGTCGACTGGAGCTAATCTTTAAATGTCTCAAAATCATTCAATTGATCAGCAGTATGTATAGTTTGTTCTTCCTGGTGCTCAGTCTCCATGAGTTGTGATAGAAAACTATCCGAATGATGTGCAAAACGGTCTACTAAAAACTTAACTTAACCTAGACACTCTAGTTTTTAATTTATAAATCTAGACTATCCTAATGCTAGATCACTAGACAGGCAAGTGTACCTATCAACTGTATTAAAGCCTGAAGTCCGGATATCGAACCCACAGGACACTAGCGACACCTAAACTAGACTCTGACGTAACTAAACTAAACTGAATTAGTTGATTTTTATGTTTTTTAATTATTAACTATAAACTAAAGAATATTTTAACTAAACCCGACACGAAAACTAGACACGAACAAATCAGGCTGGAACTAAAATAGGGTAAACAACTACCAAGGCAAGGAATCCTACTAGTCAACTCGTAAACTCTCGGAATTGGATTTATGATTGGTAATCAGTATCTAAAAATATGAAACTTAAACAATAACTAAAGTATGCTAGATCACCTCCCGGTCTCACCAACAAAACCTAAGAACCCTAAATGTCCGGTAAAGCTCAACGGTTTAATGGTTCGGATCACCTCACTGTCTGACCTTACCTAACTATGCTAAGGTACCCAAAGGTTAAATCACCTCTCGTTCTCTCTAATCACAGTATACCCTAAGGCATAAAGGGGTATTCTATTGAATTCAATTATAATTCGGATCTGTAAGAATCTAAAGAAGTCTATGGTAACTCACTCTCGTGCATTAAACAGGACTTCCTCCCGGGAAGTGCTAAATTTACAGAAGAGTCTTCAGCCAGACTCCCTCCTAAAATTTCAATCAGGAGGCTTTTCTTTTATCCAACCCTAGTCTAACCCATTTAGTTCCACCCTTTCAACATATATAATAAGATAACACATAGTGAAACAAAAATGCATTTTAAAACATTCAAACGGGCCGGACCACCAATACTTAAAATTACTTAGATCAAACCTAATACTTGGCATATAATGAGAAAAACGGTAATTCTTGAATTTCAGTGTTCTTCTATAATTCTTAATGTACCATTTTTGAACTCTCAAAACATGTTGATCCGAGCATTTTCGCTCCCTCTTCTCTGGCTTTGTCGATTTCGGTGGCGATCCACTATCTAGTTTCTCCACAGACTTGCTAACCTTCAAACGATGTGGCGACTCAACTACCACCATATTCTGATCATCCTTCTTTGCCACTTCCTTTTCTTTTTTGTTTTGTGCATGCTTGATCTCCATTGTTGTCTTCCCCATGATAAGTGTCTTTAAGTAGAGAAGATCACCAACAGGTTCAAATTCTTCATGTTCTTCATAAATTGGTAAACCCACCAATTCATCACCAAACTCTTCCTCCCATGATGGTGCATGTTTCTCCTCTTCGTCATCTTCCATATGGTCAAGTGGCTCCTCAACAACATTTTCAACTAAGGATGCAGTGTAATCAGTTAGCTCCAACTCCATCCCTTCTATCACACCCTCATCATCATCACTCCAAAAGTCATCATCCATTTCATAGACGGCTTCCTGCTCCTTGTAAGAAAAACTCTCAATTTGATATCTACCACTTATCTCATCTAACCTAGCTTCGAGTTCCCTTATCTTACGGACTCTTCTAGGTCTATCAATATATCAAGCCTGGCTTTTAATTCCTCTATTTTACGGATTGTTTCTCTTTCGATCAACCTATCAAGCCTGGCTTCCATTGCTTTAAACTTTTGCAGTATTTCTCGTTCCTCTTGTTCGGCTCTTTCCAACATCGGAGCTTGCTTCCCATGGGAGCTTTGAGCAGCATGGGAGCTTGCTTTAAGCTTTGAGCAGCATCGGAGGTGCCGTATACTTGAGCAGCATGGGAGCTTGCTTCCCAATTAATTGACCAATCTTCTTATTTTTTTCCTTTTCGTACTTTCGAACAGTAGCCTCACAGGGGGCGGCCCCCTCCCGTGTGTATGCCTTCTGCCTTTTTTTACCCTTAGAAACAATCAATCTTTTTATATTATCTCACCAAACCCTAGCATAGGTCATTATAATGGTTTGCTGGGTTTTTTTTTTCTGGGCCACATAATGTCACACCCCAATTTAGGGCCTAGGTGTGTGACTACAAGTTGGTACCTGTTTTGTAAATATATCGGAGTTATGGGTTAATTTTAGCGGAAGACTTTAGGTTTGAATATAATATTAATTTACATTGAAAATTTACTTGGGAATTAAATACCCGAGTATTAATTTACAAAAGATATGTTTCATATTACAAGGATTTTAATGTATCAAAAAAACGGAGCCATATTGTACGCGCTTCTATCTTCATTAAGAATCCAATCCTTGTTAATGCTACTTATGCTTAATTACCTGCAATGGGTTGGAAAATACGTCAGCTATATGCTGGTGAACACGTATGACTCTATAAAACATTTGAATGCCATTACAATACAAATATAGTTTTCTCTACAAGCTCAGCAGAAGCATTTCTACTTCTGGGCTATGTATCACTACCCTACACACACAATTATTCCCGAGCCACGTAGCCCTCAATGGGAAATTAGTTATGACCATTAGCCTGCGGCCACGTAGCCTTTAAATGATTAGGCTGAACGGTTATTTTTAAATCCAGACACATGTGTATTCGGTCTGAGTTGATTTTATTCTCTAATTTGTATTATAACGTTTTAGAGATCACATAATCTCATGTAAATATTGACTGACTCGTTAAGACAAACACCCGTTCATCTTATCGAGTATAAATATGTTTTGACTGATTAAAAAGGTTAACGTATTCACCTGTACCGTCGGTGTTGGAAACCTTTACCGATTGATTGATTGTGAATGATATTTAACCTATACATAATTGGTTCGTATAAATATTTGAATGATATTTTGATTAAGCTATGATTGCTAAGCTTAACCTTGAAATCGTTTATCTTTGATTGTGAATGAAAACACTTAGTTTTTATGTGACGTTTGATATAGCATGCTTTGGCTTAATAGATTATAACATATTGGTAAGTTTCTCCAGGTAAGTAAACGGGTCCCTCGGTTGATTGGGATTTATACGAATTACTTTTCCTTAGGCAAGAAACTTACTACTATTGATATCACCCTTACAGTTACTACATGCCCGTCAAAATATATCTTTGATTAACATTACTTTATTATGAAGTAACGTTTATAAAAAGTCATATATGAATGTGAATGTTTGTAAAATACGATCAAGATTAAAGGCCATAGCCTCGATTAATTGTCTAAGCTATAATTCAAATAACTTAAACATAACTCCTACCTTAGATTGGATACTTAGATTTATAATAAGAAAATGACAGGATCTTGATCTACTCGATTGTACGATTTCTAACTTGATTATAACTTCATTTCTTGCACGAACTACGAGAAAATAGCACATCGGCTTGTCACAGCAAAAGGGCATGCCTTTCAAGGTTAAGTGTGTGAATGTGGAGGTGTGTTTGGGATGAGAAAGCCTCATACCCGTCTCCCCCTTTTATAGGCGAGTTTTGGACCCCATCGCGGTACGCGATGGGTTCCTGGTGACCCGTCGCGTATCACGGCGCCGCAATTTATGCCGCCATACCAGCTCGTGACACATGGCCTGTCATATTGTGCCACGTGTTGACACGTGGTTGGACACGTGTCTAATGACTTAGCCTGGTCATCGCGCTACGTGATGATCCTTTGGGTTGAGCCATCGCGTAACGCTACACCGCCCAAACCTGGGTTAATGTGCAAGTTCGTCGCGCTACGCGATGGGCCTTATGCTTACCCCATAGCATATCGCGATGGATAGAGATTTCAGATTTTTACATTTTTGGTCCCTATACTTTATATGTTAGTATTTTGGGGCTTAATTTTATAGGGTAAAAGTCGCGGTGTTACACATAACAAACAATTAAACCGAGTAATATATGGTATCTCTTTCTTTTCTTTCAACTGCATATTGGATGGTAAATGAATTTCGCACGTGGTGATCCAACACGTAATATCCTAGCAACATAAAATTTCAATTAATATATTTAATTATTGATTGATTCTATATATTTATTTTATCATATATAAGTAATCATTTTTCATATAAACTTAACTTATAAGAAAACCAAAGTATATAAAATTTGCTTAAAGCTTCATTCGTCGGTCTTAAGTTTAGTAAATATAATTGTTTTTAACTCGTTACCTCTTGACATCAATAAAATGTAAATATAACCAGTTAGGCAAATTATTCAATAAAAACACTCAAAAAGTTATAAAAAAGTGTAGGAAATAGTTATAATAAATAGATATAATTAATCCCATATCATCGGCTCATCATCGTCAGAAATTGTCTCATGAGCTGTTGTGAACCTCGGAGTAGGTCTCACATGCTCATTAGCAATTGAGGCACTAGCACTAGCAGTGACAGCCTCAGTTTCAACAAATATTCCAAATTTGACCACTTTGTTAAGTCCTTTGTATACCAATTTGGTCCCCTTTCGTGACTGCTACATCAATCCAAACGAGTTGGGACCCATAGCCTTCAGATCAAGTGTCTCTACAGATTTGACAAGGTTAGGATAGTGAAAGTCAAATATCATCTGTATGAACCTCGGGTACATTAGGAACATCTCTTTCTTCTTGCCATTGAGGTTGCTTATCATCTCAGCGAACACAAACTTGGAATAATTGTAGTTCCAAACCATGATCAAAGCGACCATAGCCGACATCTAAATGTGGCCGATCTCATCAGAACCCCCCTTTCGTCCTGAGACACACTTGAAGAATGTGTGAATCAAGAACCTCCAGTTTGGATGGAATAGTTTCTTGATGGCTGGAGGGTAGGATCCTTCATATCCCATTCTCAAAGCTACTTCAGCAACATCATTAGTAGAGTATTCTATTGGATAGTCGGCTTGATCACCAAACAACAGAACCTCACGAATAATAGCCTCTAAGATGATAATAGGCTTCTTCTGTATCTTTGATTCAATTGTTACAGCTCCCCCTGCACCTCTCTGGTTAATGTAAGCATGATTCCAAAACTCTATCACCATCTTCTTGCAAATTACAGGATTTTTTCGTAAAGCATGAGAAATCATGCATGTGTTAAGCCCCACTGTCATTCACTTGAATTCCTTGTGGAAGAGAGGTGGATCATATAAACATCCAGCAATGTTGTGAGTATCAAAAAATTTCAATGGTGCCTGATCAGCCATGACTACAACAAACTCAACATATAATATATATATATATTATATGTTGATATAAATATAAACAGTATAAGTCCTCAGTTGCAAATTAGTCCAAACTATATTAGAATTAATTATATTCACTCTGGTTTTGGTCCAATAAAGTGAGTTTTCTTTCAATTAACAGGGGTTTTGGTCAATAGATTGAGTTCTCTGTTCAACACTGTACATGAAAGGTCCAGTACTACCGAGAAAATAAGTTCTCGGTCAAATAATGTTGGTTCTCGATCAATGTTTGACCGAGAACCCTTGATATTTCATAAAATCTTACGGGTTCTTTATCTGACCCATTGTTTTTGGACAACCATCCTGTGAACCCGAGATCTCTAAGGATCTCGGCTTAGAAATCGTTAAGAAAACCCTTGGGTTCTGTCTTGAAATTTGTGTCATCTTCTCTAAATCACCAAAACCACCATTGTTGGTGAAACCTGCAACTTCAAGAAACTCATAATACATCAAATACGCAACATACAATCATCATAATTCTTCATCCTATGCAAGTTTTACAGTTTAATCAGTTTATTAATTTAAATCATTCATTCCATTCAAGTAGAGTTCCACGGTGACCCGATAACCTCTGCCAAGGTTTCATATACCTTTTAATATCAACGAAATGGAGGAACACATATGATTTTGACGAGAACATAGATGAATGAGTTAGAAGCTTAGGGTTTTCGGCTAGAGAGAAATAATAATCTCTTATTCAAGATAATGACACCAATAATGCATGTTGATGCCTTTTAAATTTCAAAACATTAAGTCTGGGCCGAAAACCAGATGGGCCGAAAAAACGTGTTATTCTTGGGTAAAACCATAAAAACAAAATTACTTTCAATCACTAAAACTGATATGGCCCCCTTTGACTTGGGCCGAGAACATATTTTCAAACTCAAACATGGCTTGATCCATGTATTAAAAACGATCAGTTATAGCATTCGTTTTGACAAGAGTAATCATGAGGTAAAAATAAGATTAATAAAAAATAATGATAAAAATAGAAATGAAAGAAATTTAATCACTCGGTCTTCTTGTAATCTAGCAAATTTTTGGGATCAGATTTTAGTTTTGATAAACAAGCAACCTTCTAAGAAAAAAAATCCGAACATGGAGTCATATTGACTAAGATTCTTTAACTTTAACAATGATTCATTTTCAGCATTATTATCACATAGAGAGACAGGTTAATAGCAGGTATAACAATACTTAGCATTATTTTCATTGCATCAGTGATACGAGTTATGTTCAATTAGGCACAAATCTTAGATGGACATCACTCATGGACTTGTGATGCCTCCTATCTCTTCTCAAAGCGTTTTTGGCTTTCCACAGATCACCCCAATTTGACTCCAACCCTCTAGTGTTTGATCAAAAGATTTTCTTTATACAGACCAAAAACATTAAGCTTTAATGTTGAACGTTGGACTTACAAGCCATCCAGACTTACATGCCTTACATTCAAAGTTTTTAGGTTGACCCTTTAAGCTTTTGAAAAACAAACTTTAATAATAATTTTTTTGTTTTAAAATAATTTAAAATCACAATATTTTTGGTGATCAAGAAATTAATGGGCTCGTGTATGACTGGGTAATTACTTTTTTGCCTATCATTCGGAGAGATATATCTGGAGACATGCACATATCTTCAAAATGACACTCCACAGTAAGTTTATCAAATTTAGTTTATATCACTTCAACTTTTATGCATCATGGAAAGCTACCATACAAATCAATGACTGTTCAAAAGCCTTTTATGCCTAGTAACTTCACACGTTAGGCACACATAAGTAATTTTACTATCATTTTTCAAAGGTTTGATCAATTTTCATTTGAAATTTATTTTAAGCTTCCAAAAAGATCTTAACTGAATTATCATATCACTTCCTACTAGAGTTACATAAGACAATTTTAAATTCAGTCACCCCGGTCACTTTTTGTTTTAAGGTAAATTGATATCCCATATGTCTACAGGTAGATAATAGGGCCAAACATGTATAAAAATACATTTCCCTCGAACTTTGAGTAATCGACATAATTTTAAGTGAAAGAATTAAAACAAAACACACCACAATCGCCCAAGTTGCTTTCAGTCTTCAGGTGAATGGCTATCCCGTATGTCTACAGTAGATAATAGGACCAAACATACACAAGTATATGTCCCTCAAACTTAAGTAATTGACGTAATTTTAAGCGAAAGTGTAATTTTTTTAATAAAACACACACACACACACACACACACTCTTTTTGATTTTTTTTAATTTTCTACTCCTAAATTTGTGGAAAATTTCTACCAAAGAAAATGAAAACATTTATATACAAATTTAACCTCAAAAATACTCAATCATTGAAACGAAGCATTTTAAGAAACCCTACAAGCACATTAAATTTGGTTGTTCCGACCAGTTTTGTAAATAGGTCCGCCATATTATTATCTGTGTGAACCTGCTCAAGATGAATCAATTTACGGTTGTAAGAGTCACGAATAAAATGAATTTAAATATCAATATCCTTGGTTTTTAATTGCTAAACAGGGCTTTTAACAATAGCAATAGCAACACCATTATCGCAAAAATATTAAAGTATCAAGAAGTTCCAAACCGTAATCCAACAATTGATGTTGCATCCAAATAACCTGTGAACAGCAGGCTAACGCAGCAATATACTCAGCCTCGGCAGTGGATGTAGACACCGTTTGTTGTTTCTTGCACTTCCATGCAATAAGTTGATCACCCAAGAATTGACATCCAGCAAACTTAGATTTCCTGCCAATATCATCTCCACCGTAATTGCTATAAGCAAAATCATATAAGTCAAAATCTGAATTTTTTGGTATACCAAAGACCAAGCTTCGGTTGCCCTTTCATATATCTAAACATACGTTTAACATCAATTAAATGAGAGAGTTTAGGATTAACCTGGAAACGGGCGTATTGACAGACATCAAACATGATGTCAGGGCGACTGGTGGTGAGATACGTCAGGGATCCTATCATTGATCGATAGTAAGTTTGATCTACGGGATTACCTTCCGGATTGGATGAAAGAAGAAGTCCTTCCGCCATAGGAGTTGCTGCGCTTTTAGAGTCTTGAAACTCTAACTTTGCGACCATGTCTTTGACATATTTTCTTTGATGCAGCAGAATCCCCGTCAAACTTTGACGAACTTGTAATCCTAGAAAAGTTGTCGTCTCCCCCAATGAACTAATTTCAAATATTTTCTTCATGACTTTTTCAAATTCAGAGCATAATGCAATACTGGTAGATCCGAAGATCATGTCATCTATATAAATCTGAACCAAGATCAGGTCTTTCCCAATAGTTTTGATAAACAGTGTCTGATCGATGGTCCTTCTCTTGTACCCATGCCCGGTAGATGAGCCGTCAAAGTTGCCTACCATGCCTGAGGCGCTTGGTGTAGACCATAAAGGGCTTTGTCTAGCTTGTAAACATTAGTTGGATACTTTGAATCAACAAACCATGGTGGCTGATCCATATAAATCTCCTCCTTGACTTCTCTATACAAAAACATTGTCTTGACATCAATCTGGTAAACCATGAATCCCATGTAGGAAACATATGCCAGAAAACTCTGGATGGCCTCAAGTCGAGCCACAAGAGTATACACTTCAGTGTAGTCTAGACTTTCAACCTGACGAAAACCATGAACTACGAGTCGTTCTTTGTTTCAAACAATGACACCAGTATCATCTTGTTTTTAACGGAAAACCTATCTTGTATCTAATGCTTTATTTCCAACGGGCATATCAACCAATATCCAAACATTTAGTTTCTCAAATTGATTCAATTCTACATGCATGGCGTCCACCCAACTTGGCTCTTGTAGCGCCATTTCAACTGACTGATGTGTCCTGTCTGAAACAAGAAAATAAACAACTACTGTTGTGTCCTGACTGACTTCTGGTTAACACGCCTGTTTCAAGAGGACCTATAACATTTTCAATTGGATGATCTCGATGAATTCTTGTTGTAATTGAATGACCAGGAACAGAGCTGGTAGAAGGTAAATTAGTTGGATATTCAAGAATTTCAGTAAGAGGGTTCTTCCATCCAAATATCGCCGTATTGGGTGAGTATGAAGTACTGGCAATGTATCGTTTGGTATGACATTTGGGAATAGGGTGTTTCTAAAAATTTGACGAATAGCACTCTCTGATGCTAGACTGTCGCTATCTAGTCAAAACCAATTAATATCAATTCTTAATCACCTAAGCAAGCTAGGGTAAGTAGGGTGTCGAACATAAGGCGTATGTGGTCAATGTAATCGTACAAACAAGTTTCAATAATATGAAGTAATATGTTTTAGTGCTGATTACACAAGCAATTAAGTTGGTTTAATAATGATTAATAAAATTCACAAATTCAAGAAATTAACAAAGATTAATCATCCCCGGGGTTCAAGAATGTAATTTAATAGTTTCTCATGCAACCTAACCGATTAATTATCACAGACTGACTAAAGACTGATTAACAAGTTAAACCATAGGCACCAACAATAGCTAACACACGGCATTGGTTATCAAATGTTCCCTGCCAGTGTGACTCACCTAAGGGCAATTGAATGCTTTGTTTCATTCAATCTAGTCAAACAACCCTATAAGCAATTATTATAGAAACCGACAAACTAATCGTTCTGAAAAACGTAAACCTAAACTGATTGAATGCACAGCAATACTAATATCAATACTCATAGATCAATCAACGATAATTACAAATTGTATGTTCTTGGTTAGATTAAAAACTGAATAAAATACAAACTTTACATCCTCGGAATGGGTCAAAGAGATTAGCCGAGCCTCGACATCATGGAATCTTCTAATAGGATATCTGGAACATGTATGTGATCTCGGTATGAATCGGAATGGTGGAATCGCCCTCTTTTTGCTCTGGAAATCGCCTGGAATAAGTTATTGGATAACCGGGTCGTGCTTGAGAGAAATAACATAAAACCCTAACTTTCTCGTCTGCGTCACTCATCACGATACGCTATGGGGTCTTCTGTGGTCCATCGCGTATGGTCAACATCTCATTTAAATCCCATCGAGATACGCGATGGGTCTTCAGGACTGCTCATCGCGTATCGCGATGGGCCTTCTCAGCAGATATTAAATTCTCTTTTTGCGTGCTGGACATCCCGGGTCTTCATCCCATGCCTCAATAAGTCTAATTAGCTGCTTTAACGCCTGTGACGTGGAATACAATAGACAAGTATGAAGTATCGAAGTTCCCATAATAAACATTTAAAACTACTAAATAAACGAACTAAAGTATATATAAATTAAAACCATCACATCCCTACACTTATCTTTTGTTTGCCCTCAAGCAAACTCTAAAGTAAACATTAACCTCCATCATAGGTATGTTAATTATCGCTATTAATAGTAGTAAGGTTCAATGTCATACCCAGTTTCCCAGATTGACACTTTCTAGATTGACATCCCACAAATAAGGTTAAATGGTACTATAAAAACAATAGAGCCGCCCAGACGAGTGTACTTTGTTTCCGGTTAAGGCATACATGTTCATACCCCTCACACTATCAACACTCCTCTCGGCTTAATATATGGGCTAGCAAAAGATGTGCCAGTATATGTCTCTGCCATCAAATACCAAATATGAGTCACAACTTAATAAGCTTGCAGGCCAGCCTTATCTCTACCCATTATCCACCAGTTGCATAAAGATTCGGACTAGGGTTTTGTTGTGGCTTAGGTTTGGGTACGGAGTAGGCATATTTAGTGACTAAGGTGGATGATACCCAGTTTAACAAATACATACACAACTAATCAAAAACAAACAAACTGCAAATTACATAACTGAATATAAATAGACTTATTTTTGGATTTTTTTTTGAATTTTCCATTTTTTGGCATAACTAATAAACAATACACTTAAACAAATAACTATACAACTCTGATATCACATATTTAAAACTCTTTTAACCATATACTACTCGATAACGAACTGGATGGTTAAAATAAAATGAAAGCTAAGGCTGAAATGGTGTGTAATGTTCGGTTTAGAAAATGAGAAAGAATAAGGTCCAAACGGGCTCCTAGGGGTATAATATTGAGAAAAGAATTTTATTTAGTGGCGGAAAGATGTATGTACGGGTTTTCTAGAGTCCTAATCTCCATATAGATGGTGGTATTAAGATCTTGATAAGCATGTGACAAGCAAGTTCTAATTCTGTAAAATATGCCAGTTTCCTTCAATAAATGATAAGACATGTTTTAAATTTATTATATAGTATGACTATTAAGTATAAGGGGGTGACGGGTGGTCCATGGGACAACCCTTAAGTGGTTTAAGTTCGTTAATAATTATGCGTTTAATCGGTTCATCTTGTTGAATTAGATAACTACATATACTTGTATAATGGCAGGTATGAGAAAATAGAAGATGGAATAACGAGAAAGTGGGAGAAAACGCTGAAGAAAACAGACTTAGAACGATGGAATTATGAAGAAAACAAGATGAAAAAAATTGAAGGCACCGTAGCTTACGGTAGCCACCGTAAGCTACGGTGGGTGCTGGAGTAAAAAGACTGTTGTAAGGCAGTTAACAGCCATAGTCAGCTTTTTGGAAGCCAACGTAAGCTACGGTGGCCACCGTAGCTTACGGTGGGCGCGACGCAGGAATTGTAACTGCCATTATACCTTATATTTTTGGATGTCTTTTCACAGCGGGATCACATATTTTCATCTAGAGACGATCCAAGGGCGATTTTTGGAGATTATTAATCAATTGTGAGTGTGGTAATCATTAGACGCTTGTTTTTAATTCATATGACAATTATAATTGAAGGGATGACGAACCGAAACATGCTCGGCTAAATTCCTTAATGTTTCCTTCGGATTGTAAGGTTTATTATGTTTGTTTGGTTGAATGTAGACAATTTCTGAGATAATATTTGATCTTATTGATTTCATTATTATGGTGTTTGTGTATTGGTTGATATATTGTTAGTTTATCGATTTTATGTTCTAAACTGTCAGTTCTAGGTGCTTTAAGTAATCGAGATTAATCGGGAGGGATTTAGGGTTGGATAAACTATTTGGTTTTTGAGTGATTACCTTGAATTGTATAATCCAAGTAGTTAATCTTCAATTATCGCTATCGTTTACATAAACACGAACTTAGTTTAAGCATTAACTGTAACATTCATGGAAACCTGAAACCGAGGGAAGACATATTTTCTCATATTGCTTAAAACTCGTTATATTTGCTTTAGTTCTTTATTGTTAATCAAATCAACCAACAAAATACTTGAGTTTATTTACTGCATTTAGTTTAAATATAGATTAGTTACAAAGCTACTTAGTAACACATTTTTAAAAACTCTCTGTGTTCGACACCCGTTTACCGCTATCTATTTAGTTGTATTCGGTTTATTTTAGAGTGAGTCTTCGACCTCACGTCAAATTTTGGCACCGTTTCCGAGGAGTATTGCGCAATGTGTGTTAGCTTTAGTAGTTTTTGTTTGTTATTTTCGGGTTTACGCTGGTTGTGTTAGTGTGCAGGTACCTACAGGTGTATGCATACTAGAAGATCTAACAGGTCATTACCACTAGTAATTGATCTCGAGATTAACAGAACGCTTCGAAGAAACCGAGTCTTACTCAGGGAGAACAAGCTTCTTGGTTCTCCAACTGCATCAAACATCACCATGGATTCACCAGCTCCCACTTCGGGTCAAACAATATCGACCACACCTCCACCAAATCCACCTCCACCTATCACTACTACCATACCTACCGAATCAAGCGAATTGAACCAAACTCACATAACCAAACCCATAGTTGCTCATTACACCTACTCAACATCATCCACATTGCCATATATTTCCAATCTTTTTCCTACCTTTGGTGCATCGTCATATCAACAAAACCCACAACCAACCTTTCAACAATCACAATCAAGCTCCCAATATCAACCCCACCTTTCATGCAACATTCAAGATCACAAGGTGATGGTTATGGGTGTGGGTTTGACAATGAATTTGTAGGGTATGAAGTGGAAGGCTACTATATGGGAGGTGATGAAAGTCAAAGGGTAAAGCCGGGAAATTTTGCTTATGGTCAAGGGCAACAAACGGAACCGGTTCAAGAACTTAATTGACAACAACCACCATCGGTTGTCCAACAAAAACCGCCACCGGTTATTCATCAACAACAGGCTCCACAACATGTACCAGCACACATGCAACCTCAAAATCAACAATTTCAACAACAAATTCCCCAACCACAGTTTCAACAACAATTTGTGCAGCCAAGGCCCGTTTATAGGCAAATGGGTCAACCAAGAGTACCAATGGGGGTACCAAGAAGGCATGCAAGAGAGATGGTAATGGGTATTGAAGCTCATTTCTGACCAGTAAATACTAATAATCCGTCTCCGGTGGTTATTCCTTACAATCAACAAGGGACACCAATTCTCTTCAAAGTCTCCCGAAGTATAAGGGTCTAGAAACGGAGGAACCTTACTTTCATTTGGAGGCATATGACTCCATTTGCAACACGATTGGGGGTCAAGGTTTTACATCGGATGAGGTTAAGTTGGTTCTATTTCAATTTTCGTTGCAAGACAAGGCAAAAAGATGGTTTTACACTTTTCCTTCCGCGTCTATTTATACTTGGGCCGAAATGCAAAATAGATTCTTGGAAGAATTTTATATGGCCCAAAAGACCAACGATGCGAGAAGAGGTTTAAGAACTTTCCAACAACAATCGGGGGAAATTTTTCATGAAGCATTCGAGAGGTTCAATATGATGATCAAGACTTGTCCTCATCATGTATTGCTCTTTGGGAGTTGTTAAATGTTTTTCATGAAGGGTTGAGTATAGAGGATGAACGAGATTTGAGGTCAATCACGAATGGTACATTTGGTACCAACTATGAACAAGATGATTGGGCATATTTGGAACAAATGGCGGTTACTTCAAAGAGAAAGGCCCAAACCGGAAGAAGAGCAAGACCGGCGATTGGTAAACCGCAAGTGCAAGCCGTGGAAAAAGGAAACTTACAAACCACTAATCAGATAATTGATGTTTATACAAACTGTAACGAGTTGGGTCATACTTCGGAGGTATGTGGGGTAGCTCAAGCACCGGTGGAGGAGGTGAATGCACTTCAAGGAGGAGGTGGTAGGAATTACAACTTGAACTCCAACACCTACCACCCCTGGTTGAGAAATCATCCGAATTTTCGTTATGGAAATCCGGCTACTCAATCTATCCCGAATTTTCAAGGAAATCAAGGCAATTATGTTCCTCGCCAACAATATAATAACCAAGGTAATTTTCATGGCGGGAATAATCAAGGGTTTCAAGGTCAAGGAGGTGGCGGTCAAAGTGGGTCAACGAGTCAAAGTTCATTAAGTGGAAATGAAGTTATGGACATGTTGAAGTTGATGCAACGAAGAAATCAACTTGATGAAGTGAGAATGCAAAATGATGAAGCTAGAGATAAGGCCATCCAATCGTTGACCACACAAATGGGTCAACTCGCAATGGAAGTGTCAGAATTGAAGAAAAATAAAGGTCAACTACCAAGCGACACTAAGGTAAACCCGTCCCATAATTCTTCTCGTAATGTTCCTATAAATCATGTTAGTGTGCTAAGAACTGGTAAAGAATACAAAAAGGATTTATCACCGGGTTTGGTTGATGGGGAAGTCGAGGACATTAAGGGTAATGAAAGTGATAATGAAATTGAAACTAATAAACCCACTAAAAATGTCACTTTTGAAAAACCGTTACAAAATTCGGGTCAACCTTCAAAGTTAAATGATAAAAACAAGGAAGTCGAACCAAGTGCGGTTCCATTTCCTTCAGCTTTGCTTGACCTGGGTAAGAAAAGTGTAATTGTTAAAAGGGGTCCTCAAAAAGAGGAGATGTGGGAAGTGTTTAAACAGGTAAAAGTGAAGTTACCTCTACTTGAGGCAATAAAACAAGTACCCGCGTATGCTAAGTTTTTAAAAGAAATATGCACTCAAAAGAGGCAACAAAAAGTGCCTAAACGAGTGGATTTAACTGAGCGGGTAAGTGCGGTATTAAAAAAGTGATCTTCCTCCTAAGCTTCAAGATCCGGGAACGCCCTTAATTAATATTCAAGTTGGCGATTTTCAAATGTCTAGGGCGTTACTAGATCTTGGGGCCGGAGTAAGCATTCTCCCGGGGGGTTTATATGACCAATATGACTTTGGTCCTTTAAAACGTGTTGACACCATGGTTGTATTGGCGGATTTGTCTCATAAACTTCCCCGTGGAATCGTGCGGGATGCGATTGTGAAAGTGGAGGATTTTTACTATCCTGTGGACTTTTTGGTGTTAGACTATTCTTCGGGTGACCCAAGTCAACAACAAAAAGTTATCATGGGTCGACCATTTTTTAACACTGCTCATGCAATCATTGATTGCAGATTTGGTACCGTTGACATGGCGTTTGGTAATCGTAAAAAGCGCTTTAATGTTTTTACTAACGTTTCTAATTCTTTGATTGGTGAAGAATGTTTTATGGCATATTTGATGGGCCATTGTATTCCTCATGAATATGATGAAGATTATGTAGAAGCTTGTATTTGTGATGATTCTGAACAGGTACACGTGTGTGCTTTGAGGATGGAAGAACAAAAACAAGATGTCTTAGCTATGCAAGAGGGAAGGCCACCATGGACACATCAATTTGAGAGTTTGCCAACGGAGATCAATTCGGACACAAAGCCGTCTTTGGAGTGTCCACCAAAGGTTGAATTGAAGGAACTCCAAAGTCACTTGAAGTATGTATTTTTAGGGAGAATGAAACCCTTCCGGTTATCATTGATTCTAACTTGGAGGAAGAATAAGAGAGGGTGTTGGTAAAAGTGTTGGGAGCACATAAGTCTACTATTGGATGGACGCTGGAGGATTTAAAGGGTATTAGTCCTTCGATTGTTATGCATAAAATAATTACTGATGAGGAGGCTAAACCTACAAAGGAGATTCAAAGACGTTTGAATCCGAATTTGCGAGAAGTGGTGAAATAGGATGTTATCAAATGGTTGGATGCAGGGATCATTTATCCCATTTCAGACAGTGCATGGGTGAGCCCGACACAGGTAGTGCCCAAGAAAGCCGGCATCCAGGTAATAAAAGGTGATACTGGTGAACAAATCGCCACCCGACCGGTAACCGGGTGGCGAGTGTGCATCAATTATAGAAAATTAAATAATGCAACCTCAAAAAACCATTTTCCACTACCATTTATTGACCAAATAGTTGAAAAACTTTCCGGTCAAAAATATTATTGTTTTTTGGATGGATATTCGGGTTACAATCAAATTGCAATTCATCCCGATGACCAACATAAGACCACTTTCACTTGTCCATATGGTACTTTTGCCTTTAGGCGAATGCCATTTGGACTGTGTAATGCCCCGTCTACCTTTCAAAGATGCACGATGAGCATATTTTTTGACATGGTCGGGGAATTAGTTGAAGCTTTTATGGACGATTTTTCTATTTTTGGCTCAACATTCGAGTCATGTCTCGTTGATTTTGAAAAAGTTTTAAAACGATATGTTGAGACAAACTTGGCGTTGAGTTGGGAAAAAAGTCACTTCATGGTGCAAGAGGGCATTGTGTTGGGTCATGTGGTTTCAAATAGGGGAATGGAAGTTGACCAAGCTAAAATAAAAGTAATTTCATCTTTACAACCCCCGAAAAATGTAAGGGGGGTGAGATCGTTTTTGGGACATGCCGGATTTTATAGGAGATTCATTAAAGGTTTTAGTGCAATTTCAAAACCTTTATGTAATCTTTTATTGAAGGATGACCCCTTTGAGTTTACAGATGAATGTTTGCAAGCTTTTGACAGTTTGAAGGAGAAGTTGGTACAAGCACCATTCAAACCTTTATGTAATCTTTTATTGAAGGATGACCCCTTTGAGTTTACAGATGAATGTTTGCAAGCTTTTGACAGTTTGAAGGAGAAGTTGGTAGAAGCACCATTCAGCAATCACCGGATTGGTCAAGCCCGTTTGAAATCATGTGTGATTCTAGCGATATCACGGTTGGAGCGGTATTGGGTCAACGAGTAGAGAAAAAGCCGGTGGTAATATAAAATGCAAGCAAAACTTTATCCAAGGCGCAATTAAATTACACCACTACCAAAAAATAGTTACTTGCGGTGGTTTACGCCTTGGATAAATTTCGGTCATATATTTTGGGAAGTAAAGTTGTGGTGTACTTGGATCATAGTGCGGTCCGGTATTTGATGGAAAAGAAAGACGCGAAACCGCGTTTGATTTGATGGGTGTTATTGTTGCAAGAATTCGATCTTGAAATCCGGGACAAGAAAGGTTGTGAGAATGTAGTGGCGGATCATTTGTCTCGGATTCCACTGGAATGTATTGACGATTCGATAGAGATAAACGAACGGTTTCCCGATGAACAACTGTTAACCATATCGACCGTTCCGTGGTATGCTCATTTTGTGAATTATTTAGACACGGGATCTATGCCTAGTCATTGGGTGAAGAAAAAAAGGAAACGATTCATGGCTCAAGTGAAACAATATATTTTGGATGAACCGGATTTGTTCATGGTTGATTCTGATCAAGTTAAACGGAGATGCATTCCCGAGTCCGAGGTGTTGGAAGTTTTGACTCATACGCATGCATCGGCATGCGGGGGTCATTTTAGTGGTCAACATTGCTTGAATTGCATGCGGGGGTTTTATTGGCCTACCATTTTTAAAGATGCAAGTGAGTATGCCCAACATTGCTTGAATTGCCAAAAGTTGGGTAGTATCTCGAAACGGGATGAAATGTCATTGCAACCGATTTTGGTGTTATAGATTTTTGATGCATGGGGAATTGACTTTATGGGCCCGTTTTGTAAGACCCCGTTACCGGTAACCCTACTTTGGTGTTGGATTTACTCATAAACGCAGTTCTAAAATCAGAGTTGACTAAAAACTTTCGCGGAATAATAATATAGTCAACCATTCGATACAATCATCAATAATTTATCTTTTTTTAAAACATAACATAAAACATAGTGTCAAATCATCACGACCAATCTTCAGATGCCAGCCTTTTCAGTATTGTTATGTGTCCCCCTCAAGCCAGCTGCCTCAGTCGATTAGCCTGCATGCATACTAAAAGTCAGCTACGCTGAGTGAGTTCTAGTTAATCAGGCAATGTATGATTCATTCTCATATCTACATATGCACCCGAAGGTACATACCTTCCTATTGTCATACATAATTACATACTTACGTATTTTCATTCTTTCTTTCATATCAACATACATACTTTTATTCATACACATACATTTTAAAGAGCCTTACGCCCTATGACCTTCGCCGCTATTATTAGGGTCGATTCCCTATATTCGCCGACATTATTAGGGTCGGTCCCCTACATTCGCCGACATTATTAGGGTCGGTTCCCTACATTCGCCGACATTATTAGGGTTGGTTACCTCGTTCTATCCATACCTTTCGTCCCTTTCTATACATTCATAATTAAAACATTCATACGTCCAAACATCATCTATACATCATATATATGTCAATCATATCTTTATACTATCTCTTGACGGCACATGCAATATCCAAAGATCGTTCATGCATCGTCAAGCATTCATTTATACATAAATCATATAAGGCATACACTTACCACTTAAGGTAAGTGTATTAACTAATCACATCGAGTATGCACACAGCCCCGAAAACATAGCAAGGAAATGGGGTTAGAAACTAACCTGAATGCGGTTACGTTCACCGTTAATAGTGATTCCCTTCTTGAGCTGTACAGGGCTAACTGTATAATATGCACATGTATCAATTAACTATTGCTACTCATATCGTATTTCTATCTTTATATAACCCACAATGAACGGGGGTCCGGGGGCAGCGCCCCTGGCAGCGGGGTTCTAGGGGTGGCAGCCCCTAGCGGGGTCCAAGGGGCAGAGCCCCTGGCTGGGGTTATTTTCATTAACTGCCTTAACGCAATTTTCATTAGGATTTTTATTTATCATTTTAACTCCCCAGAATTCGCAAGCGGTCATATTGTAAGAGAACATACGTGTAAGCGAGCTTAACCAGTAGCGAACTTAGCTTTAGGCGAACTTAACTTGGCGAAGTTAAACATTAAGCGAACTTAGCCTTAGGCGAAGTTAGCATTAAACGAACTTATCAGAGGCGAACTTAACCTGTAGTGAACTTATCAGTGGCGAACATATTTCAAGCGAACTTGGTCAGCTGGCGAACTTGACAACAAGCGAAGTTATAGCCAGCGAACTTAGTCAACAGGCGAAGTTATTCAGTTCAGCTATGGGTTTGGTTCTTATCAATCTTAACAAGCATTTTGGTGATTTTAATAACCTTGTTATGGTTCGACATCACCCACTAACGTTCCCTAACCATTTTAGTTCATATATATTCCATATATACTATAAAGCTTGGACCTTTAAACTTAAGAACGTTCAAAACAAGTCGCCATACATAGCCATAGGTTTGTCAAGTTCGTTTCCAAAGTCAATGTAGGTTCCCTGGACGGATCACACGAGATATCCCGGTCTACTCAGGGGCGGAATCCCTGCGTAGATCGTTACGAGCGTAGAAAGCAAATCAAACAAACACACACGAATAAACCGAAACACGTTATATATTAATAACCGAACTCACGTGATATGAATCACTGATACAGGCTCTCGTCCTCACGTTACGATGAACTTAAACGACTAACACGATTAACTGACTAACCCTAAACCAAGATGTAAGCTTGTATATAAATACACGACAACTTTGCCTGGCATGTTCAGGCGAAGTTGTCCATAACTTCGCTTGTTCAACAAGTTCGCCTAGGCGAACTTGTTAACAACTTCGCTTAAACAAAAACATAAATAACATTACAGACTCGATTACAGACACTAGACTATGAACTACTGACATTTATGCACCAACAGACTCCCCCTTGGCAGTAGCTTCATATCTGATCTTTAAGCACTTGTCTTGTAATCTTCACGCATGCACTCCTTCTCTAACATATACCGTGACTACTCGCTGATACTTCCTCGCTTCGTCTTTCCAAGCAGGAATATAGAATATCTTCTTTTCATTCAACACTTGCAGATCAGCTTTCGATAAGTTAACAAGATGCATCGGATCATACACCCTCAGCACTTCTTGTTCGTCTTCGTCTTCCATCACGGCTTCAGCAGTCTGGCAATCAACATACCACCATTTAAGATTCTTCAACACATCTTGAGGCATAATCTTCATTGGAACCCTTTTAATGCATCTAATCGGTTTGTACTTCATTACCATCCATGGCTTGCCATCTGCTCTCATTCCCCTTTCTTTATCTTCCACTAGCTTTCCCTTCTGTGGCTTTAATAACTCAAACTTCTTCTCTTTTATGCTTTCTTTCCACACGATCTTCCCAATAACCCTTGCCATGTTGTCGTCGCTTCTATTTATCAGCCCCAATCTAGCCAAATCCTTCACCTCACATTCCGGCAATGTATTGAGAGATCTCAACGTTCTTTTAAAATACTGAATTCCATCAAAACATTTCACCACAAACAACTTTATCTGTTCATCATATATCCAACAAATAATTCCTTTCTTCGACTCAGCATAGCCTTTGATATTATAACTCTTCTTGAACATGGTTGGAACAGCAGGCTTCTTAGTTTTAATAAACCAATGAGCACAACCTTCCTTCCACCTAGGCTGCTCCTCCCACTCAGTCTCATCATTTTCCATCTCAGTACCCATATCGGCTTTCTCAACATCTGGGATCTCGTTTTCAACATTTTCTTCAATTATTTCACCTTCTTCAATCTCATCTTCAATCACAATCTGTGCTCCAATCTTCTCAATCTCCTCAATAGGCAGCACATCATCATCAAACATCACATCATCCTCTAGCATATCATCATCCAATTCTTTCAAAGCATCGATCACATCATCATCATCATCAACCATCACCATCTCATCACCACCAACTGCACCCGCAGACTCCCCCTGAGCTGTGGAAGTCCCAAGAGCTTGAGTAGTTCTTGGCAACTCACCACCTGCACCTTTCGGTGCATTGAGATCATCGTCTCTATCAAAACGCTTCTTCGTCCTTAACTCGTCGCCTCTACAGCCTGTCTCCCCCTGAGATGCCAAGAACTCCTTCATAGCATCTATAATTCTCCCATGTTCAACCAGGAGGGACGACTGTAGTTGATTCTCTGCTACAAGGCGCTGAATAGCCTGGGTCTGGATAAAGTTTATCCTTGATTGCTCTGCCACGACCCGTTCAAGTGCAGCTATTCTCTCCGAGTCTGAGAGGGTTGCATCGAAATCAAACCTCATGTTAGATGTATCTTGTGTATACTCAGCCGGGATCTCGAATGTAACCGGGACATCAGAAGCAGTTGTGGACGTAAGCGCAGGTGGTATCGTGACCGACAACCCTGCAGTTGCAACGACGGTAGACTCTACAAATTGTGCCACCACCTCTGAAGGAGTAAGCGTTGGAGGTGGTAACGACACAATCTCCGGAGTCGTCGTCTTTAGTGTGATGGATGGGATGCCGACAGCTGATGTAGCCACCACGGGAACATCCGCAGCGCTTGTAACCTGTACAGAAGTAGGAACAATCGACATACCTGACAGTGCGGATGGAGCGAACCGTACAACTCTTTATATAGGGGCGGAGTTAAACAGGCGAACACTGTTGACCTTAAGAATTCTTTATATAGGGGCGGAGTTAAACAGGCGAAGTTGTGGATAACTTCGCCTAGGCGAAGTTATTCACAAGTTCGCCTAAACTTTTCAAATCAAACCCCTATAGTTTGAACATTTTGCAATTTTGTTTTAAAACTTACCTTTAAGAATTAAATGACACGTTCAAGTCCAAGTAACCAGTTATAAAATCATAAAACTAACTAAGTACAAGAAACTTTTTTTAAAAAAAAATAAAGTATAAGGGATCAAATTTCAGTCTCGATAGGGACTATTACGTTTTAGAAAAGATCCGAACAGGAATCATACTAATTACGTGACTGTCACATAGATCCGTGTTTAGCTGTATTATGACATATAGAGACAGGTTGTAAGCAGGTAAATAACTTAAGATTGTTTTCATCGTTTCTGTGATACGAGTTAAGTTCAATTAAGCTAAAAAATTAAGTGGGCAACAACTTAGAGATTTTGATGCCTCCTATCTATTCTCAAAGCATATTTGGCTTTCCCCAAGTCACCCCGAATTGACTTCGACCCTTAGTGTCTGATTAAGTTTGTAATTACTCTTCATCTCCTTCCCGTTCTCTTTCTTACTCCATGATTAAGAAGTCTTGATATTTTGAACTCTAGAATGTTTCAATAACTCATAAGTTGTTTTTTTTTTTCAAACATTCATATAGACTTCAGAGTAGTAAACAACTGCAAGTCCCAAATCTGGATCACTGCAGTTTCTTGAAACGCTATCTTCACGGGAATCAGAACACTTACAGGCTCGTGTATGACTGGGTAATCGCTTTTCTGCCTATCATTCGGAAAGATATATATGAAGACATGCAAAACTAGTAAGGAGTTTCCACGTAAAATCAAGTAGTTTTAGTTTGTATCACATATACTTTTACGCACCATAAAAAGTTACCATGACATACAATAACTGTCCTAAAGCCTTTTAAGCCTAATAACTTCACTAGTTAAGCACACAGAATCAGTATATCTATCATTTTCCAAGGTTGGATCAATTTTCTGTTAAACATAGCAAACGAACTTCTTACGAAGTAACAGACTTGAAAAATAATTTCATTTCCCTTAAAAACAAATTTTAACATTAATCGCCCCGACCAAAACAAAGTCTTCAGGTAAACGGCTATCCCGAAGATCCAATGGATCAGCTGGACCGACCACATACTAGTATGTGTCCTTCTAACTAATTATGATCGACTAATTTTAAGCGAAAAAATGACAACTTATCATAAACCGCCCCGGTCACTTTCAGTCATCTGGTTAATGGCTATCCTCAAAATCTACAAGTAGAAAATGAGGACCAAAACATATCCGAAGACAAGTCCTTCAAACTGAGGTAACCGACATATTTTAAGCGATAGTGACGTTTTTTTTTTTTTTTTAAATATAACATGAAAAGCATGGTTACTCGGGATTGATCATCCCATTCAGCTCGATAAGGTTTTGAAATCTCGTTTTGTCAAACGCTTTTGTCATAAGGCATGATTCTGCCGTGGCCATTTCAGTTGATCTCATATCCATAATATATGTATTTCTTTCACGTGGAGCTTTCATCACAATCCACTCCTCTGGTATCTGAAAACCAGGTTTCAATACTATCGCCTCAATCTTTGTAAAATGAACGGTGTACTCCTTATCACAGATCTGCGACACACTCAGCAGATTGTGCTTCAATTCTTCTACAAAGTTAACCTTCTCCAAAGTCATCTTTCCGTTTGACACCGTTCCCATTCCAGTAATCTTGCCACCACTTTCACCGGCAAAGCTCACTCTCCCTCCTTGAACAGGTTTCAAATCGTGTAACAAGTATTTGTTACCCGTCATGTGCCGGGAACAGCCGCTATCTACAACCCAAAGATTGTTGGCAACCCTGTTCAACTGTTCCTGCACAATAAAGCAAAAGATTAGAATTTAGGGACCCAAGACCAATTGGTCTTGGATCTATACATCCCAAACTTTGGCTTTCCAAAGTTAGTATCTCGAAAATTCCTGTAAGTCCTATTAGGAAACCTCCTTGAAGATTGATTGTGAGGCCTACCAAACCTTTGTGAATTGAAAGAATTATAACTTGTGGTTTGGTTATTAGCAGTGTAAAACTGAGATTTGTTTCTATAAAAACCTGAATTAGTCACATTTTTGAATTTTAAGTGGTTTTCATTTTTAGCAGCATGATAATAACTATTAGGCTTATTCTCAGTTTTAGTAGGCCTTACACCTCTGAATCGCTGCTTCAGAGGGCAATTTGCAACAAGATGTCCTAATTGATTACATCTAAAACAACACCTATGTTCAACCTTTTTGTCAACAGGTGTTTTAGATGTCGAGGCTATATTACCGCCCGTTCGTCTCACATATGGTGGGACGTACGGGTTTAGTGGAGTACTCCTTTTATTTGTTTTATCTTTTTCTCCACTCTTGAGTAACACAACCTCCTCTTTTGCCTTACCAGACTCGGATGACTTATCCGAATCTGACGAGACTGGACTTTGATCAGAAATTTCAACACTTGAAACAGGCGAACTTGTTTCGCCTCTACTAACATTTGGTTCTTTAACAGTTACTTTAACTGGTACTGTCTGAGCAACCTCAAAGTCAACAGATTTCTGAACACTAGGGTTAAAAGTGTAATTGTGATTGTACGGTGGTGGAACCTCATGATAACCGATTCCTCCCCTCTTGACAGAGGAACCTTGATCACTAACAAGGTGATCAAGAATAGCAGAGGAATTTCTGAACTGCTCCAGTTTTCGATTCAGTTCCACCACTTTCACCTGGTGGTCAGCAATCTGTTTTTCTCTCTCAGCAATTAGTTTGGTCTTTTCTTCCAAAACTTCATAGCTTAAATCAATCACTTCAATTTTTTCAGCAAGTTTTGTTTTTAAACTTTTAACATCTTTTTCACAAGCTTTTATTTTAATTTTATAATTATTTTCTCTTGATTTAATAAAGTGATGATCTTCTTTTAACGTTTTAAACTCAGCATCCAAACTAACATACTGATCAGTTATGGTTGCTAGTTGCTCAGACAAGTTCTCACATTTTGAACACGTTGGTTTAGAACATACCTCGGAGAGCTGATCTTTAACATCTGCCATGAAAGCTTTTTCTTCTCCGGTAACCTTCTCACTTTCTTCAGTTTCAACCTTCGCCAAATTTGCCTGCTCAAAAGTTTCTTTAGACAGCAGGTTCCAGTTGTATTCACCATCTTCTCTGGACATCATGGCACTATAATCTTTTCTACCCTCACTTTGCTGTGGAGTCCTACCCTGACTTCGTTCCACACGCTCATTCCTGCATTCCTTTGCAAAGTGACCGTTTTGTTGACAATTGTAGCATCTCACCTTTGCCTTGTCAAACCCCGGCTTTCCACCGACAAACTTCCTTCCCGTCTTTCTCATAAACCTTTTTACTCTTCTCACGATCATGGCCATTTGCCATTGTAAATCCATTTCTTCCATATCGTCAGCATCAATCTGATCGTAATCTTCATCCAACATAGCTGGATCAACAATCTTCCCTTGAATGTAGTTCTCATAGGAAGCAATGAAAGAAGCATAGAGACCAACCTGCTCTTCAGCAGACCTGACACTCATAGGCATCTTGGAGTAGTTGTTGCTGGGAGAACTTGGAGAGCAACTACTCTTGCTTACCTGGGGTTGAGAACCACTCGATCCAGCTGCTACATAGCAAACATCCCCATTTGTGTTAACTGACACATGCCCCTCATGTGATGAGTTGGGGCCTGACTCTCCCTTTGTGTAGTAGGCAGCAGATTCAGTCTTCGATCCTGAGCTAGTGTTGACTTTAGCTCCATACATACCTGGATCTTGAACCTGATCCATAGGTGTCTCTTTTCTGACCAGGTTAAGCTCAAAGGTTCTGAGCTTGTTGACTGCCGTTTCAAGATCATATGTGGGAAAGTCCTTGTCTTCCCTCATCAGCACAGTGTACATCTCCCATTTTGGTGGGAGAGCATCTAGAAGCTTCTCAACTATTTCTTCTTCTCGGTAGGAAATTGAATAGTTGCTCAATTCAGTCATCAGATGGTAGTATCGAGTGATAATATCATCTAAGGATTCATTCTTCAAATACTTGAAGACTGAGAACTGGGTTTTGAGCAATTATATCTTTGAAGCACGGATTCCTACATTCCCTTCAAATCTGTTCTCAAGAGCTTCCCAAAGCTCTCTTGCTGACGTATACTTTCTGAACGTATGAAGGATCTCTTGAGGAAGAGCCATAGTAATAGCAGCATGAGCCTTGCTCTCGGCCTCATACATCTTTTTCTCTTCTTCTTCCATTTTACTATACTTTTTAATTTGATCCCGACCATAACTGGTGGAATATACCCATCCTGGATGCATACCCACATCTTCGCATCCTGGTATTTGACGTATTGTATGAACCGATCCTTCCATGCAACGAAATCGGTTCCCTTCAGCAATCTTGGGGCCTTGGTAGCTGACCCTGCTTCAACTTCCATGTTCACTAACTCAGAGATGTTGATCGACGACATCTTTCCCGAAAAGTAAGAAACCTGAGAAATTAAGAAATTTTTTTTTTTTTTTTTTTTTTTTTTATATTCAAGTACTGTAGGCGAAGTTACGGATAACTTCGCTTGAAGTAGGCGAAGTTGTAGAGAACTTCGCTGAAGAACTTCGCTGATAACACTGCTGATTAACTTCGCTGATTCTTAACTTCGCTTGAGGTAAGCGAACTTAAGAGGTAGGCGAACTTGTAGAGAACTTCGCTTGAGTAAGGCGAACTTGAGAAGGTAGGCGAAGTTGTGGATAACTTCGCTTAACCTTATATCTTCGCCGAAACCCTACGAACAGTGACGGCAACTTCGCCTGATGAACACGGAAGATATGCAGATCTGTAAATCAGATTTTAACGAGGTTTTTGACGGTGTAAAGGCTTGAACACGATGGTAGGAGGTAAGAATGATCAAAAACACAGAAAACACGTCCCGCGAATAGTCGAAACGGGACGATTTCTACACCCGCGTGAATATCCCGAACCACACAATCGAGCTTTCGCTCTGGTACCAATTGTAGGTTCCCTGGACGGATCACACGAGATATCCCGGTCTACTCAGGTACGGAATCCCTGCGTAGATCGTTACGAGCGTAGAAAGCAAACCAAACAAACACACACGAATAAACCGAAACACGTTATATATTAATAACCGAACTCACGTGATATGAATCACTGATACAGACTCTCGTCCTCACGTTATGATGAACTTAAACGACTAACACGATTAACTGACTAACCCTAAACCAAGCCGTAAGCTTGTATATAAATACACGACAACTTCGCCTGGCATGTTCAGGCGAAGTTGTCCATAACTTCGCTTGTTCAACAAGTTCGCCTAGGCGAACTTGTTAACAACTTCGCTTAAACAAAAACATAAATAACATTACAGACTCGATTACAGACACTAGACTATGAACTACTGACATTTATGCACCAACATTCAAGTTTGCTACTTTACGTTTCGTTTAGACCCAATTTACTTTATGTTTAAGTTTCAAAGCTAACCGATCCTAAAAACATAAACTTTAAGGTAAAAGGCATACCTTTATGCGTTCGGTGTGGTCGCAGTTTTCTTGGTTATCTCGTATCTAGCTCGTATATTGAAGATCTAATAATGGTTGGCTTGATTTTGGACTCGAATCCCGTTTTCTCTCTCGCGGCGTATGAGGTGGTGTGTGTGTGTTTGGAGTGTGAAGAGATTAGGATGGAATGAAATGAGGATTTAGGGTTTTAGGGTGGTTTAGGAGGATATTTATATCCCCTAAAGCCCATGGACCTAAGGCCCATTCCCTTTAATCCATCTTAATTAGTCCAAGTCCATGATCTTTTCCTTATTAGAGGCTAGTTAATATTATTTAACACACGACAATTTAACGCAACTTTCTTTATTTATAATTAGAATATTTTAGGATGTTACACGTTTCCGAACTCAAATGATTTTTATATATCTTGGTTGCGGTCGATTATGTGTCCAAGTGGTTAGAAGCGGTAGCAACAAGAACCAATGACCATTCGGTGGTTTGCAAATTCGTTCAATCAAACATCTTTGCTCGGTTTGGTATCCCGTGGGTTATTATTAGTGATGGCGGGTCACATTTCAAGAATTTCAACTTTGGAAAACTTTTAAAAAGATACAATGTGAATCACCGAATTGCTACACCTTATCATCCACAAACAAGTGGACAAGTTGAAGTGTCCAATCGCCAAATTAAAGAAATTTTGATGAAGACGGTGTGGGTCGATAGAAAGGATTGGTCTTCTATGTTAAATGATGCATTGTGGTCATATCGGACCGCCTACAAAACTCCTATTGGCACAAATCCTTATCGGTTAGTTTATGGGAAAGGGTGTCATTTACCAATGGAGTTGGCGTATAGGGCATTTTGGGCGATTAAGAATGTGAATGGGGATTATAAGGAGGCAAGTGAATTGAGAAAGTTGAAATTGAATGAGATTGAGGAAATCCGGGATGAAGCGTATGAATGTGCTTCCACATACTAAGACAAGCTAAAAAAGGTCCATGATGCAAAGTTGAGAAAAAGGACCTTTGAACTTTGAAGTGGGTCAAAAGGTATGGATGTATAATTCAAGGTTGAAGTTGTTTCCGGGTAAACTAAAGAGCAAGTGGATGGGTCCGTATATCATCACAAGAGTGGGTCAGTTTGGTGATATGGAGATAGAAGATGTTCAAGACCAAACGAAACAAGTGGTGAACGTTCAAAGACTTAAACCTTACTTGGAAGAAAAAGACATCAATGTGCTTGATGTGGATAAGGTGAGTTACTTGTTAATCTCACCGGATGCGGAAACAAATTGAGAGGCCAAGGTATGTTGTATATTTTAGTTTAGGTTAATTTAGTTTTTATTAAATTTGTTTTTTAAAATTAAAGTTCTCATCTTTAAGTTAGTTAGACTCAAGTGCGGGAAATTTTACCAAATTTCTTTACCGTGTTGGGGACAACTCGGATTTTTCAAGTGGGGTATGATAATTTTTGGTTGGTTTTTGTAGGTTTAAAAAATATATTATTATTGAGAACCTACAGGGGCCACCGTAACCTACGCTACCCACCGTAGGCTACGGTGGAGTTGAAAAACTCTACGCTGGCTAGAATCTGTTATACGGTGGCTTTTTAACTTAGGGTCTACCGTAAGCTACAGTAGCCACCGTAGCTTACGGTGGACGCAGGTCAGCTGGTTCGGATTTGAAAAAAACAAAGAAAAACCACAATTAATTCTCACCACATAAATGGGTTTTACCTCTTTCATCACACATTTCACCAACATCTTCTTCATATTCTCTAAACCTTAAAACCCTAACTCCATGCATCATACCATCATAACTTTCTTATTTCCTCACCAAATTAATTGATTTTTGGGTCTAAATTGGCTAGAATTTCACAAGGGTTTCAATTATACCATTTTATTTGAAAGAATCTCCCGTTTTGCTAGTCGATTTTTGGACAATTAAGTCCGAAAATTTTTGGGTTTTGGTTTATTTTGAAGCTTTGTTCATTTTCATCTTCTACAACAACAAGGTATGTAATCTATTGTCATTGCTGATGGTGTATTTCAATGGAATTGTAAGTTGTTCATAATTGTTTCTATATCCACACTTGCTTGAATGGTTGAATAATTTGAATAGTGAGATTGAATGGGTTATGGTTGAAGATGATTAGCATGAATTGGAACATAATTATGGGCATATTGTTGGTCATATAGTGGATATAATGTTAAAATTTTTGAAATTGTTTGAAAAATTGAATAATATGTCTAAGTAGCATCTTCGATCATAATGTTAAGCAAGTGTGGGGATGTTTAAGGTTTAAAAGTGAATAACTTGCTCTCAGGTTGTTGTTTGTGTGTTCAGGATGGGTCGAAAAGGGAAGAACCGGTTGGGTCCTCAAGCAACCCTGCTGATCAACCAAAAAGAAGAAGGTTAGTTCTTCAAGCAGATATGGACGAAGAGGAAGAAAATCAAATTGGTGATATGCCAATTTGGAAGTCAGGGTCTTTGGCAGATCAGCCTCAGGAATGGCAAACGACACTATTTCATGAGAAAATGAACTCGTTGAGGCAGCGAACTGATGCGTTTATTTGTGAAACAGAAGTTAGAGAAGAGGATTTTGGTCCATTTGGGGTTACAGATAAATTCAGAGCATTGGGTTGGGAAGCAGCATTAAAGTGTTGGGACAACGAATCAACAAACTTATTTGATGTAGAGATAAATGAATGGATGGCCACGTTACGACGGGTTACAGGTAACCATCCATCAAAGAACAAGTTGATTGGTACTGTGAATCGGGTTCAAGTTTGATAGTTTGAGATGGGTGGCAAAGTTTGATAGTAAACTGCAAAACCAGTATAGGTGCCCAAATTTGGATGATTTGTATTTTTCCCGGGACATACGCCGGAAAGTTGTACCGAAAAAATCTTAGAATGGAAGCAAAATTGATGTTAACAATAAGCGTCAATAACATCATCCCACGTCGGGGTGATAGGGTCGAGGTACGATATCCCGAAGTTCCAATATTATACACGATGTTACATGGATCACCGCTTATTTCATATCGATTTTTGGTAATGAGTAATATATGGATAAGCCGAAATAGTGTGGATCGGAAGATCGTACCGCACTGTCGATTGATCACAGCATTGTTAAAGAAATATGGGGCTATTGGTGTAGGTGATAAAGGTTCTTACAAGAGGTTCAAACCTTTCGACATTACACATTTGGGGTCCGATTGGGTATACTCATCCGAACGGTACCATAAATTGAAAAGTGATGGAAGAAGATGGAGAGTATTGAAGGAAGATGCATGACCATTGAATGCGGGTCAAGCGGATGACCCGGAAAGTGAAGATGAGGTAAGTGGTGATGAGGCGTATCAAGATTATCCAAATATAGCTCGTATGGAAACGGATCACGGGGGACCAAGTTGGGATGGAAGGCAACCGGGTATGCATTCGGGTTATGTGGGAAGTGCATTTGACTATGCACAAGGGCCATATGTTTCGAATTGTACTTATCAAGGAACGATGCAAGAGGTGATAGAAAGACAAAGACCGCCTACGTTTGGGAATTGGTTCGAATCTTCCTAAACCATTTTTGATCAACAAACTTTCATGGGGGCGAGTATGGAAAGGGCATTAAAGCAAAATTATGATCGACAAGAGTAGTTGAACCGAACCCATGCATATACCTTTGAGAATGACATGAACAACCGATACTTTGATGATCGTCAGCGACGGACGCATGACGCGTGGCATGCGGGACACCCGGTTGTGGCCAACCCGCCATTTGTGGACTACACCACTTTGCCACCGTATGATGGTAGTGTGTCATACCCACCTTTGCATCATTCCATGTGGGTGGACCCAAATCAAGGCTCCAGTCAAAGTACCTCGCAATAGCAACGAGGCGAGCAAGGTGGTGATGATCAAGGCACATTTGGATTCGATGAGTTCTCGGATGTGATGACGTCCATCTTCGGGCTGGCCCGACCGCCCTACTTCTGATGGAATCTCGTGTTACCAGGTAAATAACATTCTGTATATTATTGTATATGTTGTTATCGTTTGTGTTTTTATTTGTTTTTGGGTGGATGGGTGGTGCACAAAATACTTTTGATTAAGTATTAAGGGTTGTGTTTTTGAAGTAGTTTGTTTCATTTTTTCTCAAAACCGTACATTGGGGACAATGTATCCCAAGTGTGGGGATGAGGAAAATTTTGTTTCTTTTTTATAAAAAAAATTCGTTAATAATAATAATAATAAAATCAGAAAAAATAGAAAAGATAAAAAATAAAAAAAATTGTTTAAAGAAACCGGAAAGTGGTAAGATGGCGGGGTTAAGTTTCGGTCCCTTTTCGTGGTCATAATTCCATAAATAACATGTGCCTAGTGTTTTTAAAGGAGAGTATATAGTTTTCTAATCATGGTTAGCGTGCATTCGGTGTAATAACTTGCATAACACGTTTGTTTACACTTGAAAATTGAGAAAGTAAGGATTGGTGAAAAGGTTGATATTCTCCTATAGAACTTGTACAATTAGTGCATTTCGAGATCTTAGCGTGACATGAGTGCAAAAATGATAGAGGCACTTAGGTTAAGCCATGCCTGGATGAGTGAGTGTGTGGGATTTGGGGGTTGGGCCTCATACATTACATATATGAGCGTGGATATGAGAGGGGCGGGGGGTTGGTTCCTTTAGAAAACTTTATTGGGCCTATTCTTTTATTTAATCAACCCCGGTGTTATATTGCGAAACGATCTGACTTAATAGGATTCTATGTAATTGTTTTAGTATTTTTCAATTAGATACGTTAAGCATTATGTTTATCATGCTTAAAAAAAAAGATTGTATTAGAGTTGCAATATTCAAGTTTTATATAGATAAAAAAAATTGATGATAATGTTAGTGATGTATATAGTTGTTTATAATATATCAGATCGGATCGCTTGAGCTACTTTCAGTATTCCCTTCCATAACCTTACACTTAGCCCCGTTACAACCTGTTATAAGCCCTCTTGATTTTCATTTGTGTCAAAGCATTTACATAGGTGGAGATTTGATGATTATACAAGCGTATGCGAGGAGAACTGATTAAATATGAAAATGTATGCATGATTACCAAGAAGAGGTTAATGTCTAAATGTGTGTTATGTATAGGAAAAATCGAAAGCATGTTAGGTTTGGTTAGAAATCTTCTGTTTAAATGGAACGTCAAGTAAACTAGTGCAACCGATTAAAATAAGGGAATAGGGTATCACTTGGGACCATAACCGAGCCGGAATTGTGGTAAGATGTGTGGCTACAAGTTTAAAATAATAAAAAGTTTGTGTTAAGATGTTGCTTGAGGGCAAGCAACGGGTAAGTGTGGGAATGTGACGGGTGGTCAATGGGACAACCCTTAAGTTGTTTAAGTTCGTTAAGAATTATGCTTTTAATCGGTTTATCTTATTGAGTTAGATAACTACGTTTACTCGTATAATGTCAGGTATGAGAAGAAAGAAGATGGAATTACGAGAACGTGGGGGAAAATGGTGAAGAAAACGGACTTGGAACGAAGGAATTATGATGAAAACAAGATGAAAAAAATTGAAGGCACCGTAGCATACGGTGGCTGGAGTAAAAAGAATGCCGTAAGGCAGTTAACAACCACCGTCAGCTTTTTGGAAACCACCGTATGCTACGGTGGCCACCGTAGCTTACGGTGGGCGCGACGTAGGAATCGTAACTGCCATTATAACTTATATTTTTGGACAGCTTTTCACAGCGGGATCACCTCTTTTCATCTAGAGACGACCCAAGGGTGATTTTTGGAGATTATTGATCAATTGTGAGTGTAGTAATCATTAGACACTTGTTTTTAATTCATAGGACAGTTATAATTGAAGGGATGACGAACCGAAACATGCTCGGCTAAATTCCTTTATGTTTTCCTTCGGATTGTAAGGTTTACTATGTTTGTTGGTGGAATGTTTAGACAATTTCTGAGATAATATTTGATCTTATGGATTTCATTACTATGGTTTTTGTGTATTGGTTGATAGATTGTTAGTTTATCGATTTTGTGTTCTAAACCGCCAGTTCTTGGTGCTTTAAGTAATCGAGAATTAGGGTTGGATAAACTATTTGGTTTTTGAGTGATTACCTTGCATTGTATAATCCAAGTACTTAATCTTCAATTATCGCAAGCGTTTACATAAACAAGAACTCAGTATAAACATTAACTGTAACATTCATGGAAACCTGAATCCGAGGGAAGACATATTTTCTTATATTGCTTAAAACTCGTTTATTTGCTTTAGTACTTTATTGTTAATCAAATCAACCAACAAAATACTTGAGTTTATTTTCTGCATTTAGTTTAAATATAGATTAGTTACAAAGCTACTTAGTAACACATTTTCCACAAACTCTCTATGTTTGACACCCCTTTACCGTTATCTATTTAGTTGTATTCGGTTTATTTTCGAGTGAGTCTTCGACCTCACGTCTAATTTTATTATGGATACCGATATGAGACATGTATACCAGTCCCCTTGACTTGTTATCCCCGCCTAAACGACCCCATTTTCAACTTCTCTTTTTGAAAACATTTGTGAGTAAAACTATCGAGAAGCTGAAAAACCAACCATGACTAGAAACCCATAACTTGGAATTAATGACAATAATTAATAGTTGACAACTTTGGTTTCCGAACACTCTTCGAGGTACTATCGGGCTAAAATTTTTAAATTCCCCCCATCCCTACACTTGAGGTTTACATTGTCCTCAATGTTAAAATATTTAAACAATTAATGAACATTTAAGGGACGAGGTTGAAATTGACTGTTTAATAATTTAAAACTCTGGACTCTAATGTGATGGTTCTACTAAAACAATTATACAATTACACTTTTAACATTCAAACTAATAAGAACAAAATAGATTATGAAAATGAAATCACCTAATATCATCACCAATGGAATGGAACATTCGCCTTGCGAACTCTAGTAAACACTCGTCTCACCCAAATACCAAAATTGACAACCAATCGTGCAAAATCTCGAGATGTGCAGAAGCAAGCTTCTCACAAGTGTAAGATATAGGCTTTTAAGAGTTATAAAAATGATTTTCTCTTAATTTTATTAAAACTATTCCCGAGCCGAATTAAGTCGTTTCATAATAAATTTTGTTAAACAGGTTAAAAACGTTAAAAAACCAAACTCGCTTTCGTAGGAGTCACGATTGCATTTAGCGTATGCAACAAGCCCTTTAAACCCCCCGATAGAACGGGTGGACGAGTGAGGTCTCGTGAGGGTTTGTAGTGAACTACACTCACAAAGTTTCAAATACAACAAAATATACAAGTAATTCAACCCATTAGTCATAGCAAAAGATATATATACATATTAGCCCAACCAGTTACCCATACAATATTCCCAATATAATAATAATATTATACAGACCATGAGAATAAAAACAGAATAAAGGATAAAAATAAAGCAAAAAGGGTAACAAAAGTCTACTTTGGTGGCGGCACATTCTTGGGGGAGCGGTACCTACAAATGCACAAATAATAATATAAAGTAACCATCATGGCGGGCCAGGTGGGCCCGTGCCTCCTGCTGCATCTCCCGCTGATGCTGAAAAATCATATCCAATGTGACTAGCTGTTGCGGGAGCAGTGGAGGCTGACGGAGGGGAAACTGCTACTAAGGCCGCATCAGACGCGGGATCAGCACATGCTGCCGGTGTGTCGGAACTCCTGGAGGCGGTGGCACCTTCGGTCCCTGTCTGACCGGATGAGCGTCGGTGGATCATGTGGGTCCAACTTCCGCCCCTTCGAGCATCCTCCAATCCGAAAACCTCTCTAACTGGTCCCGGAGTAAAGAATTGTACCAGATATCTCTTGAATGCCCCAATCCTCTCTACTATCCTGGTAATGTACGGCCCCAATGATAGATGATCTAATGCGCCCTATAAACTCCAACCTCTGCCAAATGACGTCAGGAGCAGCATCGCAATGTTGGCCTCCCTGTTAGTAATGATCAACATGAGGCACAACAGGTCTAAGTTGCTACACTTATCGCGGCCCGAATGACGGTTGGGGATAGTTTAAGCAACGATACGATGTAAGTAACGATGGACGGGGTGAAGCCACTACATAGCTCGAGTGGGCCCCGTCCGCGATCTGCTCCCAAAACTAAGCTAACTGAGCCTCAGTCAACCAAAACTCCCAGCCCCGCTGTGACCGAAGTGTATAACCTCGAAAGCTCTGCAACAACTCTGGAGTCTTAACCTCATCCCGAGTATAATAGCCAGTGGTCATCAGCGAAATCCAGGACCGACATACCATACATGTGTCGTCTAAGTGAGAACAACACGGCATGCGGCTCGGCGAAACCGGCGGTCGTGAATCAAAAAGTGGAATAGAACTCACGTGTGAGCTCGACGTATGGAATCAAGTCACACGCGAGCACCAGGGCCCACCGATCCAGTGTCATGTCCTGCACCCGGACCTCAACCGCCAGGTTACCCAATAATCCCCAATCTAAAGTCCTATGCCTAAGCAGCTGCATACCTCGAATCCTAGTCAGCCTAACGCACTCGTCGGTGATAATGCCAAACCTGAGTACCATGTGGTGGGTACGATGACCATCTCTGACAATCTTCTCTCAGTCGATGTCCAGAGTAATCGGCAACTACGGACCGTCGTACTGAATAACGTGAGGTGGCCTTTGCTGTATAAATCGGTGAGGTCAGGATCACCCCGAGAAGCAGCAACGGGGCCACGGCGGCCCACACCCTCAGGCCGAGACCTCGGCCTCTTGCGTCCGGCGGTGCTCGACGATCCTGGAAATCTGACATAACTATAAAATCAAAATGTTAAAGATAGATATGTCAACAATGAGTGTGGCGACGATCGTATAGCATTTTGGTCGTGCTAGTCCCACGCATAATAAAATAATATTAGAATAATAATAAAACAATAAAATGAAAATAAATAAAGACAAAAAATTCAGGGATACCCTGTACAAATTTTATAAAACCATATTGTCCCGCCCGAATGGAGAATGAGTACGGGCGGTCAGTCAATTTTCAATTCACATTCAAACTAACAACGCATCCCTACGACTCGATTAACAAACTCAACAAAGCACTCTACTCAACTATTAACGTATGGACAACTATTACAAACTGACTGATTATCTCAATTAATGAGCAAACAAACATATAAAATGTCGGCAAAATCCATAATTAGGTGACTGTCGGGTTTAGGATATTAAATATTGATAAAATATTCTTAAATCAAGCTCAGAAAGATCGTTTAATTTCGAAACGTCACTATCAATAAATTAATAATAAAATAATGATTTTAAAAATTGAACTAAAAACCCGACTCATCACCACATACGTTAAGAATAACCGACACATCTCAACAAACTAATAATCAACTCAAACAAATAACCCGGGAACTCCGCAAACCTCGACATCCATAACTTAGCCATAACCCACCACCCGAACTCACATACCGATAAAATTCAACCCACCATAATAAAATAATATCAAATGCGTACCTCGTTGTCGGTCTAAATGAAAATAATAAGTGAGAACATCGTTGGATGGTAATGATAATGATTTTGGTAGGTTGGTGAAAATAATAAGTGAGAACAGTGGTGTGTTGGTGATGGTGGTGGACGGCGGTGTTAGTGGTGGATGAACGGTGGTGGATAGCGGTGTTAGTGGTGGTGTTTGTGTATAGCGGTGAACGGTGGTGGGTGATGATGTTGTGCGGTAAGAAGAAGAAGAAGAAGAAGAAGAAGAAGAAGAAATGAAGAAGTCGAAGAAATGAAGAAGAAGAAGAAGAAGAAGAAGAAGAAGAAGAAAATCCAGTTATGTTAATTTTTTCGGATCCTCCATGACCCATCGTGATACGCAATGGGTTAAATTGAACAGGATTTATTTTCAGTTAGGGTTTGGCCCCATCTCGATACGCGATGGGGTATGAATGAACGTCATCGCGTATCGCGATGATGTCACAATGTCAGGAATTTCACAAGCCATAGCGATACGCGATGGAGATGTTGCTAAGGTCATCGTGTATCGCTATGGGTCTTTTTCACTGAAAGTTTTGCTCCAAAATGGGTCCTGACATTCTCCGACCAGACCACTTTTAGGCATCCCGACATCACCCAGAACACGTGTCCGAACTCAAAACATACTTTTCGTACCTGGAAATACGTGTAATCGACCAAATTCTTACCGAACTTCATGAAAAATGCAAGTCCATCAACAATGTTCCCCACACTTGATGTTTGCTGCACAAAACTCAAGACACCAATCAATACAAGACTCAATAAAATGAAAACAAACTGGACAGACACTTACAAACTCGGGTTGCCTCCCATAAGCGCTGAATTTCATGTCTACAGCTCGACAATGCCTTGAACACTCAATTGTCTTCATAAACTAGTGAGGTTACAATAAAACTCACCGATTCCTTGTCCATCTCATGAATGTCTTTCATTTACAAGTATGGCTTAAATCTATAGCCATTCACCATTTGCCTCACATGGTCATCAAAATCTTCAATCTCATATTGAACATGGTTTCCAACTCTAATAACCAAATATGGACATGTCCACTTAATTTTCAACTTACCTGGGAAGAGCTTCATCCTCATCTTGTATAACCAAACCATTCTTCAATCGAATATTAGCATCATGAACCTTCTTCATATTTGACTTGTAAGCAGATGCACAATCATACGCCTCGTCCCTTAACTCCTCAATTTCACACATCGCCAACTTCCTTGCCTTACCTGCATCATCATAATTCATGTTAACATGTTTAGTAGCCCAATATGCTCTTTGTGAAATCTCTACCGGTAAATGACAATCCTTTCCATACACAAGTCGATAAGGAGTGGTTCTAATTAGTGTTTTATACGCGGTTCGGTAAGCCCATAGAGCATCGGTCATCTTGGTTGACCACTCCTTACGGTCCGTCCGAATGGCTTTCTGTAAAATCTGTTTAATTTGCCTATTGGAAACCTCAATTTGTCCACTCATTTGTGGATGGTAAGAAGTGGCAATTCTATGATCAACACCATATCATTTAAGCAATTTTCCAAATTTAAAGTTTTTGAAATGAGATCCCCCATCACTTATGATGGTTCAGGGGACTCAAAATCTAGAAAATATATTACTTTGCACAAAATTGCAAACGACTATGTGATCATTCTTCCTAGTGGCTATCGCCTCAACCCATTTAGACAAATAGTCGACGGCCACTAGGATGTATAAATTACCGTGTGAATTCGGGAATCGGCCCATGAAATCGATCCTCCAAACATCAAAAAATATCTACTATTAGGATCGGGTTCAAGGGCATCTCATCCTTCTTAGAAATGCTCCCAAGTTGTTGACACTATAAATAGTGTGTCGCGAACTCGTGAGCACCCTTAAACAATGATGGCCAAAAGAAGCCACTCATAAGTGAACCCCACAAACAGACGAATGTGCGTGTTCCAACACCGATCTGACATCCTCCTCGGTTATGCATCGTCTGATCATCTGATCTGCACCAATCTTGAACAGCTCCGGGTTATCCCAAATGTACTATTTGGCATGTGACATCAAATGCTTCTTCTTTCTCCTTGGCCAATGCTCTGGTATATCACCTGAAACTTTAAAATTAACAATATGAGCAAACCTGGGATTTTGTGAGACTGCCAAAATGTGTTAATCCGGGAAAGACTCGTTAATGGGACTGTCCTTGTCTCCATCTTCCACCATAACTCGGGACAAGTGATCTGCTACAACATTTTCACTTCCTTTCTTGTCCCGAATCTCTAGATCAAATTCCTGAAGTAACAAAACCCAACTTATGAGCCTCGGTTTTGCATCTTTTTTATCCATAAGGTACCTAACCATAGAGTGGTCAGAATAAATAATTACATTACTACCCCAAATATACGAACTGAATTTATCTAGAGCATATACGGCTGCTAGTAACTCCTTCTCGGTTGTTGTGTAATGCAATTGAGCAACCGAGAGAGTTTTACTTGCATAGTATATGGCAACGGGTTTCTTGTAAACCCGCTGACCCAAAACAGCCCCGACCGCATAGTCACTTGCATCACACATTATTTCAAAAGGTAAATTCCAATCGGGTGATTACAAGATCGGGGCTTCAAGTAATATCAACTTCAAAATATCAAAGGCTTTAGCACATTCCTCATTAAAATCAAACGGGGCATCCTTTAAGAATAAATGACATAAGGGTTTGGTGAATCGCTAAAACCCCTAATGAATCGTCTATAAAACCCGGAATGCCCCAAAAATGATCTAATGCCTTTGACATTCGTGGGATGAGGTAGAGTGGAAATAACTTGGACCTTAGCTCGATCCACCTCAATCCCATGACTCAACACAACATGGCCCAAAACAATCCCTTCTTGGACCTTAAAATGACTTTTCTCCCAACTAAGAACCAAGTTCGTTTCAACACATATTTTCAATACTCTTTCGAGTTGGTTTAAGCATGTCTCGAAAGATGTTCCGAATATCGAAAAATCAACCAAGAAAATTTCTAAATACACCCCAACCATATAGGAAAAAATACTCATCATGCACCTTTGAAAGGTGGTGGGGGCGTTACATAGCTCGAAGAGCATTCGCCTAAATGAGAATGTGCCATACGAACACGTAAACATACTCTTCTCCTGATCCTCGGGATGAATAGCTATGTGGTTATACCCGGAATACCCGTCTAAAAAACAATAAAATTTTTTACCAAATAGCTTTTCAACAATTTGATCGATAAACGGAAGCGGAAAGTGATCTTTCGATGTGTCTGCGTTCAGTTTTCGATAATCAATACAAATGCGCCACCCGGTTACCCGCCGGATAGCGACCTCGTTACCTACGTCGTCCTTGACGACTTGAATGCCTGCTTTTTTTGGTACTATCTGTGTCGAGCTTACCCACGTGTTGTCGGAGATATCAAAAATAATCCCAGCTTCTAACCATTTCAGCACTTCTTTCTTAACCACTTCCCGCATGTTCGGGTTCAACCACCGTTGAGCATCGTGTGCGGGTCTGACATCCGAGTCTGTTAAGATTTTATGCATCACAATTGAAGGACTGATTTCCTTCAAATCTTCTATTGTCCACCCGATTTCTTCCTTGTTTTCAATCAGTACCGCCATCAAAGCATTTTCCTGTTCAACAGATAAATTAGAAGCTATAATAATAGGCAAAGTTTCATTCTTTCGAAGGAAAGCATATTTTAAATGCTTTGGGAGCTCTTTCAGCTCAACTTTTCGTGCCTCCTGCAGCGATGGTTTCAACCCGGTATCAATTTTCTTGGGAAGTGGTTCCACCTTAACTGACCATGGTGGATTGTCTCCTCGCACAGCTGCAATCTCCAGCTGTCTCTCCTCCTCCTCCAGCAACTTGTCTGTTTCCACCTGTAACATGTCAAACAAAAAACACATCTCCGTTGTGCCATCCGTGCTGACGACAGAGTTGTATAGTGGGATGCACTCGTCAATAACATCAGCCATGAAGCACTCTTCATCAACCAGAGAATTATTTCCATGTGTGAAAACCTTAATCCTCAACTTATGGTTACCAAATGCCATGTCAACATTACCATTTCTACAATTAATGTTGGCATTTGCGGTAGGCTGTTTGGTCCTTTCACCCGAAACATAATCAAAGACCAAAAACTCACCTGGAAATTAAAAGTCTTCCACCTTGACGATAACCTCTGTCTGTATCCCCCGAGGAAGTTTTGGTGTCTGGTCAGCCAAGACAACCGTGGTGGCGGCTGCACGAAGCGGGCCGAAGTCATACTGATTGTATAGATTTCCCGGGAGAATACTAATGCTAGCTCCAAGGTCTAGAAGCGCCCATGTCATTTTAAAATGACCCACTTGAATGGGTACAATGGGCATTCCCGGATCTTGTTTCTTGGGTGGAAAAGAACCTGAAAGAATTGCGCTCACATTATTAGTAAAATCGATCTGTTTGGGAATCTTTTGACTCCTTTTTTGTGTGCACAAATCTTTCAAGTACTTCGCATAGGCGGGAGTCTGTTTTATGGAATCTAAAAGGGGTATATTAATTTTAACTTGTTTAAATGTTTCCCACAATTCTTCTTGCTACGGGCCCCTTTTTGAACCCATATTCGCCTTAGATGGCGCGAATAAAGCATCGGGATAGGGGACGGTTTTCACCTTCTCCTAGTCCTTAGGGTTGTTGGTTTCATCTCTCAGGACCGTTTTATTAATATTAATTTCACTTTTATTAGATTCATTTAATTTAACCGGTTCCAGCTCGTCATCACTGACGAGATTTTCATCAATTTCTTCCATCACCCCCTCAACCAATGGTGGTGGAACCCCAACAATATTATCATGCTTTTTTCCCATTTCTTAAAATACTTACCTGGTTAACGTGCTTTTTCAAACTCGAGCTGTAGTGGTTCGGTTGACCGTAGTGTCGCTCGAGAGTTGACCCGCATTGCCTCTGCTGACTTATCCCGTATCTCAAACTGTTTCTTCGTTTCAGCCTGATGTCCTGTCATAATCTTCATCAATGCATCCAACTTTGAGTACACCGACTCATCTGCATTTCCCAAGGACCCCCTCTGCTAGTCCTGACTACCCGATGAATTTCCACCGCGGTTACCATCTCTGTTATACCCCCGATTCTTGTTATACGAACCTTGCTGCTGATAATCGCCTTGGATGTTATTTCCCGGTTGTCTGTTTTGGCTCAATCCCTGAAAATTCTAGTTTAACTGAGTGGTTGCGTTCCCGTAACGAAAGTTCGGGTGATTCCTCAAGCCCGGGTGATAAGTGTTTGAATTAAACCCTTGGCCCTTTGAATCGCCATAAGTATAGTTAACCTCCTCAGGCTCATCCTCCTCGTCATCTTAAAACTCGGGGCAATTTTTTGATTTGTGCCCGAGCTCACCAAATTCTTAACATACGGGGAATTTTACTCCAACTTTACCAACCTCTTTCTTTTTACCCATTCTGTACCCGGCTAGTTCACGTTCCAATTCAACAATTCTTTTGGATTCACTCGTGACTGACTTTACTGATCTAGAAGAAGTCTGGTGTCTTCGTCCTTCTTCTTTAGAGTCTTCACACATAAACTCTAGAAAATCCTAGTCAACTTCCTCGAGTTGGTTCAATAGTTAACCGTTACACGAGGCTTTCAAGTGTTTTCTATCCTCGTACGTCAACCTGTCCACAAAACACTTCACCAATTCCCACAATTCAAGCGGAATACGTCCTGGTGCAACGTGCAGATCAGTCATAAACTCGTAACACTATTAATAGTGACAATATATTTATTTTATTCCATAATTTCACAAGTACACAAATAGTTTGATAATGAGACAAAAAGAACATCACATCTAAATGAAGCAAATATTATTCATTGAAATAATCCTAAGGTATAACTAATTTTCTTGTCATGTCACTTCATCATATCAACCTGCAGCACGTTTAAAATAATATATTTTGACAACAACACATGTTGGTGAGTTTTCATAAGTTTTTGCGTATATATATATATATATATATATATATATATATATATATATATATATATATATATATAAAATGTGTGATTCAACGATCGTCATGCAATAAACATTCAAACATAATGTAAATGAAATCAAATAGTTTCGTCATCCCGTTCATTTAGCCGAAGTCGTAGAAGTCGGGAAAATGAGAGCCACCTTACGTAAACAACCGAAGTCGTAACGTTAGACGGCGCAGGTACGTTCCGTCGGACCCTCTCACTATGTGTATGCGTTTGCATAACTTCCACCAAAAAAAAGTAAACACGTTGCAAGCAAGTTCACGTATAATCATAAACAATATGCAAGAATAATACTAACATGTACGATAAATGTGAATCATTTTAAAATAAACGCATAACTAACGAAATAAAAACTTGTGACATGCTACACCCCAAAAATATTAAAAGAGTTAAAAAGAGGTTATGAAAAACTCAAGTGTTAAGTAAGCGAGTCGAGAGCGAAAAATTCTTTTAAGCAAGTGAACCGACAAAGTTCGGTTCAACGAACGACCCTACATAAATAAATAGCTAGGCTTAAAAAGAATTTGCGAAAGAAAAGTAATTTGGCGAGGACGTTCGATTTATGATAAAGCAATTTATAAAGAATATATATATATATATATATATATATATATATATATATATATTGGGTTTATTAAAAAAGGCTTTTGGTTATTTGATTTGTTAAGTTAATTTATTTTAGCCTTAGAAAAACAAATGGGTTATAATAAATATTAATTAATTTAGATGAGTCCGGTTTGTTCCAACAGAACAATTAATTAAGAAAACTAGTTTAACAAGTGGTTCGCTTTTTTGGTCGGACACGAACCCGGTTATTGAGTCGGATTTGTGAGTAACATAATTTGAAAAAGGTGAAGTAGTATGTTAAAAAATGTCTTTTCTTGATTATTAGTTTGTAAAAATAAAAGTTGACTTTAAACATAAAATTCATAAGCCGAACATAAGAGAGCCGATTACGAATGATGATGTTAATATGTCTCCATGAATGTCGTTTGAGTTGTCATCATGGAAACAATTGTTATGCGTAATGACAAGGAATAAACATTACCTAGGGATTTTATCACAGAAGAAGAAGATAAAATAATACTTCTTGAGAAGTTGTCTTTTGAAAGTCAACTTAAGCTCAAAATTGTTAATAATAACGTTAAAGTGAGTTAATTTGATGGCTAGTCAAGATGCTAGTCATAAGGCTTGAAATCATTAACTTTGACCAATTGAATGTTTTTATAATCCATTAAATGTCTTTGACTCAACTGATTAAAAAAGATGATATAATACTTAGAATTAAATTTGTACCATCGTAAATATTAAAAACAACATTCTAAACTTAAACAACATCATAAACATAAACACAAAAACAATTCACCATTTTATCAATAAATGAAGATCCAAAAGTTGTCGAAAATTTAAAATGAGTCGAGTTTTTGGGTTTCAAAAATGACGAATGTCACAGGATTCACAACTTTTAGAAATTTCGTCGCGAAATTAAATTAAAAATAAAATAAATAAAACAACTACTACATGAATTTTTTAAAATTTTTAACAAATTTTATATATGTGTGAAAAATAAAATAAATATATAAACAAATTAATACCACTGATCTTTGAATGACTAAAGAAATGCCACAAATGGATTGTATGGCAAGGGCACTTATATATAGGATGTACCATTGGCGTATCCACCATGATCTTATCATACTGCATTTGTTCCATTTCCCAAAATCATTCCAAGTTCTGAGTTATTCCACACAACCGTACTTACTATGTTTTCCATTCGAGGACTTTGATAATTCTTTGTCGACCCATAATTACCTTTATCGTCAGATGGTCTACGTAATCCGTCCCAATGTGTGAGTTTTAAGATAAATAAATAAATTCTTATATAAAAACTTGAAAATCAAGAACAATGAACTATAAGGATCAAAACTAACAAAAAAATATATAAACAAACCCTTGGGGTCAAGGATTACACGAAAATATTAGGTACAAATTAATAAATTAAACTATTGAAGTTTAATAGAATAAACCATGCTATTGGGGTTTAAAACGAAATAAACAATATTATTAAGGTTGAAACGATATAAAAAATGTTATTGAGGTTTAAAACAAAACAACGAAACTATTGAAGTTAAAATGAAATAACTGAATCTCTAAAGTAACACAAAATGATAAACATAATGAATGAAATATTAAAGTTATCAACATAGCAATAAATAAATGGAATATTGTGGGTCAAGAATAGATGGGTGACTTGAACTAACAACATATAACCAAGTAAGTCGATATAGCGTTGATTTCAAGAATAAACGACACTTTTGTTGTCAAAATATCAAAAAAGAATAAGCTTTTCTGGGTCAATAATGACACGCTAAAAATCGTTAATAACAATGTTAAAGTGAGTTAATTTGATGGCTAGTCAAGAGGCTAGTCATAAGGCTTGAAGTCATTAATTTTGACCAATTGAATGTTTTATAATCCATTAAATGTTTTTGACTCAATTGATTAAAGAAAGATGAGATAAGAATTAGAATTAAATTTGTACCATCATAAATATTAAAAACAACATTGTAAACATAAACAACATCATGAACATAAATACAAAAACAATTAACCACTTTATTAATAAATGAAGATCCGAAAGGTGTAGAAAAATTAAAATGAGTCGGTTTTTAGGTTTTCAAAAAATGACGAATGTCACAGTGTGGGCATTTTCTGGTCATCTCTTTGAATCTAGTGAATGCTTCGTGAAACAGTTCGCCGGATAACTGTGAAAAGTGGTGAATGTCTAGTCGGGCCTCGTTTGTTTTCGACTGTGAGTAGTACTCGTTAAGGAACAGCTGCTGCATCACGGCCCAATTACTCATACTGTGCATCGGCAGCGAGTTAAACCAGTGTTTTTCTTAATCTTTTAGTGAAAACTGGAATAACCGCAACTGAACCTCGTCCTAGTCAAATGTCTTGTCACTTCTTAACCCGCAAATAGCTGAAAAATCGGGGAAATGCGAATACAGGTCCTTGGAAACCATCCCGTGGAAATGTGGCACGATATTAATGTAAGATGGCCGGGACTTAAAAGTTAGCTTTCTCGGCACTCGCACCTGTGGAACAATCGGGGATGCTCCGTTTGAAATAGCTGGTCTGAAACGACTGTTAACACCCTGAATCGGGGTTACAAAATTCCTCATTCGCCCCCCCCCCCCTGGGGTTCAATAAACCTCCTCTGTTCACATGAATACCCCGAACTCTTTCGACCCTGTCAGCTCTATTAAACCTCTTTCGCCCGTTTCGATTTCTTCCCATTGCGATTTCTTCCCCCATTTCTGTTAACCACATCACCTTGTCTCTGATTTACCGGTTCTTCCACCTCCTCATCCCAATTATTATCTCCCTCGTTACCCAACTCAAAACCCTCATTCTGTCTAATTTGCCAAATTACCTCGTTATTACCTTCAAAACCTTGACCCACATCATTCTCTTCCCCCTCTTCTTCATCTTCTCTATCAATACTGGGACGATCATCTTCAAGGTCAATCCGAACTCTGTGACTAGGAGTGTTATGTGGAGCTAATGGTCTGACCTGATGGACGTCTTGGTTTCGGTTTCTAGAAAAACGAGCTAATCCATTTGGGTTGTTTTACTGGTTGAAATTTAGATGGCGGAAGTTGGTCATTTTTGGGTTGATCATTGTTCTCTTGGTTAAAATCATTGTTTTTTCTGGGAGTTGATTCGGGTCTTGGTTCAGTTTTTCATTCTGATTATAGTTTTGGTTCTGGTGTTGACCATCCATCTCTGAAGTTATGTTCTGAACTCGGTTATGCCGAGTAAGTCATTCAATTTCGCGCTAAAAAACAAGCGGTGACTGTATGCCCGAGTGACGGGTATGCATAATCCTGTTACTAGCACAAACAACACACCCCGCTTAAAATGGAAAAAAATAAAGTTTAAACTAAAACTAAAAATTAAAACTAATATAAACACAAAAATCAAATAAGACGAAAAACACTAAGCGCACTAAGTCCCCGGCAAAAACAATTAATATCAATTCTAAATCACCTAAGCAAGCTAGGGTAAGTAGTGTGTCGAACACAAGGAGTATGTGGTCAATGTAATCGTACAAACAAGTTTTAATATTATGAAGTAATATGTTTTAGTGCTGATCACACAAGTAATTAAGTTGGTTTTAATAATGATTAATCAAATTCACAAATTCAAGCAATTAACAAAGATGAATCATCCCATGGGTTCAAGAATGTAATTTAAAAGTTTCTCATGCAACCTACCCGATTAATTATCACAGACTGACTAAAGACTGATTAACAAGTTAAACCTTAGGCACCAACAATCTCTAACACATGACACTGGTTATCAAACGGTCCCTGCTAGTGTGACTCAACTAAGGGCAATTGTGCGCTTTGTTTTATTCAATCTAGTCAAACAACCCTATAATCAATTACTATAGCAACAAACAAACTAATTGTTCTGATCAACGTAAACCTAAACTGATTGAATGCACAACAATAGTAAATATCAATACTCCTAGATCAATCAACTAAAATTACAAATTGTAGGTTCTTGGTTATATTAAAAAAATGAATAAAATACAAACTTTACATCCCGAAAATGAGTCGGAGAGATTAGCCAAGCCTCGAGATCATGGAATCTTCAAATATGATAATCTGGAACATGTATGTGATCTCGGTATGAATCAGAATGGTGGAATCGCCCTATTTTTGCTCTGGAAATCGCCTGAAAAAAGTTATTGGATAATCGGGTCGTGCTTGAGAGAAATAACATAAAAACTTAACTTTCTCGTGTGCGTTGCTCATCGCGATATACGATGAGGTCTTCTGTGGTCCATCGCGTATCGCGATGGACCATGGTCAACATCTCATTTAAATCCCATCGCGATACGCGATGGGTCTTCATGCCTGCACGCGATGGGCCTTCTCAGCAGATATAAAAATAATATTTTCTCTTTTTATGTGCTGGACGTCCCGGGTCTTCATCATGTGCCTCAACAGGTCTAAATTTGATGCTTTAATAACTGTGATCTGAAATACAATAGACACGTATGAAGTATCGAAGTTCCCACAAGAAACAGTTAAAACTAGTAAATAAACAAACTAAAGTATATACAAATTAAGCAACCATCACTCTCCCCCTAAACTGATGAAGCATCGACTGCAGGATCTGGTGAAGAAACAGTCTTAGTGACACTTTTTTGTTGACTAGCTGGAAATGGTTGAGTGGGGTCCAATGAATCCGACGGATCAATACTTAGAACTTGAGACCTACGAGAATCAGTAGGAATGTCTTCTGCTTTATCAACTGAATGTGCAGCACCAGCACCCGAATTTGTTGTATCCACAACTGGAATCACATTAAATGGCCTAAACAATTCATTATAATCAAATAACCAGTTAGGACCGACACGAGCATCAGTCTCATTTTCTTCTAGCCAGCGCACGTCATAAGATTCCACTATCTGCTTCGTTGACTTATTGTAAACTTTGTAAGCGGTGCGACCAGCATATCCAACAAAGTAACAATCGTCAGCTTTGGCTCCAAACTTTGTAGTCGTTTCAAGATTCAGCAGAGTGCATTGAAATCCAAAAGCTCTAAAGTGTTCAACCGTGGGCTTGTGACCGTAAATGATCTCATAACGAGTCTTCATCTGAGACTTGTTGATCAGCACTCGATTTTTAACATAATAAACTGTGTAAACAGCTTCTGCCCAGAAGAACAAAGGTAGCTTTGAAACACACAGCATAGTTCTTGTCGCCTCGATAAGAGTTTTGTTCCTTCTCTTAGCAAATCAATTTTGTTGCGGTGTGTGAGTTGAGCTGTACTGTCGAAGCACCCCCTTTTCGACACAAAAGTGATTCGGTGTTGAGTTCTTGAATTCTGAACCGTTGTTACAGCGAATGACCATTAGATTTATATTGAGTTGATTCTCCATGAGTATCACAAAGTGCTTTATCAATTCTGCAGTCTCACTCTTATTTGACAAGAAAAACATCCAAGTGAAACGTGAGTAGTCATCAGTAATAACTAGACAATAAGAGCTGCGAGAAAGACTCAACACATGAACAGGAACAAAAAGGTCCATATGTAGCAATTGAAAAACTGATGAAATGGTATTAACAAGTTTTGGCTTGTGAGATTTACGACTATGTTTAACCAAAACGCAAGCCACACATTTTTCAATTGTTACAAAATCCTTGACAGGCAAGCCACGCACCAAGTTTTTTTAGGAAGACGGTTGAGATTTTTAATATTTGCATGACCAAGATGACGATGCTAAAACATGGCAGTAAGTTCTGACACTTTTGAAAATAAACAAGTGATTTCATTAGGAACATTATTTTTCATGTCGATCACGTAAGCATTATATTTTTTCTTCGATCGAACAAGAACGCAATCTTCTGGTATGTGTAGGTTCCCGGACGGATCTTACACGGGATATCGCTATCTACGTAGGTGCGGAATCCCTGCGTAGGTAGTTACGAGCGTAGAATACGTAAAACAATCACACGCGATACAAACGAACACGTTATATATTATAACTTGAAACACGTCTATTACAGACTCTATCTCTCGTCTATCGACTTGCTGAATTACACGTGATTAACCAAAACTCTGACCTTTAAACCGTAAACCCGTAGGCTATATAAATACACGACAACTTCGCCTCAGGCGAAGTTGTCAGTAACTTCGCTCGTTGAACAAGTTCGCCTAGGCGAACTTGTCGACAACTTCGCTTGTTCAACAAGTTCGCCTAAGCGAACTTGTTGACAACTTCGCTTACATACATAATCATAAACTTAAACATAATTACATTACAGACTCGATTACAAACGCTAGACCATGAACTACTGACATTTATGTACCAACAGACTCCCCCTTGGCAGTAGCTTCATGTCTTGATCTTCAAAGCTTGTGTCTTGTAATCTCTCGTCTTCTCTCTTCATCTCTTCAAGCATGCACTCCCTGTCTAACACATACAGAAACCAACTTCTGGTACTTCTTAGCTTCCTCTTTCCAAGCAGGAATATAGAAAATCTTCTTAGCATGTAGTACCTGCAAGTCAGCTTGAGACAGATTGACTAAGTGTATAGGATCATACACTCTCATGATCTCTTGCTCATCTTCATCCTCCATGACCGCTTCAGCAGTTTCACAATCCACGTACCACCACTTCAAGTCTTTCAAGACGTTCTTGGGCATCACCTTCATCGGCACTTCTTTTAAATGACGGACTGGTTTATACTTCATAACCATCCATGGTTTGCCGTCTGCCCTCATCCCTCTATCTTTGTCTTCTACTAACTTCCCTTTCTGAGGCTTCAGAAGTTCAAACTTTTTATCTTTAATGGCCTCCTTCCAAACAATTTTCCCAATTACTCTCGCCATGTTATCATCACTTCTGTTTATCAGCCCCAGTCTTGCTAAGTCTTTCACCTCACACTCCGGTAAGGTATTCAGGGATCTTAACATCTTCTTGAAGTACTGAATGCCGTCGTAACGTTTGATCACAAATAGTTTCAACTCTTCATCGTACAACTAGCATATGATTCCCTTCTTTGATTCTGCATATCCCTTTATATTATACGACTTTTTGAACATCGTCGGTACGGCTGGCTTCTTCGTCTTTACAAACCACTGAGCGCAGCCTTCCTTCCAGTTTGGCTGATCTTCCCACTTAGTGTTGTCAACCACAGCATCTTCACATATAGTCGACTGTTCAACCACAGGGATCTCATGCTCTACATTTTCTTCAACAATCTCCCCTTCTTCTATCACATTCTCAACCACAATTTCTGCACCAATCTTTTCGATCTCATCGATTGGCAGAACATCATCTTCATTTATCAACTCATCATCCTCTAACATATCGTCTATCTCTTTCAGCGCATCAATCATATCATCAACAATCTCAACATCTTCAACCACATCCACATCATCACCAACAGCAAACTCCCCCTCAGCTGTGGAAGCCCCAAGAGCTATAGTAGTTCTTGGCAACTCACCACCTGCATCTTTCGATGCATTGGGATCATCGTCTCGGTCTTCTCTTCTTTTGGTCCTCAGCTCATCTCCTCTACAGCTCATCTCCCCCTGAGATGCCAAGAACACCTTCAAGGCATCTATAACTTTCCCTTTAAGAAATAAACGACATGATCAATTCTAAGTAACCAGTTAAAAATTAATACAACTACAAAACTAAGAAAAACTTATAAAAATTTAACGAATAAGGGATCAAATTTCAGTCTAGTCAGGGACCACCATGTTTTAGAAAAGATCCTAACAGGAATCATACTAACTACGTGACTGTCACATAGATCCGTGTTTAGCTGTATTATGACATATAAAGACAGGTTGTAAGCAGGTATAACTTAAAATGGTTTTCATCGTTTCTGTGATACGAGTTAGGTTCAATTAAGCTCAAAAAATAAGTGGGCAACAACTCAGAGATTTTGATGCCTCCTATCTATTCTCAAAGCGTATTTGGCTTTCCCCAAGTCACCCCGAATTGACTTCGACCCATAGTGTCTGATTAAACATGTATGTACTCTTCTTCTGGTTCCCAATCTTCTTCTTACTCTAAGATAGAGAAGTCTTGATTTTATGATCACTAATATGTTACAATAACTTCAAATATTTTTTTTTTTTTTTTTTATGTGTTAACATAGACTTCAAAGTAGAAATTAACTGCAAGTCCCGAATCTGGATCACTGCAGTATCTTGAAACGCTATCTTCACGGGAATCAGAACACACATGGGTTCGTGTATGACTGGGTAATCACTTTTCTGCCTGTCATTCGGAAAGATATACATGAAGACACGCAAAACTCTTAAGGAGTTTCCACATAAAATCAAGTAAAATTTAGTTTGTATCACATCTACTTTTACGCACCATAAAAAGTTACCATGACATACAATGATTGTCCTTAAGCCTTTTAAGCCTAATAACTTCACTAGTTAAGCACACAAAGTTAGTATATCTATCATTTTCCATGGTTGGATCAATTTTCCGTTCAACATAGCTAACTATCTTCTTACGAAGTAACAGACTTGAAAAGTAATTTCATTTCCCAAAAAAAATTTTGACTTCAATCGCCCCGATCACGTCAAAGTATTCAGGTAAACGGCAATCCTGAAGATCCAATGGATCAACTGGACCGACCACATAAAAGTATGTGTCCTTCTAACTAAGTATGAACGACTAATTTTCAGCGACAGAAAGAAAACACATCATAACCGCCCCGGTCACTTTCAGTCATCTGGTTAATGGCGACCCTCATTCTCTACAAGTAGAAACGAGGACCAAAACATATCCGAGGATATGTCCATCAAACTGAGGTAACCGACTAATTTTAAGCAATAGTGACGTTTTTTTTTTTTTTTTTTTTTTTTTTTTTCAAACGAACACAAAAAAACATGGTTACTCGGGATTGATCATCCCGTTCAGTTCAATAAGGTTTATGATGATTCGCCTCATTCTTCGTGAAGTGAACAGTATACTCCTTATCACAAATCTGCGACACACTCAGCAGATGGTGCTTCAGTTCTTCAACAAAGTTCACATTTTCTAACGTCATCTTCCCGTTAGTTACCGTACCCCTTCCTGTTATTTTGCCTCCACTCTCACCGGCAAAACTGACTCTTGCTCCTTGAACAGGTTTTAAATCTTGTAACAAATCCTTGTTACCAGTCATGTGCCGGGAACAGCCGCTGTCCACAACCCAAAGATTATTGGAAGCCCTGTTCAACTGTTCCTGCACAAACAAAAGAGATTATTAAAATTTGGGGACCCAAGACCTCTTGGTCTTGGGTCGATTAACCTTCTTAACAGAACTCACACACCTTGGCTGACCAAAGTTAGCATTAGAAAAATTTCCACGAGTCCTAACAGGATACCTCCTTGTAGACTGATAGTGAGGCCAACCAAACCGACGTACATTAAGAGAATCAAAAGAATTATAGCATTTGGTTTGGTTATTAGTAGTGTAAAAACGAGATGTGTTTCTTTGAAAACCTGGATTATCTCTCAAATTTGAATGGTTTTCATTTTTAACATTTAAACGATTACCAAAAACCGTAGTCTCAGTTTTCGAGGGCCTCACCTCTCTTAAACGCTGCTTCAAAGGGCAGTCAGCAACAAGGTGCCCTGTTTGATTACATCTAAAACAACACCTATGTTCAGCTTTCTTTTCAGCAGATGTTTTAGATGTAGAGGCAGTATTACCAACCGTACGTCTCACATAAGGTGGGACATATGGGTTGAGTGGAGTACACCTTTTAGTTGATTTAACTTTTTCTCCACTAGTGGGTAATACTTCCTTCTCTTTTGTCTTACCCGACTCGGATGACTTATCCGAATCAGATGAGACTGGACTTGAAATAGAAATTTTAACTTTTGAGACAGGCGAACTTGTTTCGCCTTTACTAACTTTCGGTACTTTACCAGTTTCCTTAGCAGGACCTGTCTGATCAGCTACAAAATTAACAGATTCATGAACACTAGGATTGAAAGTATAATTATGGTTATAAGGTGGTGGAACCTCATGGTAACCAATTCCTCCCCTCTTAGGTGAGGAACCTTGATCACTAACGAGGTGATCAAGAATAGCAGAGGAATTCCGGAATTGCTCCAGTTTCCTATTTAGTTCCACCACTTTTACCTGGTGATCAGCAATCTGTTTTTCTTTCTCAGCGATTAACTTGGTTTTCTCTTCTAAAACCTCGTAGCTTAGATCGATCACATCAATTTTCTCAGCTAATTTTGTTTTTAAACTTTTAACGTCTTTTTCACAAGCTTTAATTTTTATTTTATAATTATTTTCTCTTGTCTTCGTGAAGTGATGATCTTCTTTCAAGGTTTTAAATTCGGCATCCAACTTAACATACTGATCAGTAATTGTAGCAAGCTGTTCAGACAAGTTCTCACATTTAGTACAGATAGGTTTAGTCCATACCTCGGAGTTCTGGTCATTAGCCATGAAAGCTTTTTCATTTTCACCAGCTTTCATACATTCTTCGGCTGCAACCTTCGCCATGTGTGCCTGCTCAAAGAGTTCTCCAGAGAACATGTTCCAGTTGTATTCACCAGCATCAGACATCATGGCATTATTCCCATTGTTATTTCCACTTTGCTGTGTAGTCCTCCCCTGACTACGTTCTACACGTGCATTAGTGCACTCTTTTGCAAAGTGTCTATTTTGTTGACAATTGTAACACCTCACCCTTGACTTATCAAATCCTGGCTTTCCACCTACGAACTTTCTGCCAGTCTTCTTCATGAAACGCTTCACCCTTCTGACTATCATCGCCATCTGCCACTGCAGATCCATCTCCTCCAGATCATCATGATCGATCTGGTCATAGTCTTCTTCCAAAGCAGCAGGGTCCACAATCTTCCCTTGTATGTAGTTCTCGTAAGAAGCAATAAAAGATGCATAGAGTGCAAACTGCTCTTCAGCAGATTTGACACTCATTGGCATCTTAGTGTAGTTATTGCTTGAAGCACTGGGAGAGAAACTACTCTTGGATGCTTGAGGTTTCGAAGCACTTGATCCTCCAGCAATAAAGCAAACATCACCGTTCATGTTTACTGACACATTTCCTTCATGAGAAGAGTTAGAACCTGACTCTCCTTTGGAGTAGTAAGCAGCAGATTCAGACTTCGAACTTGAGCCTGAGTTAACTTTGGCACCATACATACCAGGGTCTTGAACCTGATCTGTTGGTGTCTCTTTACGAACCATATTAAGCTCAAAGGTTCTGAGCTTGTTTACTGCTGTCTCCAAGTCATAATTAGGAAAGTCTTTGTCTTCCCTCATTAGAACAGTGTACATTTCCCACTTCGGTGGGAGAGCATCGAGAAGCTTCTCAACTATTTCCTCCTCTCTGTAAGCAATAGAATAGTTGTTCAGCTCTGTCATTAGATGATAATATCGGGTGATAATATCATCGAGCGATTCGTTCTTCAAATACTTGAAGACAGAGAACTGGGTATTTAACAGCTTAATCTTCGAGGCACGAATACCCACGTTCCCTTCGAATCTATTCTCAAGAGCATCCCAAAGCTCTCGTACAGAAGTGTACTTCCGGAATGTATGGAGAATCTCTTGAGGAAGAGCCATAGTAATTGCAGCATGGGCCTTGCTCTCGGCCTCATACATCTTCTTCTCTTCTTCCTCCATCTTGCTGTACTTCTTCATCACATCCCGACCTTCGTATTCCATTGTCGGTGGAATATATCCATCCTGGATGCACACCCACATCTTTGCATCCTGGTATTTAATATACTGAATGAACCTATCCTTCCACGCCACAAAGTCGGTTCCTTTCATCAACCTTGGGGCCTTAGTAGCCGACCCCGCTTCAACTTCCATTTTGACTAACTCTGAGATGTTCATCGGCGACATCTTCTCGAAAACACGAAAAACCCGAAAAAAACAAAAATTCTTCCAAACAGTACTATAGGCGAAGTTAAGGATAACTTCGCTTAAGTGTTAACTTCGCTGGGAAATCCTTAAATTCGCGTGACTTGGCGAAGTTGAGAATAACTTCGCTTAAGGTAAGCGAACTTAGGAGGTAAGCGAAGTTGAGGTTAACTTCGCTTAGGTGAACTTATGAGGTAGGCGAAGTTGTGGTTAACTTCGCTCAACCTTATATCTTCGCCGAAACCCTACTTCCAGCGTCGGCAACTTCGCCTGAAGAACAACAACTTCGCCCGAAGAACACTGAAAATATTCAGATCTGTTTTCGACGATTTAGCAGTTTCCGGTCGGTGTGACGGCTTGAATATGACTGTATAAGGTGAGAATAACACAATATCAACGAAAACGCGTCCCGCGAATAGGTCAAACGAGACGTTTTCTACACCCGCGTGAAATCCCGAACCACACAATCGAGCCAAAGCTCTGATACCACTTGTAGGTTCCCGGACGGATCTTACACGGGATATCGCTATCTACGTAGGTGCGGAATCCCTGCGTAGGTAGTTACGAGCGTAGAATACGTAAAACAATCACACGCGATACAAACGAACACGTTATATATTATAACTTGAAACACGTCTATTACAGACTCTATCTCTCGTCTATCGACTTGCTGAATTACACGTGATTAACCAAAACTCTAACTATTAAACCGTAAACCCGTAGGCTATATAAATACACGACAACTTCACCTCAGGCGAAGTTGTCTGTAACTTCGCTCGTTGAACAAGTTAGCCTAGGCGAACTTGTCGACAACTTTGCTTGTTCAACAAGTTCGCCTAAGCGAACTTGTTGACAATTTCGCTTACATACATAATCATAAACTTAAACATAATTACATTACAGACTCGATTACAAACGCTAGACCATGAACTACTGACATTTATGTACCAACAGACTCCCCCTTGGCAGTAGCTTCATGTCTTGATCTTCAAAGCTTGTGTCTTGTAATCTCTCGTCTTCTCTCTTCATCTCTTCAAGCATGTACTCCCTGTCTAACACATACAGAAACCAACTTCTGGTACTTCTTAGCTTCCTCTTTCCAAGCAGGAATGTAGAAAATCTTCTTAGCATGTAGTACCTGCAAGTCAGCATGAGACAGATTGACTAAGTGCATAGGATCATACACTCTCATGATCTCTTGCTCATCTTCATCCTCCATGACCGCTTCAGCAGTTTCACAATCCACGTACCACCACTTCAAGTCTTTCAAGACGTTCTTGGGCATCACCTTCATCGGCACTTCTTTTAAATGACGGACTGGTTTATACTTCATAACCATCCATGGTTTGCCGTCTGCCCTCATCCCTCTATCTTTGTCTTCTACTAACTTCCCTTTCTGAGGCTTCAGAAGTTCAAACTTTTTATCTTTAATGGCCTCCTTCCAAACAATTTTCCCAATTACTCTCGCCATGTTATCATCGCTTCTGTTTATCAGCCCCAGTCTTGCTAAGTCTTTCACCTCACACTCCGGTAAGGTATTCAGGGATCTTAACATCTTCTTGAAGTACTGAATGCCGTCGTAACGTTTGATCACAAATAGTTTCAACTCTTCATCGTACAACCAGCATATGATTCCCTTCTTTGATTCTGCATATCCCTTTATATTATACGACTTTTTGAACATCGTCGGTACTGCTGGCTTCTTCGTCTTTACAAACCACTGAGCGCAGCCTTCCTTCCAGTTTGGCTGATCTTCCCACTCAGTGTTGTCAACCACAGCATCTTCACATATAGTCGACTGTTCAACCACAGGGATCTCATGCTCTACATTTTCTTCAACAATCTCTCCTTCTTCTATCACATTCTCAACCACAATTTCTGCACCAATCTTTTCAATCTCATCGATTGGCAGAACATCACCTTCATTTATCAACTCATCATCCTCTAACATATCGTCTATCTCTTTCAGCGCATCAATCATATCATCAACAATCTCAACATCTTCAACCACATCCACATCATCACTAACAGCAACCACATCATCACCAGCTGCAGACTCCCCCTCAGCTGTGGAAGCCCCAAGAGCTATAGTAGTTCTTGGCAACTCACCACCTGCACCTTCCGGTGCATTGGGATCATCGTCTCGGTCTTCTCTTCTTTTGGTCCTCAGCTCATCTCCTCTACAGCTCATCTCCCCCTGAGATGCCAAGAACACCTTCAAGGCATCTATAACTTTCCCGTGCTCAGCCAGGAGGGATGCCTGCAGTTGATTTGCTTCCACTAGGCTTTGAATAGTCTTGGACTGCTCAGCTACAATCCGCTCTAGTGAAGCTATTCGTTCCGAGTCTGAAGTGGGCGTGACCGCAGGTGGTACCGTACCCGATAACCCTGCAGTAGTGGTGACCGTAGACTCGACAAATCGTGCTACTACCACCGATGGAGTAAGCGTTTGAGGTGGTAGAGACACAATTGCTGGAGTCGACGTCTGGACGGTCGTGATCGATAGAATGTCAGTCGACGATGTAGCCACTACGGGAACAACCGTAGCGCTTGTACTCGATACCTGCACAGAGGTAGGAACAATGGACATACCAGACAGGGCAGGTGGAGCAAAACGTACCAACCGTGAAGTCTCTCCAGCTTCTACACCCATACCTGTCCTTTCCCTTCGTGAACGCTTTCTCACCAACTGCACAGCTTCTTCTTCATCATCTTCCTCGTCGTCGTCGTCAACAATTCTCTTTTGTTTCCCAACTGTTCTCTCATGCGTTACCATCATCCTTCTAGCCTCTTCCATCACATCATCAAAATCAGCTTGTGGACCCGAGACTTGAATATTCTCTTGTGGATCAACTCGGTCCATATCAAACATTCCTTGGCCTCCCAACATGGCATCAAGGTCAATATCTGCAGCTGACACAGCAGCAGATACAGCAGGCGCAGCTGATACAGCCTGGGTTGCTGCCGCCTGTTGTGGTCTTGGGTCTCTGAACTCGTCCCCTGCCGCAGGCACATACTCCGGGTTTATAAGGTACCCAAAGAGCGGAGTATGCCTGGGACGCAGCTCAGGCTTGCTTCGTGCGCTGGAAGTGCGACACTGTGCAAAGATACGTTTTGTCACACTTTCCACGTATCGAATAGGGCGTCGTTGAGGCAGCGTCGGAGCCACATGATTGAAAATCATTTGTAGGAATCGTGGATACATTGTAAACCGCTCACGCGCCACAACCCTTCGTTGCCTATCGATCTCGTAAAAGATCATCTGGCTGAAAGAATATCTTTTATTATAAGTCAACGCAGTTATAGCAGACTGCATTGTCGCACCCATACCATCAGTGCCTGCCTTCCGTCCTGACATACATACGATCATGACGTGCATAAGGAAGCGCCACTGATCTAAAAGGAATCCCTTCCTCCGTTGAGTGTCCCCTAAGGGACCAGAATACCCCATCCTGAGGAACGCCCCATCACGGAATGGCGCAACAAACTCCGTTGGGTCATCCCTCGTCTCTTCACCAAACTGCAACGCCACCCGTATTTGTTCAGAAGAAAACTGAACAACTTGACCGTTTACGGTGGCTCGCATAACCGGGGGCTCAACCCGGCAATCGTACTCTACCGTCTGCCAAAAGTCTTCAATATTCGGTAGGGAAATAGGCAGGGTAGTTGTTATTGCGTGATATATCCTTGAGCGCAGGAGAAAAGTAATTATCTCCCTGTAGTCCTCCACGCCCTTTGCATCTGGGTCAAGTGTTATGAACTGGTTATGAGCTGGAAAGAATTGTCTGTGATCATCACCGTCATCACCTGCACCTCCTGCACTTCCAACAGCAGCCATATCTGCACTAAACGAACCAAGTTAGTTAAACGTTTAAGTTGTACACAAGTTCGCTTGATTACCAGGAGCGAAGTTGTGATCAAACCTGTAAAGGCGAAGTTAAAGGTGAGGCGAAGTTGGGAACAACTTCGCTTCATCTTTAAGTTCGTCTAATTAATTTTAAGTATAAAGGTCTAGGCGAAGATAAAGTTAACTTCGCCTCATCACAACATCGCCTCAGGCGAAGATAAGGGTTAGGCGAAATTAAGTCTCAGGCGAAGTTGCGGATAACTTCGCCTTAGGCGAAATTAAGCCCCAGGCGAAGTTGCGGATAACTTCGCCTAAACCCTAACTTCGCCTGCATCAGAATAGGCGACTGTTAGGATTCTAACAGCCGGAATCCGATGATTCGGCAAAGTTTGACGATCCAGGAGACTCTAACACATGATATTACGGATGGTTAGATGAAAAGATCGTCCATGAACACGTAATACAAGTTTGTAAATCTCGGTTTTGAAAGGTCACCGGACCGAGGTCACGAAACCGTTCAAAACGACCTATGAAAAGCATCACTGTCTTTGGATATACTGTTAATCGATAACACACACCTTGAATCTATGAACGAAACTGAGAGAAAGGATCGAAATCGGAAACGAATCAAGTTCGCCGGATAATAGTTAAGTTCGCCGGGTTTCTCGGAACAACTTCGCTGATATTTTGAAATAATGAATATTTTACTGTTTGAAATCCTTATATAGGGTCAGAGTTGGTCAGGCGAAGTTACGGATAACTTCGCCAAGGCGAAGTTATCCACAAATTTGCCTGATTCAACAACTTCGCCTATATTTTCATAACCAAACCTTATAATTTTGAACAATTTGAATTAACTCTTTAAAACTTCCCTTTAAGAAATAAACGACATGATCAATTCTAAGTAACCAGTTAAAAAATCATAAAGCTATCTAAGTACAAAACGTAAAAAATTTAAAGTATAATACCAATTGTAGGTTCCCATTACTAATTGTAGGTTCCCGGACGGATCTTACACGGGATATCGCTATCTACGTAGGTGCGGAATCCCTGCGTAGGTAGTTACGAGCATAGAATACGTAAAACAATCACACGCGATACAAACGAACACGTTATATATTATAACTTGAAACACGTCTATTACAGACTCTATCTCTCGTCTATCGACTTGCTGAATTACACGTGATTAACCAAAACTCTGACCTTTAAACCGTAAACCCGTAGGCTATATAAATACACGACAACTTCGCCTCAGGCGAAGTTGTCAGTAACTTCGCTCGTTGAACAAGTTCGCCTAGGCGAACTTGTCGACAACTTCGCTTGTTCAACAAGTTCGCCTAAGCGAACTTGTTGACAACTTCGCTTACATACATAATCATAAACTTAAACATAATTACATTACAGACTCGATTACAAACGCTAGACCATGAACTACTGACATTTATGTACCAACAGTATGATGATACCAGGTTTTAAGATTAAACACTCTTTGTTAGTAAAATGGGTTGAAAAACCTCAGATCTGCAAGACACTAAGTAGACTGTGCTTCAACTCAGGAACGAAATTAACATTTTTAAAATTTAGAACACCATTACTTATAGTACCCTTCTGATTCATCTTCCCCTTCTCTCTCCCCGTAAAGGAAAGATATCCACCGTTAAATATTTGAATGTTGTGTAGTTGGGAGATGTCTCCTGTCATGTGCCTGGAATAGCCACTATCAACATATCAAAGTATGATGATATTCCTCAATAGCTGTTCCTGCATGATGTGCGAGATTAGTTAGTTTTTGGTACCCCAATCCATAATAATACTGGGTAAACCTAATTTATCTTAACTTGTCACGGGTTTCCATGACATATCTTCCCGATGATCTAAGATTGAACTTGATAGCTTGATCATCGGAGATTTAGGAAACCATTCATATCTTGTTTTAGAAGCTTTGTTATTTGAATGAATGGATGACTTAGTCTCTGGTTTGCGAGCGGGAGACACATATGACTTTGACTTCCAAACTTGTTTTGGTCCAAAAACCAACTTGGTTCTTGAGATCGAAGCAAAGTTTTTATCACTTTTCCCAAACATGTTAGGCTTGGTCTGACGAAGACTAAACCTATCAGCCGTGTGTCTTTTCCAATCACCGTCAGAGGGATTTTTCTCATGATACCTTGATTTATTTTGAGAGGTATTTCGAGGCATATACCTCTGACAATATCCATAATATAGGACATATGGACGGTGTAGACAATTTCCATCAATATGACCAGGAATGCCATAGTTAAAACATGTTTGACATTTGATACGAAGTTCATTGTGGTCTACTCCTGATTTAGATCTATTGTGAGAGCTAGTTTGCTTTATTTGGTATTTACCACCTGACTTATTGCTTGATTTATCATAATTTTCAACATTTGAACTTTCTTTTTTAACAAACTTAGGTGACGAATATTTATGAGAACTCTTATTTTTATCAAGTTTATTCAAAAAAACACCACCAGACTTCAAAGTTTTAGAAGAATCAACCACACAATTTTCTTTGCTCTTAAAAACAGAGCCCACACAAACATTACATAGAATTCAAAGCAGGTAAATTTAAAGAAATATGAGAATTAATGTCTTTATTATTTAAAATAGGCAAATCATCATCCCCATCAGTCCAATCATTGATAATTACTTCATCTGCATGTGAAGTAAACACATTAGTATCATTCACCCCTGAGATTGATTCATTAGTTTTTACTGAACCAGGAGCCTTTTTTCCATCTTCAGCTGATTTACCATATTGCATGGTTTTACCCTTTCTTCCTACTCTTTGGTAAGAGGAAGACTAGTATAGTTATCGTTATATGGAGGGGGTACAACATTGTACCCTATACCCTCACCAGCATTTTCTTTCCACCATAATGTGTTTTCGATCATTGACTTAACAACAACACTGGAGCCATCGGATTTCTTAAATTCTAGTTCAGCTCTTTCAAATTTATTAGTTAACATAATGATTTCTAACTTAGAGGCTTCTAGCTCAGCAGTTAAATCAGCAATTTTCTGTTTGGCATCTAAGTGGTGGCAACATTTTATACTAAAATCATATTGAAGTGTAGAAAAATCCCTTTTCTGTGCCTCAATTTTATCTTTGAAATCTTTCTCAGTTTTCTTAAGAGTGAAATTTTCAGATTTTATTCCTTTCATTTCTCTAAGCAAGTTACTATTGTGGGATTTGTATAAATCTACATTATTAATACAAGCTTGTGAACATAATTCAGAACTTACCTCGGATGAGCTGGAAGGAGTGAAGGCCATGAAAGCAAATTGAAGTTCCTTCACTTCTTCCTCAGCAACATTCTGTTATTCAACAAATTCAATACGGGCAAAGTTTGCAGTCTGATTATTGATGCTGAGAGCATCCATCTATTCAATCCAAGAGAATTGTTGAGCTACCAAACTTCGCTCACATTCACCTGTACTCGCTACATTTTCTCTTCTTTCATTTCCCACTGGACCAGTACCCTTTCTCTGTTTCCTTCCTTAGTTGGGTTAGTGCACTCATGAGCAAAATGACCTGGCTCGTGGCAGTTGTAGCACCTCAGAGTATCTTTGTTAAATCCCACCTTCTGATTAGTCGGCACATTCTAGTTGTTTTTGCCCATTCTCTTTGTGAATTTCTTCGCACGAAAACTACCATGGCGATTTTCCAAGAGATGTTCATTTCCTCCATATCATCAGGATGTATTTGATCCAACTTAGCAACTACAAGTGGTTGAACCAGATCTCTAGCAAGAAAGGCGTTGTAGCAATTCATGAACCCTGCCAATAAGGCAATGTTTTCTTGAGTCTCCTTTGAGATAGAGGGAACCTGATTGGGAGACTGACTTGAGGATGAAACTGGTTGCTGGTGCTTAGCAACAGCAGCATATTGTTGAATAGGTTGAAGAAAGAACACCGGAGTTGGTTTTGGTGGTGCCTGAGTGAATTGACCCTGAGCAGACTTAAACATAGAAAAGTTATTCTGAGACTGATGCGCTAGAGGTACTTCCCCTGAGAAGATTTAAACATTGAAAAGTTGTCTTAAGAGATGGGAGCATTGTTAGAGGTAGTAGTCGGCTGCATTGTAGGAGTTTGCATGATTTATGGAACGTTGCTTGTCATCCATGTCACAAGCTTTGATGATTGCCATTACTTCTAATAGAGTTAACCTGTTAAGATCCTTCGTCATATTAATCACAGCAACATTCATATCCCAGCTCTGTGGCAGGGAATTGACCAGTTTATTAATTGCCTCAGCAGCGGTCAAGTTCATGTTTGCAGATCTCATCTCAGTCACTAGAGATATAAATCTCTGCAGTTGTGTTTCCAAAGGCTCTCCTAGAACATGATTGACCATATTGAACTTCTGTCGTAAGAGATCTTATCGGCTTCTTCTCATGTCTTCATTACCCTCATACACCTCCCACAATGCCTTTCCAGACTGTAATTCTCTAAATCCCAAGGCAATTTCGGGTGAAAGTGTCATGGTTAAAGTAGCAAGAGCCTTGTTGTCCTCTTCAATCTTTTCAAAATTTGCATCATCATACAATTCAACAGGCTTCACAACCACTCTTTTAGATTTTTCACATTGATAAGTGTTAGCTTGAGGACCTCGAACAATGATTCTCCAAATCTTGGCATCTTTCAACTCCACGTATTTTACAAATCTAAACTTCCACTCGGCAAACTCCTCATGAGACAATAAACGGGGAACACGAGTAGCAGTTCTAATGATGGATTCCAATTCTTGATGCAGTGCAACATTTGATGGATTATTGGTTACTTGGTCCATTTTAGGTAAACATTTAGTATACTAGTCCAATTTATAAGCCCAAATAAAATTTCAGTTTTCCTAAGTTTCAATAGAACAAGCCCAGTGTAACATTTCAATTTTTTCCAAAACATATGATAGAAAATATAAAATAAAAAAATGGAAGTACCCCACTTTGAATAAATGAAAAGATGGGTTCATCCCACATTGAAAGATGGAAAAATATGGAATTTCCCACATGGGTATAAATATGGAAGGGAATTTGATCCCACATGGAAACTTGTAGGTTCCCAGCCGGATCTACATGGAAATATCTCGTATTACGTAGGTGCGGAATCCCTACGTAAGACGATACGAGTGTTAGACGCGATATACGTTAAACCCAAGTACAAAGAAACGTTACAATACTCAATAGACACGTTGTATTGCAACTCCTTTAACATGTGATAGCCAAATCACAATTACACGTACTGAACCACACTTACAAAACAAGCCGTAGCCAAACATATATAGTTATTGACAACTTCGCCTAACAGACTAGGCGAAGTTGTTGATAACTTAGCCTGTCCACAAGTTCGCTTATATTAGGCGAACTTGTGAGACAAGTTAACTAAAACATCAATACAAATCAAACTAACACGATTACAGACACTAGATACTGAACTACTGACATCATGTACCAACAGACTCCCCCTTGGCAGTAGCTTCATATCTCAATCTTCAATCACGTGTCTTGTAATCCCAAAACTCGAGTCACCCGTCTTCAAGCATGAACTCCTTCTCTGACACAAACGGAAACTACTCTCTGATATTTCTTGCCTTCTTCTTTCCATGCCGGAATATAGAATATCTTTTTCTCGTTCAGCACCTGCAAGTCAGCTTGAGACAAATTCACCAAGTGCATTGGATCATACACTCTCAGCAACTCTTGTTCATCTTCATCCTCCATCACCGCTTCAGCTGTTTCACTATCAACATACCACCATTTCAGATTCTTTAAGACATCCTTGGGCATTTGTTTCATCGGCACTTCTTTTAAACACCGGATCAGCTTATACTTCATTATCATCCAAGGTTTGCCATCAGCTCTCATACCTCTGTCTTTATCTTCAACGAGCTTTCCTTTCTGCGGCTTTAATAACTCGAACTTTTTATCTTTTATACTTTCTTTCCAAACGATCTTCCCAATAATCCTAGCCATATTATCATCACTCCTGTTTATCAACCCCAACTTGGCTAAGTCCTTCACCTCACACTCCGGCAAGGTATTAAACGATCTCAACAATCTCTTGAAATACTGAACTCCATCAAAACGTTTAATCACAAACAGCCTCAACTGCTCATCGTATAACCAGCATATAATCCCCTTCTTCGATTCAGCATACCCTTTGATGTTGTAACTCTTCTTAAACATAGTTGGGACCGCTGGTTTCTCTGTCTTTACAAACCATTTAGCATAGCCTTCTTTCCATCTTGGCTGCTCTTCCCATTCAGTCTCCTCGCTTCCTGTATCTTGACCCAAATTTGACTTATCAGCTTCTGGAATTTCATGCTCAATGTTATCCTCCACAATCTCTCCTCAACCTCACTATCAATCACAATCTCAGCCCCTATCTTCTTAATTTCTTCAATCGGTAACACATCGTCGTCACCTTCAATATCAACATCCACCATCTCCTCATCATCTACTACCACCACGTCATCACCGCCCGATTCACCAGTTGCACCAGTAGACTCCCCCTAAGATGTGGAAGTCCCAAGAGCTTGTTCAGTTCTTGGCAACTCACCACCTGCACCTTTCGATGCATTGGGATCATCGTCTCGATGCCAAGAACTGTTTCAAGGCATCAAAAAGTTTACCCCTGAGATCAAAAAGAACTGTTTCAAGGGATCATCTCGCTTCCTGTATCTTCGTCCTCAACTCGTCGCCTTTGCAGCTCGTCTCCCCCTGAGATGCCAAGAACTATTTCAAGGCATCAAAAAGTTTACCGTGCTCAATCAGAAGGGACGACTGAATCTGATTCTCTGCAACAAGGCGCTGAATAGCGTGAGTCTGGATCAGATTTATTCTCGACTGTTACGCCACGACCCTTTCAAGAGCTGCTATTCTGTCCGAGTCAGATAAGGTTGCATCAAAATCAAAACTCATATGAGAGGTGTCTTGAGCATAGGGTGAAGGGATCCCCAAAGTAGCCGGGACATCAGAAACAAGTTGAAACGTAACCGCAGGTGGTATTGTAACAGATAACCTTGCGGTGACAACCAGCGTCGACTCAACGAATCTTGCAACAACCTCCGATGGATTAAGTGTAGGAGGTGGCAAGGAAACAATTTCTGGAGGCGTAAGCTGAAATGTGGTAGGTGGAATGCCAAACGAAGATAATGTTGTCAAAATGGGGTCACCTGAGGTGATCAGTCCTGTCACAGGCAACGATGCAGGGACCATAGTCATACCAGATAGAGCAGGTGGAGAGAAACGAACCACCCTCTAGCTTTCACCAGCTCCCGATCCTTCACCCAATCTTGCCCTTTTAGATCGACGAATCAACCGACCCAACTCCTCCTCAAAATCAGATTCACTGTCATCAGTATCTTTCTTTCTTTTACCGTGAATCCTCTCTTGAGCGACCAGTATCTGTCTTGCTTCAGCAACCTCATCAGCTGAGGAGTCAGAATCGGTTCTTTCAGAATCAGCTACCGATGTAGCTACCAACTGCACATCCATACTAGAAACCTGTGCAACTGAAACCTGAACCTCTTCCTCAGGATCGACTCGTTCCATATCAAAAAATCCTTGGCCACCAAAAGCAGCTTCAAGGTCTACGTGTTCCTCCGGTGCTACAACAGGAGCAGCAGGTAGTGTTTGCTGTACCACAGGTGGTGGTTGAGAAACAGCAGCCTGTTGCGGTGTCGGATCCCGAAACTCGTCTCCACTAGGAGCAACATACGCTGGGTTTATCAAATGCCCAAATAGCGGAGTATGTCATTGACGAAGCTCTGGTTTACTTCTAGCACTCGACGCTCTGCACTGTGCAAAAATTCTCTTGCTGACACTCTCCACATAACGAATCGGACGGCGCTGAGGTAGCGTAGGAGCTACATGATTCAAGATCATTTGTAAAAACCAAGGATACATCAAGAATCTTTCACGAGCTACTGCTCGTCTCTGACGGTCTATTTCATAGAACACCATCTGACTGAAGCTGTAATGCTTGTTGTAAGTCAGTGCTGTCATTGCCGACTGCATCGTCGCACCCATCCCGTCCGTATCAGCCTTTCTACCCGACATGCACACGATCATAACATGCATGAGAAAACGCCATTGATCCAACAAAAATCCCTTACGTCTCTGAGTGTCACCCAAAGGACCAGAATATCCCATTCTTAAAAATGCACCATCTCTGAATGGAGCAACAAAGTCTGTAGGATCATCTCTTGTTTCATTCCCAAACTGCAAAGCGACCCTTATCTGTTCCGATGAGAATTGCACCACCTGATTGTTAACGGTGGCGCGCATTACTGGGGGCTCAACTCTGCAATCATACTCAACCGTCTGCCAGAAGTCTTCTATGTTTGGCAAAGAAATGGGCAGGGTTGTAGTAATAGCATGGAAGATACGCGAGCGGATCAGAAAAGTGATGATCTCTCGATAATCATCAACACCGCTAGCATCCGGGTCCAGTGTTATGTACATATTATGCCCCGGAAAGAATTGGCGGTTGTTATCACCACCTTCGTCACCACCAGCACCACCGGCTCCTGCTACAGCTGCCATATCTGCACCACAAACGGTCTAAGTTAGAGAATCGTCAAAGCATATCGTAACTTCGCTTATTACTATGAGCGAAGTTAAGATAAACATTAGTGTGCAAGCGAAGTTAGACATAGGGCGAAGTTGAGCACAACTTCGCCTATACAATAACTTCGCCTGACAACATATTAACTTTTAAATAATATTTAAAGCATCAGGCGAAGTTAAGCCTAAGGCGAAGTTAAGGATAACTTCGCCTAACCATAACTTCGCCCCTTGAACAACTTCGCCCCTGATTAATTAAAATTTAAGTAACAGGCGAAGTTAAGCCTTAGGAGAAGCTGAGAACAACTTCGCCTAAACTATAACTTCACCTGAACTGAAACGGCAAAGGTTTAGACGGCCAAACGAAGTGAATTTGGTGAATTTGGTGAATGTGGACAATAAAGACATGATACTAAAGAGATCTAGACGATCACATTAGTTACGAACACGTTAAAATAAGTTTGGAAAGCGGGTGTTTAAGGTTTGCATGAACGGGTCACTAATCGGACCAAAACGACATCTAATTAACGTGAACGACACGAATTATGCATTATCCCGACACTACACACCTTTAATACGGATTGAAATTGAGAAAAGAGAACAAGTGTTGATTCGAGTAAACAAGTTCGCTGAGGATAATGATAAGTTCGCCTGAATTTTGAGAATATGAAAGGTTTGACTAAGTTGAACTTTATATAGGATTTCAATTATACAGGCGAAGTTAGGGTTAACTTCGCTTACCCCTTAACTTCGCCTGTTATCAACTTCGCCTCTTATTCAACTTCGCTTAGTTTTAGAATTTACACAACAGTCCATATAAATTTGAACATTATTCAATTGTCCTTTAAAAAACTTCCTTTAAAGAGTTAAATGTTACGATCAAAGACCAAGTAACCAGGTATTAAACCATAAAACAAAATATGCAATGAAAATGTTAGAAATAAAATACACGGGATCAAATTTCAGTCTTGATAGGGACTAGCATGTTTTAGAAAAGATCCGAACAGGAATCATACTAATTAAATGACTGGCACATAGATCCATGTTCAGCGGTATTACGACATAAAGGACAGGTTGTAAGCAGGTAAACAACTTAGTATGGTTTTCATCGCTTCTGTGATACGGATTAGGTACAATTAAGCTCAAAATTTAAATGGACAACACATCAGAGATTGTGATGCCTCCTATCTATTCTCAAAGCTTATTTGGCTTTCCCCAAGTCACCCCGAGTTGACCTCGACCCGTAGTGTCTGATTAAGCTGTAAATACATCTTGATCTTTTAGAGTCTTCGTCTCGTTCTCGTTCTTGCCTCTTGATTGATAAGTATTAACATAATAGACTTCAGAAGGCTTAATTTTTATTTATTTATTTTTTTAATAACGATTTACATATCTTCAAACAGTAGACTACTACAAGTCCCGAATGTGGATCACTGCAGTCTCTTGACACACTATCTTCTCAGGAATCAGAACACTCACGGGCTCGTGTATGACTGGGTAATCACTTTTCTGCCTATCACTCGGAAAGATATGTATGGAGACATACACAACTCTTAATGAGTTGTCCCTTTAAATCGAGAAGATTTAGTTAGTATCACTTTAACTTTTACGCACCATAAAAAGCTACCATAACATACAATGACTGTTCTAGAGTCTTTTAGGCCTAATAACTTCACTAGTTAAGCACACAGAATTAGCTTATCTATCACTTTCCAAGGTTGGATCAATTTTCTTAGAAACATTGCATTGAAACTTCTTACGAAGTTGTAGACTTGAAAAATTATATCATCTCCCATTCTGTTGTGCAGGCCTGGTCTGGCTGCTTCCGACTCTCTCATTTGTACATTCCTTGGCAAAGTGACCATTTTGTTGACAGTTATAGCATCGAACCTTTGACTTGTCAAACCCCGGTCTTTCACTAACGAACTTTCTACCCGTTTTCTTCATGAACCTTTTAACTCTTCTTACTATCATCGCCATCTGCCACTGCAGATCCATCTCTTCCAGATCATCAGCATCAATCTGATCATAGTCTTCATCCAAAGTTGCGGGATCGACTATTTTACCTTTGATGTAATTTTCATAAGATGCAATGAAAGATGCATAAAGGGCAAACTGTTGTTCAGCTGATTTAACACTCATGGGCATCTGTGAGTATTTGTTGGTTTGAGCATTTGATGAAAAGTTACCAGTTGTGGCATGAGGTTTTGAAGAATTACTTCCTCCAGCTACAAAACATACATCACCATCCATGTTGAGGGTCACATGACCATCATGAGTTGAGTTTGAGCTTGAGTCTCCCTTTGAGTAGTAAGCAGATGATTCTGACCTTGAACTTGAACTTGAACTAACTTTTGCACCGTACATTCCCGGATCCTGAACCTGATCAGTTGGTGTCTCTTTCCGAACCATGTTTAGTTCAAAAGTTCGTAATTTATTGACTGCTGTTTCCAAATCAATATTGGCAAACTCTTTATCTTCTCTCATCAAAACCGTGTACATTTCCCATTTCGGTGGAAGAGCATCAACGAGTTTCTCTACTATCTCCTCTTCATTGTACACAATGGAGTAACTGCTGAGTTCGGTCATCAGGTGATAATATCTTGTGATGATATCATCAAGTGATTCATTTTTCAAATATTTGAACACCGAGAATTGGGTTTTTAGTAGCTTAATATTGGATGCACGTATCCCCACATTACCTTCATATCGGTTTTCTAGAGCTTCCCAAAGCTCTCTAGCAGTTTTGTATTTCTTGAAGGTGTGTAGAATTTCTTATGGAAGAGCCATGGTGATTGCTTCATGAGCTTTACTCTCTGCCTCATACATCTTCTTTTCTTCCTCTTCCATCTTATTGTACTTCTTAATCTGATCACGACCCTCAAACAAGGCCGTTGGCGGAATGTATCCATCTTGAATGCACACCCACATCTTAGCATCTTGATATTTAACATACTGCTCAAACCGATCTTTCCAAGCCACGAAATCGGTACCCTTTAGCATTTTTGGGGCCTTAGTTGCTGAACCGGCCTCAACTTCCATTTTCACCAGTTCCGTAATGTTTATCGAAGTCATCGCTGAAAGAAACACAACTCAAAACACGAGGAAAGTATAAAATAATTTTTTATTATTTTGAACAGTGCCCAGTAGGCGAAGTTAATTATAACTTCGCTTAAGCTTAACTTCGCTAATCCTTAACTTCGCTTGCTTCTTAACTTCGCCTGATGTTAACTTCGCTTAATGACAACTTCGCTTAATTCAAGCGAACTTGTGAGACAGGCGAAGTTAATGATAACTTCGCTTAAACTTATATCTTCTCCTAAACCCTACAAATAGTGGCGGCAACTTCGCCTGATGAGCACAAGGTTTTTGCAGGTTTGATTTTGACGTATTGCGAGGTATGCGAAGGTGTAATGGGTTATTCTTGATGGTGGGAGATGGGTAGGACACAAAAACTCGATATCTCAACGTAAACTCGTCCTGCGAATAGTCGAACGGAACGATTTCTACACTCGTGTGATAATCCCGAACCACACAATCATGAGCAAATGCTCTGATACCAATTGTAGGTTCCCAGCCGGATCTACACGGAAATATCTCGTATTACGTAGGTGCGGAATCCCTACTTAAGACGATACTAGTGTTAGACGCGATATACGTTAAACCCAAGTACAAAGACACGTTACAATACTCAATAGACACGTTGTATTGCAACTCCTTTAACACGTGATAGCCAATCACAATTACACGTACTGAACCACACTTACAAAACAATCCGTAGCCAAACATATATAGTTATCGACAACTTCGCCTAACAGACTAGGCGAAGTTGTTGATAACTTCGCTTGTCCACAAGTTCGCTTATATTAGGCAAACTTGTGAGACAAGTTAACTAAAACACCAATACAAATCAAACTAACACGATTACAGACACTAGATACTGAACTACTGACATCATGTACCAACAAAACTTGAAAGGAAATGGAAGCTCTTTATAAGGAAATGAGTTTCATAATAATTTTCTTACATGATAGGTTACTCTCAAGTGGTCCTAACGGAGGGTATGTAAGCACCCGACGGGCACGGGCACGGGCTCGGGCGAAGTGCGATGGGCGCAATGTGGCGCTTTGATGGTGCACTTTACACTTCGCACGCTCGCATCGCCGCGAGCCGCTATAGGGCCGCCTTAGTATTTTTGTGGAAAATTAAAAATCCACCCATCGCGATACGCGACAGGTTTAGTTACCTCCATTGACCCATAGTGATACACGACGTGGAAGTTATGCAGACATGCCATGCTTCAAAAATGAGAATGACTCATCAACCCATTGTGGTACGCGATGACTCTTATTAAACCCATCGCGATACGCGATGAGTCAGAATATCAGCTATAAAACGGGGGGGGGCAGAATCAGCCTTCATTCGTTTTGACAAGTTCGTTTTGTGATCGTTTTGTGAAATACCCCCGAGGGGTGGTCGAGAACATGCTTGTTCGTTTCGACAAGTTCATCTTCCCGGTGGACTTTGTCATCTTGGACATGAACGATGACGATAGTGTCCCACTTATCTTGGGCCGACCATTCCTTGCCACTGCACAGGCGTTGATCGACGTCTGCGAGGGTAAGTTGATCTTAAGAGTTGGGGATGAGAACGTCACCTTTGACGTTCGACAGACACTGAAACACCCCAAGTCTGCTGATGACTCCGTATACTTCATTGATGCCATAATGGAGCATGTCGGGGAGTTTCTCAGCGAAATCTGTGGAGGATCTGCCTCCGACACCCAGATTCTCGATAGGGGGATTCCGGATATTGAAATGGTTGTCGTAACCAATCAGTCCTTAGATGACGACACCGAGTCGCATATCCCTGAATCTGGCGTGTCTTCTGAGATCGTACGAGACGATCCTATGGATCGACCTTCGGTCGAGAGTCCTCCTTCTTCCTTAGAGCTTAAGGATTTGCCTTTCCACCTTGAGTGTGCATTTTTAGATGAGGAGAGGAAGTTGCTGGTTATCATTGCATCTGCTTTGACGGAGGTCGAGAAGGAGAAGTTGTTGAGGGTGCTACGAGAGCACAAAGAGGCTATTGCATGGAAGATTATCGATATCAAGGTTATCAACCCTTCGTTTTGCACTCATAAAATCCTCATGGAGGAAAATTTCAAAACTGTCGTTCAGCCGCAGCGGCGGCTTAATCCGTAAATGCAAGAGGTCGTAAAGAAGGAGATCATTAAACTCCTTGATGCGGTGATCATTTTCCCCATTTCTGATAGTGCTTGGGTGAGTCCAGTCCAGGTGGTTCCTAAAAAGGGTGGCATGACTGTCGTCACCAATGAAAGGAACGAACTTATTCCCACTAGGACTGTGATGGGATGGCGAGTCTGCATCGACTACCGCAGACTAAATGATGCCACCAGGAAGGACCACTTTCCTTTACCCTTCATTGATCAGATGTTAGAGCGTTTAGCAGGTCAGCAGTACTGCTGCTTCCTAGATGGTTTCTCCGGGTACTTCCAGGTTCCGATAGCTCCCGACGACCAGGAGAAAACCACTTTTACCTGCCCTTACGGAACGTTTGCTTACAAACGTATGCCGTTCGGACTGTGCAACGCTCCGGCCACATTCTAGAGGTGTATGGTGGCCATTTTCCATGATTTGATTGAGGACTCCATTGAGGTGTTCATGGACGATTTTTCCGTATTTGGGAGTTCCTTCGACAATTGTTTGTCTAATATTGAGAGGATGATGTCCCGCTGTGTCGACACCAACCTAGTCCTTAACTGGGAGAAGTGTCATTTCATGGTGCGCTGGGGCAGTGTTATGGGGTATCGAATTTCAAGTACGGGGATAGAGGTTGACCGCGCAAAGGTCGAGACCATTTCTAATCTTCCCCCACCCACTTCTGTGAGATCCATTCGTAGCTTTATAGGTCATGCCGGGTTCTAACGCCGGGTCATCAAAGATTTTTCTAAAATCGCGAGACCCATGACCAAACTTTTGGATAAGGATGCTCCATTTGTTTTTTCTGAGCAATGTATTGAGGCGTTTGATCTTCTGAAAGAAAAACTCATTAACGCCCCGATCATGGTTGCTCCCGACTGGTCGTTACCATTCGAGTTGATGTGTGACGCAAGCGACTTCACAGTCTGAGCGGTTCTTGGAAAACGGAGGGATAAACACTTCCATCCGATCTACTACGCTAGCCGGACGGCGCACAGGAGAGCTATACTACCACCAAAAAAGAGCTTTTAGCTGTGGTGTTCGCTTTCGATAAATTTAGGTCCTATCTGGTTCTGTCCAAGACAATTGTTTACACGGATCATTCCGCTATTCGATATCTTTTCAGCAAGCATGATGCTAAGCCTCGTCTTATCCGATGGATCATGTTGCTTCAAGAGTTTGATATAGAGATCCGTGATAAAAAGGGGGCCGAGAATGTGGCGGCCGATCATCTTTCACGTCGAGAGGGAGTTGATTTAGGAGATTCGGGGATCAGGATCGACGATCGTTTTCCAACGGAGACTCTGATATTTGTTACTGCACAAGAGAAGGTTTTCCATGGTTCGCTGATTTCGCGAACTATCTTGCTGACGGATACCTCCCGAAGATGCCTTACCAGCAAAAGAAGAAATTCTTTGCTAACATCAAATTTTACATTTAGGACGACCCGTATCTTTTCCGCATCGGTGATGATCAGCTTATTAGGAGGTGTGTAAATGTCAAGGAAGGATGGCAAATTCTGAGCCATTGTCATGTGGGACCGACAGGATGTCACCACGGAGTGAGTTTTACGGCGAAGAAAGTCTTTGATTCTGGTTTTTACTAGTCGTCTATCTTTATGGATGCTCATTTATTCGTTAAGAGTTGTGGTCGTTGCCAACATGTAGGCAACATTTCTTCGTGAAATGAAATGCCCCAAATTGCTATTCAAGTTTGTGAGGTTTTCGATGTGTGGGGCATTGATTTCATGGGACCGTTTCTATCTTCGCGTGGAAACAAGTACATACGCGTGGCTTTCGATTACATGTCTAAGTGGGTTGAGGCCAAAGCTTTACCCACCAATGATGCCCGAGTGGTGTTCCGTTTTCTAAAAAGTCTATTTGCTTGTTTCAGAGTCCCGAAAGCCTTGATCAGTGATCGAGGTACTCACTTCTGCAACTTGAAGATGGATAAGGCGTTGCAGCATTATGGGGTCACCCATCGGCTTGCGACCGCCTACCACCCACAGACTAGTAGGTAAGTGGAAGTGAGTAATCGGGGAATCAAAGGTGTTCTCGAGAAAACGGTTGGTTCAAATCGTCGGGACTGGTCCGACAAATTAGATGACGCTCTGTGGGCCTTCTGTACAGCCTACAAGACTCTGAGTGGTTCTACACCATTTCGGATGATTTATGGGAAGGCCTGTCATCTTCTTGTTGAGTTGGAACACCGCGCTTCATGGGCCCTACAGAGGGTTAATCTTGATTTATCTGCCGCAGATGGTAATCGTTTCCATCAGTTACACGAGTTAGAGGAGCTCCGGGATCACGCATATGCACAATCATTTAGGTATAAGGAGCACACGAAGGAACTGCATGATAGGAATTGAAGGGTAATAAGTAGTTCAAGTGTGGGGATAAGGTCTTACTGTATAACACCCGGTTGAGGTTATTCCTGGGAAAGTTGAAATCCCGATGGTCGGGACCGTTCACGGTCAGTGAGGTATTCCCGTATGGCACCATTGAGATACAAGATCAAAGTGGGAAGTTTAAGGTGAACGGTCACAGATTGAAGCACGAAATAGGCGAGCTGGTAGTAGATCACACAATCTAGGTGTTCTACCTTAACTCATTCACCGAGGCGTAGACGTGATGGATGCATCACTCGGGAGACAGCCCGAGTTGTAGAGTTTGTATTATGATTCTCTTTATTATCTGTTTTTATTTGTTTTATTTTTGTTATTTATAAAAACATAAAAATACAAAAAAATAATAAAAGTTATAAAAATAAAAAAAAATTAAAAATACTAAAACACAAAACTATTTTTATTTCTTATGTTTCTTTTTCTGTTTTGTACGCCGCTACATGCGAGCGAGTTTGAGTTATTGCAGGTATTATTATGCGCATGGTAGCTCTGATGGCGTTTTGGAACTGGTTCACCCGAGGTTGCAAACGCGAATGAAATGCTATACGGTCGTTCGATTCATACACAGCTGATGAAGAATCTGCATCTAAACCAGGGGAGTAACCCGTTCTCTATTTTACTTTTTGCTATTTTAAGTTTTAATTTTATGCTTTGAGTTTTTTTTTATTTTATTTTATTTCTTTTTCTTGTTCTCATCGAGGACAATTTCGTTCTAAGTGTGGGGATGGGAATTTATTTTACTTAGTTCTAGAAAAACAAAAAAAAATTAAAAAGTTTAAAAAATTAAATAAAAAGTTTTTAAAAAAAATTGTCCCTTGAAAATAGTTTTTTGTTCTATGTTAAGCAGGAGATGATATTATTACCAATGTGCTAACAAACTCTCGGAAATTTTGAAATATATAATATAATAATAAAAGGGATGGTTTGCATATCTGATTTGGGATGTGTCGGTAGGCCCAACTAGCTTTGATAGTCCTCTTTAGCATGTTTTTATATATATAATAATTTGAAAAATGGTGAAACCGAATTTCGATACTTAGGGAGGATTACCATAATTTGAAAACTTTGATATGGTAAGAATTAAATGCACTCAAAATCAGCACACCACCACATGTCCATCTTTTACGAGCTTAGAAATAGTTATATATTTTAGGGTGATATAAAAGATTGAAAAAAAAATATGTTTTGAAAGTTTGTTATGTATTGTATTATCCTAAGTTTTTCAAGAAAAGCAAATGCTTATGAAGAAAGTTAGGTATTGTAAAATGCCAAATGAGCATTGTTTAAAGTTAAAAAAAGAGGCCAATGATGCACATACTAGACGGGACTTAGAGTTTACGTGTTACCTTGGGGATGGTGACTCTGAGGATACACTATTGGGGCTCGAAGGTTCTTAGTCAATAAATAGGAAATTAGGAATTTATAGGACAAATTCCAGTAATATTTAGGAATAGCTCGTACGACCTCCACATGACCATTCATCCATCCAAATTTCACCGAGTGCATCTAATTAGTATCATCAACGAGTCCTTGGCTTATGGTGATTTGTCGAACCAGTTTGCTTCGACTCTAGTTTTTCTAGCTCTCTTTGTCTGAGATGGGGTAGGTGTAGCCCTAATTTTTGAACTTAAAATGTTTAATGCAAAAGGGGGGCTTGATTGGTTGGTGGCTGGGTTTAAGTGGACAACAATATCGGCAATCGCGGTCAATATGTCAGGCTGTTTCTTGTGTTTTGAAAATGATAATAATCTGATAGTTTGTTGTTTTTCACTTGGTTATGATCCTGTGTAGATTACTTTTTCAGGGACGAAAAACACTTAAGTGTAGGGATGTTTGAGGTGTTGTAAAACACACTTACTTTCCTTATCGTTTTATCATGATTTAATTGCTTAATTAGTATAATTATTAAGATTTATGGCTTGTTTAAGCTTGATTTTACAAAGATGATTGTTTACTTGTAGGTTTTGAGCTTTCATGGAAAAAAAAAGAGTTAAGTTTGAAGACTTTAGGGGCTTATTTAGTCAAGTTTAAATACTACAACTCAAGGCCCGACCCAAGCCCACAAGTTAGAAGCCTTATATGCTTAATATCAAGAGAATTAAAAAAAAATAAAAACTCAACAAGGACAGAATCTGCGATCGAAAATTAGCAAAAGGGAAGGAAGAAAGAAAAGGTCTTGTGGCGGCTGTGGTGGCTGTTTTGGCAGCTGGAAAAGAAGAAGGAGGCTTGGGTTAACTTGGCACAGCTGCTAGGCTTCTTATTCATTCATAATCTCAGCTCTAATATTAAGTAATCATTCATAAACTTTATGTTTTTGTTCAAGAACCCTAACTAGTTGAACTTGATCTTTTTTGTTGGATTGTTTTGCAAGAAATTTGAAGTTTGACTTGTGCTTGATTGTTCTTGATCATTGAATGAGTTTTCTTATGTTTATTTTAATGTTTATGATGTTTATCTTAACTATATGCTGCTGTCCAAAATCAATGTTAGGCTAAAGTAGTTAGTTCTACCTAGGTTAGATGATTATTGTTAGGTTTTAGTAAGTAGTTCGGATTGTTGATGATCATGGTTTGAATTGTTAATGTAAAGTTTGTTTTAACATTGAATTAGGTTGTGTTTAGTGGCTGTGAATTTGTTAATTACACTCATATACCTCTTGCTTTGATTAATTGAATGAGTTTTGATTGATTGTTGCATGTTAGAACTCTTTACTTGGTGTTTAGGGTTTGTTTGCGGGAAGTACAACCGTAGGGTTAAGTGAGTGTATTAATTGAATATAATCAGCGGGTAGGCACCTTCTTAGAGACCCAGAGGTGATAGGAAGTAAGGTCGCCTCATAGCTTTTGCTTGTTAGGATTAGGATCGCGCGAGAGCGGGTTCGGTTCTTGTCGGGTTTGGGTTTGTAAGCGATTAGTTGACCTAGTTTAAGTTAACTAAATTGTTCCTCTATCCTTGGTTGCGTAGTATTCGTCTCCATTAGGGTAGTGTGGCGGTGAGACCGAGAGGAGAGTCGACATTAGAGCACATTAACACTTCGTCACCCGGTTTTGTACTTAAAATCAACTAAGTGTAAGGTTTGTTAGTGAGACTGAGAGGTAATTTAGCTTCCTGAGTGAACCTTAGTTGTGTCATCCTTAGGAACCGGTGTCGTGAGATTCTACAATCCATTAGCTTATTATACCTTCAATAGGATTCTTACCTAGGTAGACGTTTTCCCATTGATAAATCTTATTTTCACAGTTTCGTCTAGTTTTCTTAATTTAAGTCTTTTAAGTTAATTTAAGTTAGGTTAAGTAGTTAATAATTAAAAATCATTTAAAATATATTATTCTTAGGTGAGTCTTATTTAGGGTTATGTATTAAATACGTTTTCACGTGTCCTTGTGTTCGACACTCGGACTTCCTTAGGTCTATACTATTAGTGATCGGTACACTTGCCGGGTGTGTGTGGATTCATTAGGATTTTTGTTTAATAAATTTAAAGCTTAGTTGTGAGAGCATCATTATACACACATCATGTGTATTTTTTGTGGTGTATTGGTATTGTAGCCCAATATAATATATATATATATATATATATATATATATATAGGGAGAGGATCATGAGAGAACTCTATTTTATAGAGAGAACTAGAGAACTAATAATAAAGTATTTTTCTTTCATCCTTCTTATATGTTGTTATTCTTCACCACAAAAATAAATAAAAATAAAAAAATAATAAAAATTAACGAGTAATGCATATATGCAATACACCAACTTTTTTTATAATGCATATGTGCAATAGTGTGCATTTTGATATTTGAAATAGTGTTGAATAGCATATATATAGTTGTTTGTATTGTTTACTTGCAATAGTGTTATATTATATACAAAAATTAAAAAAAAATCGATATAGTGCATATGTGCATTAGGGTTGTATTACATATATGAGATAATGTGTTTTGCATACAATTATTAATGTCGTATTTGCATATATTCAATAATGTGTATTGGATAATGCAATTGTGTTGTATTATATGCAATAAAACACTATTGTATATATGCAATAGGCATTAGTGCATATATGCACTACAGTACTACACCGACAAGAGTTTTTTTAGTATCAATATCATCTTATTAGAATGAGGAAATAAAAAAATCACAAAATAATTTTTTTAAAATAGTTAAAAATAATTCTTTACTAGTTCTCTAGTTCTCTCTTTAAGAGGAGTTCTCTCTAGATCACATCCCTATATAGGGGGTTGTTTTATATTGTTTGTTCTAATATATTTTTTTTTTGAATATATATTTTTTATTGTATGAAAGTTAATAATGTATTTATGGTTTGATGATAAATTATGAGATGTTATAACCCGGTTTAAAAGCTATATGGTTTTGATGAGACCCAAGACCCGTTTATTTTTTTTACTATAAAATTGGTTTTTTAATTATAAATAATATTTATGAAAGTTAATAATATACATATGGTTTGATGAGACTCAAGACCCGTTTATTTTTTTTACTATCAAATTGGTTATTTAATTTAAATAATATATATATCTTTTTTAAAATAAATACGATATTAATTTTTATTATATCCTATTTTATAGGATTTTTATATCAATAATTTGGTAAGAATAATTTTTAATTTAATGAGATGTTAAAACCCGTTTAAGGAATATATATGTTTGGTAAGACCCATACCCATGAATTCGGGTCAAATACATAAGAAGCCTTCATTTAAAAATCAAGCAAATCTGATGACCCCAAAAAAGGGGGAGTGACCACATCGCGACACGTAGGTTTTTTATGTCTTTGTTATATATATATATATTATATATATAGCACACTCACAAACATATATAACATTAATATATATACAAAACAAGCAGGTGACAATAACCTTGCCCCCCATATCGCCCCCGAAATCGCCGAGGGGGGGAGGGGTGTTCTCGCCCTTCCTCGCCTATTACCGCCCGGATTCGCGCCCACTACAAGTGGCCTTAAAGTTAAATTTCTTATTTCCCCTTCTCAAAATCAAGTTACCCAATTACCCTTTTCTAATTCCTATCAAATGACACTACAAACGTACCATTATCCTGGTTCTCTTTCAGCTTCGCAAACCCTAGACACCCTGAAAACTCAAATTGAACGCTGCAAACATCACATAAGTGGATTTCGAATACAGCACACCCTAGCTGACATGTTTTCTGAGTATATCACGTAAGTCAATTTTGAATACATTACTTGTCAACAATCTCGGGAAAAAGTGAATTACTTATTATTAATGTTAACCTGTGGTTTATGGTTCAGTGTGGATAAATTCAAAAAGATGTCGTTTCCAGCCAAAAATACGTGGATAAATTCAAACAAATCAAAAGTGAATTACTATTTATTAATGATAATTAATGTTAACCTGTGGTTTATATCTATTCTGGAAGACATTCAACAAATTATTTGAAGTTGAATTGACAGTAGGTTACGGTCAACTTCTGTCAAAAGTCAGTAATTTTATAGTTTATATGTAAAAATTTAAGTAACGATAAAAACAAAATATATACTATTCTTACAGCTCTATAAGTCGTAAACCAAGCCGTTCGTTACGACTTTAAAATTTTGAAACCCACCAATCGAAAGTTATGTTCATTTTTCGATATATACTATTCTTATGGTTTTGTTCGGTTTTTTACATTAATCGTAAACCAAAGCATTCACTACGGTTTTAAACCGAACTCTGAACACCCTTAACCTTTGATATGTTCGTCTTAACACCGGCTCAGTTTGTGTTGAAATTGGGGAGATATGTAATTGATGTTATAAGAAGGGGATATAAGTAAATAGTTGCGTTATTAGTTCATTAAGGGTAAAACAATTATTTGGTTAGTTAATTTTAATGAAATATGGAGATATGTAATATATGTAGTTTAGGACTGAATATATGTAATTGATATTTAAGGGTTGGATAAATATGTAATAAATGAACTTAGGAAGTGGATATATATAAATGTCATTTGATAAAGTAGGGTTCACCCCCTATAATTTTTAATATATTTTAAAAGTGGTTGTGGGTGAAGCAAAGAGAAATTGTATTGATCAACGTATAAAAAAATAATATTTAATTAAAGTGAAAGATAAAATGTATTGATTTTTTAGTGTAATTTTGGATATGAAGATATGAGATTGAATGTGAATGTTGTATAAAGCATTTCCAACATATCTCATATTCTCATCTCTATAATTGCACTAAAAAACAATACATTTATCTTCCTATTCGTTTAAATAATATTTATTTTATATTTTTATCATTAGAGTTTTCTATCTTTTCTCTACTCACAATCAATTTAACAAATATTAAAAAATAAATAGGGAAAAACAAAGTTTCCCAAAATTTACGAAAAATCACTACATATCTCTCTAATCATATAATTTACACTTATAACCACTCACAACTCAACCTTATAATTTGCAAACTAGTTCTTACATAATTTTACTCACCATGAACAACTTAGTATGCATTCAAAATAGTAAAAGACTTTCCTATCCCTCGCCTCCTCTTTTTTATAAACGCCATGTGTTACCCTGCTAGCTCTTCTCAGGATTTTTATGGTCTTTTTGTCTTTTTTTTTTTCGAACCCTTACCTATATTAATATGGGTGTGAAAACCTATTAAACGTTTGCTACACTTATATAAGAAAAGGGGGGGGGGGGTAAGGCTATGGGAGATGTACGTTTTACATCAAGACGCATGGCCGGCTTCGAAAAGACAAAAAGTTTTTTGGGTCAAATGAGAAATTTTTTGGGCCTTAAGTAAAAGACACGTTTTTTTTTTCTTGTTTAAACAATTTAATTTTAAGTGGGCTTATTTACTACTTAGTTATGATTTAAGTTGTGTATAAAAATAAATATAAAAAATGTCTCAACTAAGACTTAAACCCACAATTTGAGGTCATACATCTTTACCACTAGACCAAGCTAATGGTTATCAAATTATGTTAAAACATTGATTATACATATTTTTTTTTTACAAAAATACAACAAAAAAGTTTTAATTTTTTTATAGGCCTAGCGGGGTGTCGGGCCTATGGCCGTCGATTACCCGGCCACACCCCTAGGCCGGCCAAGACGTGCATGAAAATGTATATATACTGGTTGGATCTGTGTAGCCATTTTGCACGAGTTAAGCGTTACGAACGTTCTTGACATGATTCCTTTCAAATCATCTTTATGAACTACATCCCTACGAAGAGAAAAGATAAACCAACTTGACTAGAGAAAAATTATAAAGTCGCAGAATAGCACCATGATTGATTCACACTTTTATGTAAAGCCACTTTAGTCAGATTCTTTACATTTTCCATCTAAAAAAGGAACACCAAATGACCAAAACTTATTTAACTTTTCTAATGAGGCTAAACGTATTCCTTGTTACTTGTCATACCCTCTCCTTTCATTGGAAAAACTAACTTTCATATTACCCATTGAAATCATATAATTATCAAATTAGCACAAAATTAATGATTTCATATTTTTTTACAAGTTGCGTTTTTTTTTATTTCAGGTTTAGGGTTTAGGGTTCGGGTTTAGTTTTTCGGGTTTCGGGCTTAGCGTTTAGGGTTTCGGATTTAGGGTTCGGGTTTAGGGTTTAGGTTTTCGGGTTTCTGGTCTAGAGTTTAGGGCTTATTTTGTAAAAGACAAAGAGATGAAATAAGGATATTATTATTATTATTATTATTATTATTATTATTATTATTATTATTATTATTATTATTATTATTATTATCTATCTATCTATCTATAGTATATATAAACGAAAACAAAAAAAATCCTACGTGTCGCGATATGGTCGCTCCCCCTTTTTTTGGAGTCACCAGATTTGCTTGATTTTTAAATTGAGGCTTCTCATGCATTTGACCTAAATTCACAAGTGTGAGTCTTACCAAACCCAGGTATTGTTTAAACGGGTTATAACATCTCATTCAATTAAAAATTATTCTCACTAAATTATTGCTGTGAAAATCCTATAAAATAGGATATACTAAAAATTATTATATTATATTTAAAAAAAAATATTATTTATAATTAAGAAACAGTTTTATAGTAAAAAAATAAGCGGGTCTTGGGTCTCATCAAACCCAGATAACCTTTAAACCGGGTTACAACATTTTAGTTGTTTGTGAAACCCTTTTATCATCAAACTCTAAATATATTATTAACTTTCAAATAATATAAAAAAAATAAAAATTCAAAAAATAAATAAATATTAGAACAAATAATATAAAACAACCTTGGGGTTAGGGCTTATTTTGTAAAAGACAAAGAGGTGAAATAAGGATATTATAGATATCCTTATTTGTTTACATGATGGCTGAATAAAACCAAAATTATTTGTTAATTTGGTGGTATGTCAACATGCTGCTTAATGGCAATCAAAGTGTTTTGAGACATGTATATGTAGTTTTTTGTTTATTCACAATTGTCATGAAAAAGTCTCAATAATAAAATATTATTATTATTTTTATTATTATTATTATTATTATCATCAATAATCGATGTGGTCGCTCCTCCCTTTTTTGGAGTTACCAGATTTGCTTGATTTTTAAATGGAGGTTTCTCATGCATTTGACCCGAATTCACGTGTATGGGTCTTCTCAAGCCCATATGTTTCTTAAATGGGTTATAACATCTCATTAAATTAAAAACTAATTTCACCAAATATTTGATATAATAATCCTATAAAATAGGGATATACCAAAAATTAATATATGATTTATATGAAAAAAATATATATTATTTATAATTAAAAAACCAATTTGTTTTATAAAATAAAAAAGATAAAAATTCAATAAATAAATAAATATTAGCAAATTATTCCTTAACGTCCGGCGATTCCTCTTACTACCAGCACCCCGGAACTTACATTGACAACCACGCTTACTTCGGATCCTAGGCTTGGTATGATTCCTCAATCGATCTTATCAACTATACCAAGGCCTATGACTGCTACATCGGTGGTTTCTCCAACACCAATGATGATGCCTCCACCGGATATTACATTTACGAGGCTCAATCATCCTCAAGGTCCAGTTCAACATGTTACTCCTTCATTTAATGCAATGTCTCAGGATCAGCAGACATATATGCTCTTGAGCTTACTTCATCTTTATGAAAATCAAATGTCTGCTGATCGCCTGAATCAAGAACGTTTCATGGAGAATCAGAAAATGTTGTTAAGTTATGTATCCTTCTGCCAAAAGGAAACAAAAGCCCTCTGTGAGATTGTTGAGTCTCAGGGGTTAAATAAGAGAGAAAGAGGAAATTATTCTACAACTGAGATGCAAAGATGATGAACTCAAGAAGCTCAAAAACGACGAAGAAGATCCAGATGCTTCAGGTACTGGAGGAAGTGAGCCTAAACAAACTAACGGCTCAGCTTCTGGTGCTGGTACAAGTGCAGCTGGTGATTCGAAAAAACAGATCGTCACTCATCATGATTATACAGCTGCTACACCCATTGAGATAATAAAGCCCGATACTGTCATTTTTGTTGATGATAAGGGGGTGGTTAGAAGCATAGTGAATGCAGATGAGATTGCTGTGGGACAGTTTGTTGAAAGGTCCCTAACACGAGAGCAGATTTCGATCTTGCTTGCTAATGAATGATGAGGAGTTGACCGTGTTAGAGACTGAGGAGGACGTGGAGGTGGAAAATGATGAACAGATCTTAAATGATCCGACTGTTGAGATGAATACGGCTTTTATTTATAAAGATGAGGAAGTAGAGATCGAGGACATGACTGCTGAGGAATACCCTGATCTATTTCAACACACCAATGGTGATCAGGGTGCTCCAATATTTACTGAGGAAACGGTCAAAGCAACAGAAGATCTTTTGGAGAAAACTTCCAAGGGAAAGAATGTCGTTGATACGAGATTTGATTCGAATCCCGATCCTTCTGTTGCTGACATTTAGAGTTGGTTTGCTCATCGAGACAAGAGAGCTCGTAAGATTATTGATGCACATCGATATGTTGATCATGAATTGAAGGTAGAAGCCATTGCACACGCCAAAGAAAATCAGATGACTTCCTTCAAGGCCATGTCTAAAGTTCAAGGTGATATTATTTCTTGGCTTTTTGATTCTGAATTAAAAGTATGTATTATCAAATGGGAGAAGGGCGTTCAGTACTATGAAAACATGTCTGACGTCCTCTCATTTCCGAGATGGGATGTATGTACTCTTGCGTATCGTTCGTTCTTTAACCGTGGTGGGAATCACCAAGCAAGTTGGTTTCACCAACATTTGCTGTTCGAGGTAAACAACGGTTTTAAATTTTTTTAAGCCACAAATTCCCATCCGCAAGCCTATCGATGAGATCGATCCAAGAATAGGTTAGAGAAAGTTGGTTCTTAAGGTAAAGCCGCCAAAGAACATGAAGCGAGTGCCGGTGAAGACTCTGAATCAACACATGTATTTATCTTTCAACCACTGGTACTACGATAACAGAACTGGCGAGGCCGTTATAGTGTTGGGTAAAGGATTAAAGATCGAGCTGATAAAGATCATTGATCCTATGTGGCTTGTGAATTTAACAGAGACCGACAATGATGTGCTATTCAAGAATAAGATATTGATTGAGCGTCGTGATACTATGACCGAGCAATGCAATTTCAACGCATTGTCCGTGTGTGTCATGAGCATGGTATTCACACCTGCAGAGATTAGCCGACAAGACATTTCAAGTAATTTAAAGACAAAGAGCTCAAGACGAGGGTGTGTCTGTTAGTACACGGTTTTGCGTCTCGAGTCTTTGTATTTATCGTTAATGTATTTATCATTTATTTAATGTAATAATTATTAAGATATTAAAGTAGTTCGTTAAGGAAGTCATCTAGTTCGTTAAGGATGTTTAACGAACTAGACTTAAGTTATGTTCCCTCCTGATTCGTTAAGGATGTTTAACGAATCAGGGGGTGTTTCGTTTAAGTTAGTTCGTTTAATGTATATTAACGAAGTCGGTGTCTAGTTCGTTATGGAATGTTAACGAACTAGACCTGTCTTCTATATATAGTGTTTCATACACTGTTTAATTTAAGGTTTTTGAGTTAAAGTGTATTGAACCTCTGCCCAATTGTGCTCTCAAGCTTCACCTTAATATTATAAATACACATATATCTATAACTAATACTAATATATAAACATTAACGTATTAATCAATATAATCAATAGCATCATGAACTAGATCCGTTTATATTATTAAGTAATCCTAGATCCGAGATCTGATTTAAGAATTCTCAACTTGATCATCATCCTTCTTCTTACCATTACTCTAGTACTCATTGTATATTTTCTTGTAAAATGCAAAGTCCTGTCCAAACTTTGTATGGTCAGGAACATGAAAAGGTTCATGAGAGAACCTTTCTTGACATGAGTCAGTGTGATGACCATAAACATCACACACTTTGCACCATACTTGTCCTTTAAAATTTTCACTTGATTTACCCCTCTTGTATCTTTCACTTGGTCTTAGGGGTTCAACTCCAATGGTCTTCTAATGAGTAATAAGACCATCAAAGTTTATTGTAGAGAGTAGGAATTGCTTAATCTTTGTATCCTCCCTTGCCAAAGTACTCTTCATAAAGTTGATCTTTTCTAATTTGATTGGGCTTTCATTTTTATCACTTCTTTGTCTCAACCATCTTCTAGTATAATCTTCCATACTTTCCATATCTCCAACATCAAACAGTTCATGGTTGGAGAAAACTGGATAGATTGGAAGAAAAGGATCATTATTCTTGAAGATTTCTTCACTTTGCTTGTTGTTCATGACACTTGTTCTTTTTGAGGATTCTTTTCTTGTAGAACTTTCAATGATTTTCTTTCCTTTGGATCCACAAAAAATATCAAATGATCTATGTTCGTTTCTCATTTGCTTATGGTGTTTCTTCATCTTTTGGAGTAATTTTTGGTAGCAAAGGGATCTTGTCCTTTGAACTTTGTTTACTCCTTTTCTTATCTTTCAAACTACCACATCTTGAACATTTATCACTTGATTCACTCATATCATCTTCACTTAACACATCACTCTCTTGTTCTTCCACTGAAACTTGTATTCCAACATATTTATCAATCAATTTCTCTTTTGTTTCAACAAATTTCATCACAAACTCACCTTCTTCATCAACCTTAACCATTTTATAATTTTCAACAAATTTCCTTTTATCCTTACAAACATTCCTAAATTGATCAAGATATGCTCCTCTATTTTCTTTGTCCACCTTTAATGAATAATTATCATTAAAGGGTGGAGGAACAACCTTGTACTTATCTTCTTCCTTAATATTCTTCAACTTTCCACAGATGTTGCCAGTGGATACTAGATTTTTCAGAAACTTAAGGTCAACTTGAAGTTGAGTGTTCTTCAACTTCTCATCAAGGTACATATTCTTTAACCCTTCAATCTCAGTAGTGTATCTGAATTGAGTTACAGAATTGTCTATGCAGTCTTGTTCGAAACTCTTGATTTGGTTTTCATATGTTAATTCACTCATCTCATACACATTGATTATGCTTTGTTTCTTGATACACTCAGTTTCCAATTCACTTCCTTTTTTAAAACATCATTCATTTCAAGTAATTTAAAAGTTGTGGGATTTTAATGTACCCGTGATAAAGAGGATTCAGCTTGATTTCCAATCTTGGCCATAAATGCCACATTAGCCTTCTTAATGCTTCAGCATGGTTACTCCAGTCAAACAAACTATCTTGTGGTTGTTGAGCCACAACAACATTCCCTTGGTTTCTAGGCTGATTGGCATTGTTCCTGTTTTGATTGGTAGGAGCTTGTGGAGGGAATTGTTGGTTTCTTTGAAATGGTTGTTGTTGAGGGACAATTTGTTGTTGATTATGTTATTGGAAGTTGTTATTGTTGAACTGTCTTTGTTGACCTTGATTTTGATTTTGATACTAGAATTGGTTTCTTTGTTTTTTGTTATTTTGAAACTGCCTTGGCTGGTTACATTCTTTGGAAAAATGACCTGGTAGTTGGCAATTGTAGCAGATTGCCTTGGACTTGTTAAATCCAATTCTATCATTTGGTCCAGAAACTAATGATCTTCCAGTTCTGTTGTATAACCCCTTACTTCTCAAAGCCAACATGGCAGCTTGCCATTTGAGATCCATATCTTCCAAGTCATCAGCATCATTTTGTTCTAAGTCTTTTTACACTACACTTGTGTGTGTCAAATTCTTGGCCATAAATGAATTGTATGAATCAGTAAACATTGAGAAAAGAGCTTGATTAGCGTTTCCTAAAACATATTGAGCATGTCCACTTGCCATTGAGGATGTATCACCATCATCCATCAACTGAACATTGAACCTTGGCTGTCCGCTTTGACTTCCAGACTGACCAACCACAAATACTCTTTGGGTTTCAACATTAAATTCATTTGGTTCATCAATTATAGGAACTCGCTATTGATTCTTTGTTGGCAGAGTCCCCATTGGTGCAATTAGAACATTTGCAACTTGAAAGCTTGGTTTTTCTTCCTTGATCATGTGATTCTCTATCATTTCATGTAGAGCAGCTTGTAGAAAACAAATAACATCATCTAGCTTGAAATTTGGAAAATTTTCCTTCTCTTTAATGAATTTGCTAGTTGTGTACCATTTACCAGATAGAGATGATAGCAACTTCTTGTTCAGGTCAAAATTAGTGATTTCACGGTCATTGTTCTTATTTCATTGACTATTGCAACAAACATTTGCAACACAGATTTTAACCTCTCTCCTTCTTTAAACTTGAACCTATCAAGTTTTTGCTTCAATGTATCTTTCTTAATGTCCTTCAGCTTAGTATTTCCTACAAACATTTCAACTACATCATCAAACATGGCCTTAGCAGTAGTGTGATGATTCGCACTTGTCAAGATTTCCCATGACAAAACCTAGCTTCAACATGGACAATGCCTTTTCATCCTTTCTCCTTATTTGTCTTTCCAAAGTTTGATTGTTGTTTGCACCATCAGTTGGAACATATGGACCATTCTTGATGGATTTCCACTTATCAACATCATCGTAACAAACAAAGGCTTCAAATAAGACTTTCCATTTTATGTAGTTTTCATGTCCTAACAACCTTGGAATCTTGTTAGTATATATATGTATGTACATATATCACACACACAAAAAGTAATAACTATAATAAAAACAGAAGCATGCAGGTCGACAAATAGTCATCGCCCCTATATTTTGCGCCTCTGTCGCCGGGGAGGGGGGGTGGTGTTTAATATAAAAATCGCCCCTATCGCCCCTATATTATCGCCTACTACATATGGCCTAACCGGGGTCGCCCTAACACTAGCAGACGTCCACCCCACTGCCAACTATGCAGGAAGGATGGACATTATGCTAGTTTGTGTCCAAATCTATCAACTTATGCTCAACAAGCCGTATCTCTCTATGCTAACATCGCTCAAGTCTTTCACGCTCAATGCAACCTTGTTCAAAACAATCCCGATTGGACAGCCGACTCCAGTGCCACGACTCATATGTTTCGTTCCTCTGAAGCTCTAGATGAATCTCATGCTGACTCCAGTCACACTCATGTCACTTTTGATAATGGGCAATCTTTACCCGTCACTCAAAATAGTAACACAAAATTTAATCCAAAATTACCATTAAAAAATGTTCTTGTTGTTCATAATCTCACCAAAAATCTACTATCCGTTAGTAGATTAACAAGCAATTCACAGGTTAATGTCTAATTTCTAATCATTTTTTTAACATTCAGGACTGAAAAACGTCGGTGGTCCTCGCTAGAGGTACTTGTGAAAACGAATTTTATGTCATTTCGCAAAGTCACAAGTCACTTGTTGCTACTTTTGCTGCGCCTCATCTTCGTGCTTCGTTTAATAAATGGCATGGTCGCCTAGGACATGTCTCATTTGATGTTATTTCTTTTTTTTAAGTAAACTTGGTCATGTTTTTGTTTACTTCGTTGTTACCCAAACTGGGTTTATGTTCTTCTTGTCAATTATCTAAGGCACATCGATTACCTTTTATTGAGAATAATAAAAGATCGTCACATGTTTTGGATTTGATGTATTGTGATCTTTGGGGTCCCGCACCCATTCCATATAAAGATGGACATCTATATTATGTTATATTTGTGGATGATTTCTCACTTTTCACATGGTTTTACTCTTTAAAATTCAAATCTGATTTTTACAATGTTCTCACCATTTTTTTAAACATTGCTCAAACCCAATTTGCATGCAAAATAAAAGTGTTTCAAGGTGATGGTGGAACCGAGTTCACTAACAATCGGGCTCGACACCTTTTTCAAGAACGGGGTATTTTTCATAGACTTTCAAGCCCTCATGCACCCCAACAAAATGGACGAGCCGAACGCAAATTCCGTCACATCACCGAAACGGGTTTAGTAATAATGTTCAATTCTCATGCACCGGCCAACCTATGGCTTGATGATTTCACATCTGCCACCTACATAATAAACCGTCTTCCTACCCTGCTTCTTGACAAAAAATACTCCATTTGAACTTATTTTTAACCAACCACCATCATATGTTGATTTTCGTGTGTTCGGATGTCGAGTTTTTCCTTACCTACGGGATTATGCTAAGCACAAGCTTCTTCTAAGAAGTGCACCTTGTATTTTTATAGGATATAGCCCTAAACACAAAGGCTACGGATTCTTAGACCCATCCACATCCCAAGTTTACATAACTCGTCATGCCAAATTCGATGAGGACACTTTTCCCTTCGCAGGTGTAACTCCAACCATTGATGAAACAAATCTCCTATTTTCAAATTATAATGATTCTCTTCCACAGCCTGAATCTCAACTTACACCGAGCAACTCTCCAGCGCAAAACCAAATTAATCATGACATTCCAATTCCTAGCCCACATCCCCACCCATATTGTTCAATTTGTCCAGATTTAACCCACCATGACATTCCATCTCCTCAAGTCCCTAACCAACTCACACATACCCCACCCTATTCTCCCACTATACAAACCTCACCTGTCACCACACAAAATAACACAAAACTTACTTCACCCATTCCTTCCCCTAATATTCCTACTCCACGAACATCCCCTCAACCACTCCCCACTGATCCCGTAATTCCTCTGAATACACTACCTCCCTCAACCACAACACAACACATATATACTCGATCAAAATTAGGGATCTACAAAATCAAGAACTTTGCCAACCTAACTGGCTTCTCATCAAACCAGCTTCATCATGCATTACTTTCCACCCATATTCCAAAAGGATTCAAAATCGCCTCAAAATATTCCAACGGGTATCCTCCATGCATGACGAAATCAACTCCCTTCACAACAACAACACATGGGAACTTGTTCCAAGATCCATTCACTCGAACGTTGTTGGCTCAAAATGGATATATCGTGTTAAATATAATGCCGATGGCTCCCTTGATTGCTACAAAGCCCAATTATTAGCGCAAGGATTCATGCAAGTTCCTGGCTTGCATTTCTCACACATTTTCAGCCCTGTTGTTAAGGCACCCAAAATACGAGTTGTACTTAGTCTTTCCACTATATACAGTTGGAAACTTCATGAACTTGTTGTCAACAACACCTTTTTAAACGGGCATTTAACCAAAAGGTATACATGGAACAACCATCGGGTTTCACTAATTCAAAATTCCTTAACCATGTTTGTCGTCTGAAACGTGCTTTTTGTGCGCTTAAACAAGAATCACGTTCTTGGTTTAAATGCCTAAGTGCTTTTCTTGGTACTCTCGGTTTTCAATTAAGTAGAGCTGGCCCGTCTCTGTCTATTTACAAAAATGAAAGTGTTCTACTCTACTTACTCGTTTACGTTGATGACATTATACTCACTGGTAACAATGAAACAGTCATCAACACTTTCACCACACAGCTATATAACGAATTCAATATCAAAGATCTCGAAAATTAAATTATTTCCTAGGTCTTGAAGTCATCCAAAATCCATCAGGTCTATTCCTATGTCAAGCCAAATACGCTCATGACATCCTAACTCGAGCCGGACTCCTCGATTCCAAACCCGTAGCCACTCCTCTCACCACAACAGACCCTTTCACCTCCATCGGCACCCCTTTCCATGACCCGACCTTCTATCGTTCCCTCGTAGGAGCCCTTCAACACCTAACAATAACGAGACTTGACCTTTCCTATGTCGTCAACCAAGCCAACTAACACCTACAAAACACAACCACCAATCATTTTCAGCTTGTAAAAAGACTACAATGTTATGTTAAAGCTGCACTCTCTTTTGGTTTAATTTTTGACAGACCACTTAAAACAAGTATCGTCGGATACTCCGATGCGGATTGGGCATGTTGCATAGAAACAAGACGTTCCACCTATGTCTACTCTATTTACTTAGGAGGGAATTTAGTCTCTTAGAGTGCAAAGAAGCAACGAACTGTTTTGCGTTCGAGTTGTGAGTCTGAATATAGAGCAATGGCCAACACAAAAACCGAGATCATTTGGTTAACTCACTTGCTACAAGAACTACATGCTCTACCACTAGGCCGAACAACCATTTTATGTGACAACAATAGTGCATTGTTCTTAAGCCAAAACCCGATCTCACATAAACGCGCCAAACACATTGATAATAATTATCATTTTGTTCAGTAGTTAGTCTCCGCGAGTCGCCTGTGAAGTAAATTTGTTCCTACAACGCTTCAAATTGCATATATCTTCACCAAAAGCTTACCTCGACCTTTGTTCGAACGCTTTCTCTCCAAGATTCGTGTCAGACCCCTACCCGTATGCTTGATGGGGGGTGGGGGTAATTAGATAATTAAAATAATTTCAAATTTCAAATATAAAAGTCCAGTCAAAGGTTGTTAATGTTATTTATATATAGAGTTTGTTACTGCTTATTTAGAGGGGTTGACTTCTTGTTTAGTGGTTTGGACATTCTGTATTTAAATGATGTATCTTCATAAATAATATTCATTGAAACTTTTTACTCTTTCAATTAAATAAAATATTTTAAAAATAATAAAAAAATAATAACTAAAAAAAAGATAAAGTGAAAAGTAAAAACAAGGAAACCAAAATGATTCTTCCGTCTTCTTCGTTCTAAAAAACAAATATATTGAGTAAAAAATATCGTTGTGTCTTTTTAAAGTTAAATGATGGTCATCCCACACTTGATCTCGGAACTTAGATAATTACAAACTTGATACTTCTAGTTATAAAGTTATTACTAAGGTGGTCTAAATGTTTGACCTTTTTACTTACGGTGGTCCTCACAAGCTAACTATAACATTCGTTAATTTTAAAACCCGAAATCCGACCCGTTTTATTTCCTCAAATCATCGTATTTATTGTTCGTGTTAATATTATTCCCGCATTTTGTTTATGATTTGAATTATGTGCAACGTGTTATTGTTTATATGGTGGAACACGCAAACACATACAAATAGTGGAAGGTCCGACGGGACATACCCGTGCTGCTTAACGCTTTAAATTCAGTTGTTATGCTTAGCGGTTTCTATATCCCCTGTTACTACGGCTTAGTGGGATGACAACATTATTTGCTTTCATTTACTTTATGTCACATTATATATTGTATGACAATTATTGCATCCAATATATATATATATATAGGGTAAGGATCCTAAGAGAACCCTTTGCATTGAGAACTTTGAGAACCATTTTGAACAACTAAAAACACCTTTAAAAAATATTTAAAAAAATCATAAAATAAAAAATAACAAAAATTTTAAAAAAGTAAAAAAATCAAAATTCATATATTTCTATCCGGTTTAATTAAAAAATTAAAAATAAATAAATAAAATTAAAAAAAATAAAAAAAAAAACGTTGTATTATACACATATGTATAATTTTATTTAATCTTTAGTTACGTAATATACACATATGTGCAATATTATTTATCTTAAATTATACATATGTTTATAAAAAAATAATGTAAATGTACATATATGTATATATTATACATATGTGTATATAATTTGATAAACCGAGTTTTTTTTAATGAAACCGGGATGTTTAAATAAGAATTTTGGTTTTTTTTACTTTTTCCATTTTTGTGTTTTTTTTATTTTATGATTTTTTTTATTTTTGTGTTTTTTGTAGTCCAAAATAGTTCTAAAAGTTCTCAATTTCAAAAAAGTTCTCTTATGATCCTGATCATATATATATATATATATATATATATATATATATATATATATATGTGGGTGGGATCTAGAGAAAACTTCTTTTAAATAGAGAACTAGAAAACTAGTAGAGAATTATTTTTTACTATTTTTTAAAAAAATGTTTTGTGATTTTTTTTCTTTCCTCCTTCTAATAAGATGATATTGTTACTAACAAAAAAAAACCTTGTCGGTGTAGTGCATATGTGCACTAATGCCTATTGCATATATACAATGGTGTTTTATTGCATATAATACAAAACAATTGCATTATACAATACACACTATTGAATGTTTGAAAATACAACACTAATAATTGTATGCAATACACACTATCGCATATATGTAATATAACACTAATGCACATATGCGCTATATCGATTTTTTTTTGTTTTTTTATATATAATATAACACTATTGCACATATAAAATACAAACAATTGTATATGTGCTAATCTACACTATTGCACATATAAAAATACACACTAGTGCACATATGCATTAAGAAAAAGTCGATGTATTGCATATGCATTACAACAAGTTTTTTTTTATATTTTTAATTTTTTTATATTTTTTTGTGTTGAAAAATAACAACATATAAGAAGGATGAAAGAAAAAAAAATTTAAATATTTTTTTAATTAAATTAAAAATACTTCATTAATAATTCTCTAGTTCTCTCTCTAAAGAGGAGTTCTCTCTTAATTCTTTCCCTATATATATATATAATGATCCAATACTTATATAGGGGATGGATCTTGCGAGAATTGATATTACAGCGAGAAGTGCGAGAAGTGAATGTGTAACTCCATTAATCCCTAATTTTTCACTCCCTTGCTTATGATGTTACCTACATGTAACACCCCGTAACCGCAGCGGAAACGTAAACGGGATGCAACAGACACATTTGATATCAACAGCATTGCTTATAAAGAAAACACCACTACATTAATTTACACCATATTACATTGTTCCGAGTTTAGTTATCGTCTAGGCGATAGCACATAAGTTTTACCAACAGTACATTATCATATTTAATACAAAAAGATCATTAAGCTTCCACAAAAAACACGCATCGTCAAGCATGTAGCAATTATTCCAGTTTGGTGGTACCTAGAAAGCATGTAAAGAAAACGGGTCAACTACGAATAGTTGGTGAGTTTCACTAATTTATACAACTGTGACAAATCATTATAATAATCATATATTAGCGATGTAATTATGCTGAGACCACAAGTGAAACCTCTGTTAACCCAGTACTGTACCCGTTCCGGGGGCAATGTTAACCCAGAAACACTTCTAGGGACATCTGGGGACACTGTTAACCCAGTACAGTACCTATTCTGGGGGCAATGTTAACCCAGAAACACTTCTAGGGACATCTGGGGACACTGTTAACTCAGTACAGTACCCATTCCGGGGGCAATGTTAACCCAGAAACACTTCTAAGGACATCGGGGGACACTGTTAACCCAGTACTGTATCCATTCCGTACGATTCCCGTACAATCAAATATTTTTAAATACACGCAAATCCATGCGTTCAGTATGTATTTAAACATTTCAATAGTAACATGTTTTCCGCCCCGGGAAAATTTTTTTAAAACAATTCAGAAAAAGGGGCTCGTGAAACTCACCTTATTGTAAGCAATTAAGTAACACAGTACGCCAGCTACTAGTCCGGATCTGTAATACGATCCCTAAGTCCGTTACTATACAATCATTATTAATATAACTTTAACCGTGTTAACCGGTACATCTGGGGACACTGTTAACCCAGTACTGTAACCGTTCCGGGGGCAATGTTAACCCAGAAACACTTCTCCGGACTCAGATTGTGATATCGCTTAGAGTTCACTAGTCAAAATCACTATTAGCCGTTTTTCCCGTTTTGCGTGCCTAGTACGTTTATCCGTTTTTACGTTTCAAAAATGAGTTTGGTCACACACGACCCGAAAATAGTTGTTGACTGATAATTTAATTAAAGTTGTGAATTTAGAGCTCGGTTTAGACGCTCCGATTGGCCGTGGGACCCGTTTCCGTCTTTAATGCACTGGAAACTGTTAAATCGGATAAAATTACTCAAATCATCCGGATTATTTTCGGATGATTCATTTTTACTTGTATAACTCAATTATATGAAAACAGTTCATTTTTAGGGTTTTTATACGCCAGTCAGCTTGTTTAGGCGAACTTTACCGGTTTACGCGTTTTAAGCTTTAAAAGTTTGTTTTTATTTTCTTTTTAGCACAAATAATTATCCGTTTACTCTCGGATCTTGAAATTTTGCACAAATCACTTTTTGACAGTGGGGAATTTTATAAAAATATTTCCAGAGTTAATTTTTATATTTAAAATTTATTTATCTATTTTTAAACACCATTTAAACACTAAATATGTCGTAAATAACAAACGATCTTAGAAAAATCCCAAATTTTTCCTGGATGACCCCTGCCATCCCCATAGTCCCCTGTAATTTTTCTAGAACCAAAATCTCTTTTTACATGCCATTTTCACTAAAACCGAGCTAGAAAACCCTAGAACTCGTTTAACCGAAAAGCCTACTTAGACTTCTCCAACTGACCTAAACTTTTGTGTGTGACTTATACATGTTATAAAAAGCTTATCTGGAATTTTCCAGAATTTTTAGTGATATTTAACTATTTTTCACCATTTTTGGCCAAAACCAAGCATTAAATTCACCAAATATTCATCCTTTGTCCAAATATTACCAAAAATTCACAGAACTCATATTTTCATATATCTAACACCTTTGTAAAATTTCATGACCTAACTCTAAACACATCACAATCTGTCCAAATCACAAAAATCATACAAAAACCGAACTACCTTGTGTTTCTAGCTTCAAATCGCAAGGATCTCGCTTTCTAGCCTTTGCTAACAACTAGATACAACACCTACAAGCACAATAACACCACACCAAGCAAGTTACATCCACAATCAAGCCATTTCTTTCATGGTTTCGGTTATGATTTGAAAACAAAGATTTAAACCGTAAAAATTCGTTTTTTGGTTCGTTTAACTCCTTTCTTGGACCAAGATCCCTTGTATAACCCGTATACATCACTTGATCATGCAAGAAACGGTTTTCATCTTTGAAACCTCATTTTCTTGCAAATAAACTCAAGAAACGAAGATGGAAACGTAAATAACTCGATCTTTACCTTGTTTTCTTGCTACAAAATCTCGGTTTTAGATCATGAAGTTGAGAGAGAAGGAAGATTTGTTGAAGGGTTGATGTAAAAAAGATGAGAGGCAAGGGGGTTTTCACCCTCCTTGTCCGATCGGTGTAAAGGGGGGAGTGGGGTGGGACCCACTTCTCCATTCTTAGCCACTCATTTGGATCTCTGAAATCTGGATAACGTTTTGGATAATCTGGTTCAGTTCGTTTTTCGGTTAAATGCTTAATCTAACTTAAAACGAGGCTAAAATGGTCGTTTTCAGCTTAAAAAAAGAAATTTATTTAAAACCGATTTAAAAACTTTAAAAACTTAAACCATGACATTTATTATCTTAAAACATCATATTATTAATAATTGAGCATCTTTTTCGGCTTGATCGATCGTCTCTTGCTCGGTTTGGTATTAAAGGTTTCGTTTAACTTACCGACGTACCATTAAATCGAAATTCTTTTTCTGTGCTTTAATTCACTTATCCCGAAGCTTTAACACTTCGTGAACATCACTAAATATTATATATCTCGTCTATAATGTAATCCTCGATTCGTTCGGGCTTCAATAATCGTTAATCGGTTAATCGTATTTCCAATACGATTAACTGTATAATCGAGTATAATCCGTACTGTGAATCATACATACTCGTATAAACACATTATAATTCATATATTCATTATTAAATAACACATAAATAGTATATAACGGTTAGGGTATACCTGATTCTGCCGGAATCGTTACATTCTCCCCCCGTAAAAGAAATTTCGTCCTCGAAATTTTTACGCGTCGACTACTTCCTTTTGAGGAAATAGATAGGGGTATTTCTTCTGGAATTCGTCTTTTCGTTCCCATGTATATTCTGGGCCTCGTTGCGAATTCCATCTAACTTTGACCAACGAAATCTTATTGTGTCTAAGTTGCTTGATTTTCCCGTCTACTATTTCTATGGGTTCCTCTACGAAATTGAGCTTATCACTTATTTGGACACCCTCTAAAGTTAACACCGATGTCTCATCCGCCAGACATCTTTTCAAGTTCGATACGTGAAACACGATGTGAACTGCACTCAGTTCATCGGATAGTTCTAATCGGTATGCTACGGGACCGATTTTTGCAGTAATATTGAATGGTCCAATATATCTCGGGGCTAACTTCCCCGCCTTTCCAAATCTGACTACACCCTTCCAAGGTGATACCTTCAAATATACTTTGTCACCTTTCTCAAACGACAACGGTTTTCTACGGGTATCGGCATAACTCTTCTGCCGATCCCGCGCTGCCTTCAGATTGTTCCTAATTTCAAGGATTTTGCTGGTCGTTTTCTGGACCAGGTCTGATCTAATAACCTGAGTGTCGCCCACTTCAGTCCAGAAGAGTGGTGATCGGCACTTCCGACCATACAATGCTTCGTAAGGCGCTGCCTTTATACTGCTATGGTAACTGTTATTATAGGAAAATTCAACGAGTGGGAGATGTTGATCCCAATTTCGCTTAAAATCCAGTACGCATGCACGAAGCAAATCCTCCAGAGTTTGGATGGTCCTCTCAAACTGACCATCGGTCTGAGGGTGGTAAGCTGTGCTTAGATCAATACGCGTACCCAACGCTTCTTGCATAGCTTGCCAAAGATTGGAGGTGAAATGGCTATCCCGATCGGAGATGATTGAGATGGGTATCCCATGACGAGACACAATTTCATTTATATAAATCTGCGCAAGTCTCTCAGTGTTATAATTATTTCTAATCGGAATAAAATGTGCCGATTTGGTTAATCGATCCACGATTACCCAAATTGCATCATGTCCTCGGGACGTCTTAGGGAGATGTGTCAAAAAATCCATTGTGATTTGCTCCCACTTCCATTCGGGAATTTCCGGTTGTTGTAACATCCCCGAGGGTTTCTGGTGCTCCGCCTTAACTCTCGCACAAGTCGTACACTTACCGACGTACGTTGCTATATCCTTTTTCATACCCGGCCACCAGTAAAACTCTTTCACATCCTTGTACATCTTATCCGATCCCGGATGTATGGAATATTTCGATCTATGCGCTTCGTCCATGATTAATTCACGAAGGTCACGGAGGGTCGGGATCCAAATCCGATTTTTGAAATAGAGAATTTCGTCCACGCGCTGTTCGAAATTCTTCTCATTGCCGTTAAGTCCCTCCTTTTCCAATTGTTCCTCTTTCAACGCCTCACGTTGAGCGACTCTAATCAGGTCCCAAAGGTTCGACTGGACTATCATCCCCAGCGCTCGCACTCGCAATGGCTTAATCCGATTTTTCCTACTCAAGGCATCGGCTACAACGTTAGCCTTGCCGGGGTGATAACGGATGTCACAGTCATAATCGCTTAACAACTCGACCCATCTTCGTTGCCTCGTATTCAGTTCCTTCTGATCGAATATGTGCTGTAAACTTTTATGATCGGTGAAGATGGTGCACTTCGTACCGTAGAGATAATGTCTCCAGATTTTAAGTGCGAAGATAACCGCTCCCAGTTCTAAGTCGTGAGTAGTGTAATTTTTCTCGTGTACTTTTAATTGTCGGGAAGCATAGGCTTAACCTTATTATTCTGCATCAACACGCATCCTAACCCTCTACGCGATGCGTCACAATATGCGAAAAAACCATCGTCTCCATCGGGGAGACTTAGAATCGGCGCTTGGTACAATTTTTGCTTTAACGTTTGAAAAGCCGTTTCCTGCTCTTCTCCCCACTCATACTTTCGATCCTTTTGAGTCAGGAGAGTTAAAGGTTGGGCGATGCTGGAAAAGTTCTCTATAAATCGACGATAATATCCAGCTAAGCCTAAGAATTGGCAGATTTCCTTTGGCGATTTAGGCGCTTGCCAATTCTTAATTGCTTCAACCTTACTCGGATCAACGTGTATTCCATGATGGTTTACCACGTGACCGAGGAATTGCACTTCTTGTAACCAGAAGTTACACTTGGAGAATTTTGCATACAATTTTTCCTGATTCAGAAGCTCTAAAATTATTCTTAAGTGTTGCTCGTGCTCTTCTTTACTTTTCGAGTAAATCAAAATATCGTCAATAAACACGATGACGAATTTGTCGAGGTAGGGTTTACAGACTCGATTCATGAGGTCCATGAATACTGCCGGCGCATTTGTTAGCCCGAAAGGCATAACTAAGAACTCGTAATGGCCGTAGCGAGTCCGGAATGCGGTTTTTGGGATATCTTCCTCCTGAATTCTAACCTGATGGTATCCCGATCTAAGATCGATTTTTGAGAAATAGCTCGCACCTTGCAGCTGGTCAAACAGATCATCAATTCGGGGAAGAGGGTACCTATTTTTGATTGTTAACTTGTTCAACTCCCTGTAATCAATGCACATTCTAAGGCTCCCGTCCTTCTTTTTCACGAATAATACAGGTGCACCACACGGGGAATGACTAGGACGTATGAATCCTTTATCCAACAATTCTTGCAACTGATTGGATAATTCTTGCATCTCGGACGGTGCAAGTCGGTAGGGTGCTTTAGCAACAGGGCCAGCTTGAGGTATTAAATCGATTCTGAATTCGACTTGTCGGGTTGGCGGTAATCCAGGAAGTTCTTCTGGGAAAACTTGTGGAAATTCGCGTACCACCGGGATATCTTCCACCCTTTTCTCCTCAGAATCTGTGGCCGTCAAGCTTGCTAGATACGCCACGCATCCCTGGCGTATATATTTTAACACCTTGAGGTGGGATATAAATGGTATCATTGTGCCCGACTTCTCTCCTTGCACTAACACCTCTTCGTCATCCGACACCCGGATCTTGACGATTTTCTTTTCACAGTTTATTTCCACTTTGTTACGTGCTAACCAATCCATTCCCACTATCACGTCAAAACTACCTAATTCTACCGGTAATAAGTCAATCAGGAAGGATTGATCGTTCAGAATAAAAGGGCAATTCTGAACTATCTGATTGACTATCATGGTTTTACCGTTAGCGACTTCTACGGTATAAGGTTCTATGGTTTCACCAATTGGAAGGTTTGCTATCGATAGGAACTTAACGGAGACAAAACTTCTATCGGCGCCCGTATCAAATAATACAGAAGCGTAATGATCAGAGACGAGGAATGTACCTGTCACTACGCTGGGGTCTTGGCGTGCTTCGTTCGCCCCCATCACAAATGCTCGGCCTCTCGCAGGATTGGACGACGATGCCTGACCCACGGTTTGCCTCCCAATTCCTCCCTGGTTCGATTTCGGACAGTATCTCTTGAAGTGATCTGTGCTGCCGCATTCAAAGCAAGCACGGCTGGTGGTCATCATTTGGTTTCCTTGTGGGTTTTGTTGTCGGGCTGGTTGGGTCCTAAATGGCTGGGCACGGATAGGTTGCGGTTGTCGGTTCAGATTGTTCAGGTTTGTCCTACATCTCGGTGCGTAGTGCCCATCCCTGCCACACCGGTGGCACACTACCTCCTTGCACACGCCACCATGCTGGTAACCGCATTTCCCACACTTAGGGAACGTCCCTTTCTGCGATTCCTGCCTTCCGCCTGAACTAGTCATGGCGTAGTTCTGGGCAGCGGGCCTAGCACGTTTATTTTGCTGCTTCTCCTGGATCCTATTGTCATATGTACCTCGCTTTCCCCCAGCGGACTCTCCTGTCACCTTCAGTGACCCACTCCTCACGAAATCGTATGTGACGATACCAGCTTGCGTCACCGCACCCTCAAACGTCTTGTGTCCCCCAGCGTTGACTATACTCCTTACTACTGGAGTTAGTCCCCATATATAACGCTCAACCCTCTTTGACTCTGGGGTGACCAACCATGGCACCAATCGCGACAATTCATTAAATCGGTTCGTATAACCCAAGTGGTCTGCCCCCTGCATCTCCAGGTTCCACAATTCGTTTTCTAACTTCTGCATTTCGTTTTTCGGGCAGAAATGTTCCAGTACAAGGGCCTTGAGCTCTGCCCAGGTCATGCGGTTTGTCGCTGCCTGACCGCGAGTTTGCACTACTGTGTTCCACCATGTCAAGGCATGGTCTGTGAACGTGCAGGTAGCATACTTAACAACGTAATCCTCAGGGCAGTTGCTGATGTTCACAACAGACTCTATTTTCTCAATCCACTTAACCAACCCATTTGGTCCTTCAGACCCGCTAAATTCTAGGGGCTTGCACAACATAAAATCCTTAATTGAACATCCCTTTGTTGCAGGAGTCGGTTCAGTGCGGTTCGTTTCTACACTAGGTATAAGGCCATTACTGTCTGTAACGACCACCCTAGGCGGTGCGTCATTACTCGGAATCGGGTTACCGCTCGGTGGAGGATTAACATTTTGTCCCCCCTCATTATTGGTGGTCGTTTGATTGCTCGCAGGGCCTGGATTGGTCGTATTGTTAATACTGGAGGCGATGCGCGATACTATATCCGGTATCGCCGCCTCTAACTGTCGAGCAATCAGACGGTCCACATCCACTTCCGACATTCGAGTTGACCGTTTTGGTGCCATTCTACACAACATTAAGAAAAATACATATAATTAATACAAATTCCAATCTCGATACATAACACACATTCCATTCATTAATAAACATTAGTACATATTACATAAACATCCGTTCACATTACATTCCTACCATCATCACATAGATTAAGTTTTCATACATCAGTCCTACATCGGCATCATTTCGACTTAACCCGCTATGGGTCTGTGCTTGAATGATACATCAAAAGTATCTACAATGATATCCCCAAAAAAGGCCCCCTATGGGCTAGTGGCTGTACTATAACTACCCAAGATTCACTCTATGTTAGCATCGCCACTAACTGCTTACACAGAGTATCAAAAAGCGGACCCTGACTACTACCACCCTAACATGATCTAAGCATGGTGGTATACCAACCACACCAACACTGCCACCATCGCCACCAACACCGCCATCAAACCCTGGATCCGTGTCTCCATCCGGTCAATCATCCACTGGGAGTATGCGCCCTCCCTCCTCAGCTGGCAATCGCGTACTGGCTGTCCAGTACGCAGTCTGCCAAGTGATTCCTCCTCTGAATACCCACCGTCAAGGCGATGGTGTGCTTAACCACCTGCTCGTGGAGCACTCGGAGCCATGCAGCCTCGGAGGAGGGACGCTCATCCCTCTCCAGCCTAGGGGTACCCCACACGAGTGGAGGCACAGGCTCAGGCTGGGGGCGGGAGGACTCGCCCCTGTGGAAAGTAGTTCTGGGTGGGGTAGAGGTAGGTGGGACATAAGGGACACTGATCCGCGCCGTGAGGCGGGGACCGGGTCTGGGAGGGGTAGGGGTGACCTGTGGTGCGGGTGGGATGGGGGATCTGGCAACCCTAGTCGGGGAGGACAGGCTAGCACTCCTACGGCTAGTCTCACTAGGCTCAGTGCTGGATGCTAGGCGTAAGCTCCTGGAGTTCCCGGAACTGACCTCCTCCGGGTCCTCCTCCACTGACAGACTTCGTGATCTCGACATCCATACATGTACACAAGTTAGCAAACATATAGTTTCTTCCATAATGTAAATCATGATTAATATACACATACTTATACAACTTTGTCACATAAAAATATTATCATATACTTACACATATGTTGCCGATTTTACCTATTAATGTTCCCCGTGACTTCCCCCGAATTCCCTCGAGCGGGCAAGTCTGTTATTATGTTCCGGACCATAATAACTCACTTGTCCATCCAAGCTCATCCAGATCTCGTCACTATAATTTATTAGTTGATATTCAGATCCAATAATACTTGAGCTACTGGTTATATTTTAGGTATCTTTTAAAGACATCCTAATTCTTTATAACCAATGGCTCTGATACCAAGTTCTGTAACACCCCGTAACCGCAGCGGAAACGTAAACGGGATGCAACAGACACATCTGATATCAACAGCATTGCTTATAAAGAAAACACCACTACAATAATTTACACCATATTACATTGTTCCGAGTTTAGTTATCGTCTAGGCGATAGCACATAAGTTTTACCAACAGTACATTATCATATTTAATACAAAAAGATCATTAAGCTTCCACAAAAAACACGCATCGTCAAGCATGTAGCAATTATTCCAGTTTGGTGGTACCTAGAAAGCATGTAAAGAAAACGGGTCAACTACGAATAGTTGGTGAGTTTCACTAATTTATACAACTGTGACAAATCATTATATTAATCATATATTAGCGATGTAATTATGCTGAGCCCACAAGTGAAACCTCTGTTAACCCAGTACTGTACCCGTTCCGGGGGCAATGTTAACCCAGAAACACTTCTAGGGACATCTGGGGACACTGTTAACCCAGTATAGTACCCATTCCGGGGGCAATGTTAACCCAGAAACACTTCTAGGGACATCTGGGACACTGTTAACCCAGTACAGTACCCATTCCGGGGGCAATGTTAACCCAAAAACACTTCTAAGGACATCGGGGGACACTGTTAACCCAGTACTGTACCCATTCCGTACGATTCCCGTACAATCAAATATTTATAAATACACGCAAATCCATGCGTTCAGTATGTATTTAAACATTTCAATAGTAACATGCTTTCCGCCCTGGGAAAATATTTAAAAACAATTCAGAAAAAGGGGCTCGTGAAACTCACCTTATCGTAAGCAATTAAGTAACACAGTACGCCAGCTACTAGTCTGGATCTGTAATACGATCCCTAAGTCCGTTACTATACAATCATTATTAATATAACTTTAACCGTGTTAACCGGTACATCTGGGACACTGTTAACCCAGTACTGTAACCGTTCCGGGGGCAATGTTAACCCAGAAACACTTCTCCGGACTCAGATTGTGATATCGTTTAGAGTTCACTAGTCAAAATCACTATTAGTCGTTTTTCCCGTTTTGCGTGCCTAGCACGTTTATCCGTTTTTACGTTTCAAAAATGAGTTTGGTCACACACGACCCGAAAATAGTTGTTGACTGATAATTTAATTAAAGTTGTGAATTTAGAGCTCGGTTTAGACGCTCCGATTGGCCGTGGGACCCGTTTCCGTCTTTAATGCACTGGAAACTGTTAAATCGGATAAAATTACTCAAATCATCCGGATTATTTTCGGATGATTCATTTTTACTTGTATAACTCAATTATATGAAAACAGTTCATTTTTAGGGTTTTTATACGCCAGTCAGCTTGTTTAGGCGAACTTTACCGGTTTACGCGTTTTAAGCTTTAAAAGTTTGTTTTTATTTTCTTTTTAGCACAAATAATTATCCGTTTACTCTCGGATCTTGAAATTTTGCACAAATCACTTTTTGACAGTGGGGAATTTTATAAAAATATTTCCAGAGTTAATTTTTATATTTAAAATTTATTTATCTATTTTTAAACACCATTTAAACACTAAATATGTCGTAAATAACAAACGATCTTAGAAAAATCCCAAATTTTTCCTGGATGACCCCTGCCATCCCCATAGTCCCCTGTAATTTTCCAGAACCAAAATCTCTTTTTACATGCCATTTTCACTAAAACCGAGCTAGAAAACCCTAGAACTCGTTTAACCGAAAAGCCTACTTAGACTTCTCCAACTGACCTAAAATTTTTTGTGTGACTTATACATGTTATAAAAAGCTTATCTGAAATTTTCCAGAATTTTTCATGATATTTAACTATTTTTCCCCATTTTTGGCCAAAACCGAGCATTAAATTCACCAAATATTCATCCTTTGTCCAAAAATTACCAAAATTTTACAGAACTCATATTTTCATATATCTAACACCTCTGTAAAATTTCATGACCTAACTCTAAACACATCACAATCTGTCCAAATCACAAACATCATACAAAAACCGAACTACCTTGTGTTTCTAGCTTCAAATCGCAAGGATCTCGCTTTCTAGCCTTTGCTAACAACTAGATACAACACCTACAAGCACAATAACACCACACCAAGCAAGTTACATCCACAATCAAGCCATTTCTTTCATGGTTTCGGTGTAAAAATTCGTTTTTTGGTTTGTTTAACTCCTTTCTTGGACCAAGATCCCTTGTATAACCCGTATACATCACTTGATCATGCAAGAATCGGTTTTCATCTTTGAAACCTCATTTTCTTGCAAATAAACTCAAGAAACGAAGATGGAAACGTAAATAACTCGATCTTTACCTTGTTTTCTTGCTACAAAATCTCGGTTTTAGATCATGAAGTTGAGAGAGAAGGAAGATTTGTTGAAGGGTTGATGTAAAAAAGATGAGAGGCAAGGGGGTTTTCACCCTCCTTGTCCGATCGGTGTAAAGGGGGGAGTGGGGTGGGACCCACTTCTCCATTCTTAGCCACTCATTTGGATCCCTGAAATCTGGATAACGTTTTGGATAATCTGGTTAAGTTCGTTTTTCGGTTAAATGCTTAATCTAACTTAAAACGAGGCTAAAATGGTCGTTTTCGGCTTAAAAAAAGAAATTTATTTAAAACCGATTTAAAAACTTTAAAAACTTAAACCATGACATTTATTATCTTAAAACATCATATTATTAATAATTGCGTATCTTTTTCGGCTTGATCGATCGTCTCTTGCTCGGTTTGGTATTAAAGGTTTCGTTTAACGTACCGACGTACCATTAAATCGAAATTCTTTTTCTGTGCTTTAATTCACTTATCCCGAAGCTTTAACACTTCGTGAACATCACTAAATATTATATATCTCGTCTATAATGTAATCTTCGATTCGTTCGGGCTTCAATAACCGTTAATCGGTTAATCGTATTTCCAATACGATTAACTGTATAATCGAGTATAATCCGTACTGTGAATCATACATACTCGTATAAACACATTATAATTCATATATTCATTATTAAATAACACATAAATAGTATATACCGGTTAGGGTATACTTGATTCTGCCGGAATCGTTACACTACATGTATGTAGGTCGGTTGTATTTATGTCTTAATACACATTCAAACCTACCTATACACATACAAATGTACCGAGCCACATTGAAACCTAGGTACCTACACACATACAAACATACATACACATATACAAACATATGTACCTACACACGTACATACGCACCTACACATAAGAAATGAAGTGAAATTAGGGATTAACGGAGTTACACCTTCATTCTCGCACTTCTCGCTGTAAAAAAACTTCTAAAATGATCCAATACCTATATATATATATATATATATGAATGGGTGAGATCAAATGAAAACTCTTTTTAAAGAGAAAACTTAAAAATTTTTAAAGAATTATTATTACCTTTTTAATTTTTTTTTGTAGTTTTTTCTTTCCATTATTCTTATATGTTGATATTGTTCAAAAAAAGAACCCTCGTTGGTGTAGTACACATGTATAATAGTGTGTATTGTATATATGTAAGCATTGTATTTTATAGAATACAACACTATAACACATATTTGATACACACTATTGTACATAAGCAAAGACTATTACACACATCGAATACACATTAGTATGTATGTGTAATCCAACATTAATAGGCATATGCACTACATTGACTTTATTTTTTTTTTTTTGTATATTTGTTTGCACATAATACAACAAAACTGCACATATACAATACAAAAATATTGAATATATGCAATTAAACACTATTGAACATAAAAATACATAGTAATACACATGTATAATACAACAGTATCGCACAGTAATACGTATGTGCACTACGTCTTTTTTTTCTAGCGATGAGTAAGAACATATAAGAATAATGAAAAAACGAAAATTTGAAAATATTTTCTTATTTTTAGTTAAAAATAATTCTTTATGAGTTTTCAAGTTTTCTCTCTAATAATTAGTTTTCTCTTGATATTCTCCATACACACACACACACACTAGTGGGAAACCCGCGTGATGCGGCGAGAGCGATAATTTTCAAAACGGTACATCACAGTATCGTTTAAGTTAAAGGGTTGCGGAATTCGAGCATGTATGAGAACGTTGGTAGATTAATGACCATTCACCTATCTATTACTTGTAACCTATCATAATATAAACAACGAACACAAAAAAAAGTTATAGAAGATTGGTTTCATTTGGGGGTGGTGGGAGGGGGGAGGGTGTGGATCGAGGGGTCATTCGGACACCGCATCTTAAATTTTCACCCATGGATTTTAGAGATGGTTGCGAATTGTAGTTTCAAGCAGTGGTAGATCTAAGATAATTCATTAGTATGGGCAAACAATTTGACTTGTTTTACTTTTAACATGGAACAAAATATACAAAAAGTAGAAGATAAATTAACTCAAAGATAACCTAAACCAAATGCATTTTCGTTTTTCATTTAAAAAACAAACAGTATAAACTAAAATCAAAATATTCTAAATTGCATTCTAAGTTCTACAAGTCGACCAAACCGGACTTACTAAGCTTCAGCTAGACCGGACTTCCTCATCAGTTAGCTATCATCTGCTTTGTCGCCTGAACTTGTTGCGTTCGTTCCTCCATAGTATCCTAAACAAATGCAAAATTAACAAAAAAAAAGTCAAAATTATATTCAAAACATAATTAGTATATTAATTAAAAAGTCCTCGAACTAAACAATCCATAGGCTTAACATTCAAATGATTAATGTAAATTAAAATTTTGAACCCATGTAAATAGAAGGCTTAGGCAGACACATGAAATTATTCAGCAGTTACTCATAACATATGTTTTGACTATGTGCTTATTACATCATTTGCCTTTGAAAATAAGTAAAATTCGTTTTTAGAAAATTTCCATGTATAAACAAAGGGGTCATTTCATGAACTTGTTAATTATTAAATAGACTATTCTGTAGCTTCAAAGTTGAAGAAATTTTTTTAAATACTTAAATACCTACTGTACTCGTATCAGTTGTTTTTTTTAAGTTCTCAATAGATTACAAAACCACCCACGTATCTGTAGGAAAAACTTTATTTATAATGTATTTATTGATGTTCTCTTGTATATAAAACTATAAAATTGATGACAATTTTTATTATTATAAACAATTATACTCTTTCTTGTAAATTTGACTTTTTGAAGTCAAATGGCCTACTTATGAATTCTTAACTTCAAAATGAACAAAGAATTTCGTAAGATATATGTTAGAGCCGGTCAAGCTGTTTGACCAATGCATTTGAACAACTTTACATTTTTACCCATTTGACCATAATCTAATTTCGTTTTCATGCAAACTGGTAGAAAACTGCGCTTGTATTAAATGGGTAATCTAAAGAAAACCTGTATTCAACTGCAGTTGAGTAAGAAATTTCTACAGTCATGCCACCATATACAATCGTGTAATTGCGAATGAGATTTTTGGTAGCACGTGTAATGCATCATGGGACTGTATTTTGTCTCTATCATCATCTTGTTGCGTTACTTCTTATATAAACAATCAAGTAAACAAATGAACATGATAAAAAACAATCAAATTTTTTCTATTAAAAAGATACCAATATTTGAAGGTTACACTTTCGTAAAATCTCCCTACTCCGATCTTCTCTGCCAACCATCCAAGTTATTGCCTTGTAATTTCAGCCTCTCCTCTTAGTTAGCTGGATGGCTATTTGCTACATCGTCCAAATCTCCCTACAGCGATCTTCTTTGCCAACCATCCAAGTTCGAGCCTAGGTCAAGCTAGCATGTTTAGTTTCAAACTCGAGCAAGAGCCCACCCTGACTCGGCTCGATTACAAAGCTAGTGACAGACTGGGTTGTAAACGAGCCGAGCAGAGCCAAGTTGGGCTCGAGCAATCGGGCTTGAGCCCGAACTTACATGTGTTGGCTCAAATTGGCTCGTTTATTTTAAGAACATGAAAAGTCTGCCCAGCTTGGCATTTTCCACAATTTAGGTCTTTCATATTCATTCCTCAACCCTTCCTACATTAGCTGCAGCTAGGTGAAATAAAAAACATTTTATTTTACTTTTATCATTTAGATAATATACAATAAAAACCAGAAATGGGTATATGACATTAATATGAATATGAGTGAACAATAATGGGTCAAAACGGACCAGGTCCGTGTGTATCACATATATATTTTGTTCACTTATTTATATTTTAAATTTTTAAATATATATTTCTTAAGCCATTAAAAACACCAAAACTGAGAGGCCGAGATATTCCCCAAGACCAACAGCCAACTAAAAATAATCGAACTACATCGTACCAACATAAACAACCCTACCCGCATCTTTGGAACTTCCATCGAGCGGGTAGAACATAAAAAATTTTGCAATCAGGTTAACTTTAGCTATCTGTTCATATGGTTCAAAACCATATACGAATAAAAACGCCCACTAAAACCCATATTTATTTTCTTCTAGATTTTGGCTGTCTTCTATACCTCTGTACCGTTGGTTTCTGATTGATTGTTGACACCAACTTGTAGAGCTATACAACTTTTGGTTTCGGTTCAGTTCATTTTCATTTTATAAAACTTTTGGTTTCGGTTCGGTTTTAAAATTTTTTTTGTTTCGTTTCCGTTCCAGTTCAGTTTTTTTTTTTGGTTTTTTTGTTTTGTTTCGGTTAGATTTATTTAGTTGCTAGCTTCATTTTAGTTCAGTTTTAGTTTTTTTTTGGTTTTTAGATTCAAAATTTTAGTTTCAATTCGGCTCGTTTCACTTTATTCGGTTTCGGAATCTGCTTTTTTGCTTCATTTCAGTTTGCTTTTAGTTAAATTTTCATAAATAAATAGATTCAGTTAATTCGGATGTAAATATACGATGAACCGAAACCAAACCAAACCCGAACCTAAAACATGACTATTTCAAAAAAAGAAAACGAACCCGTCTGTGCGAAGCTGCATGTAATGAAGAACTTTTAGGAAAAATACCTTTTTCAACGTCTCTTATGGCTGCTTTTATTACTGGTAAACGAATTGAGACTGCATCCTTAAAACAACTCTCACATTTTTCCCTGAAACAAATTAGCTTAAGTTATTTGTGTACATATCATGGCCCACAACTTGGACCTTTGTTAGACTGGAGAACGATATATCCCTAAACACAATAAAAATTGCTAACAAAACCTCAACATTTCATCCATAATGTACATATATGCACAATAAAAACTAATTATCTGATAGGATTCATTATCAAAATATGATATCATCACTTTCCGATCGCCAATTCAAAAACCTATCATAACGTGCCCTAAACAGTTACACAATCTAACATGAAACAGAGCCAATATGTATAATTATTGAACACATACTGATAATTGATTATCTATTTGGAATGATTTATCAATATATGATACTCATCATTTTCAATTATCAATTGTCCAATTCAAAACCCCAACCTAATGTGCCCTAAATAGTTAAACAATCGGAATCCATGTAAGGACCCGTTACCGGTGCCCTACTTTGGACGTTGGATTTACACATAAACACAGTTCTACTAATCAGAGTTAATTAAAACTTTACGCTGAATATAAAACTTTCATAAACATTACATAATAATTCATAACATGTCTTAAAACATTCATCTTGTCTTTCAACATCAAAACATAACTTATAAAACATAACAGGTCTTCAGATGCCAGACTCTTATTCTTCTGCCATGTGTCCCCGCTCAAGCCAGCTGTATCATCCTACTCACCTGCGTGCATACTAAAAGTTAGCTATGCTGAGTGAGTTCTAGTTATCATACATCATACAATACATATACTTACCTTCCATTATGCATCCGAAGATACATAATAATTACTTTACTAATTTACTTTCATTACATAACTTCATACATACTTTCATACTATATAATTACTGTCCATTCTATCTCAGATATTATTAGAGTCTGATCTCTCTTTTCTTCTCTACCTCAGATATTATTATGGTTTGATCCCTTTCTTTTCTATCTCAAATATTATTAGGGTCTGATCCCTTACTTCTTCATCTTCGAACATACCGTCTTTACATACCCCGTAACATACATACATTTTCTTTAATCATTCTTACATATTCATAAGTTGTACATGTATATATATATATATATATATATCATTCACATCCATCTTTCATATACATACCTCCCTTGTCAATACGTGTAATATCCGAAGATCGTTCATGTACCGACAAGCTTTCGTTCACATACATAACATAACATCTATCACATAAATCATACATGGAATACACTTACCATTTAAGGTAATTTTATTAACTAATACATCGAGTATGCACACATCGCCGAAAACATAACAAGGAAATGGGGCTAGAAACTCACCTCAATGCGCTTACGTTCACCGTTTATGGTTATTCCTTTCCTTAGCTGTGCACGACTAACTGTAATACAATTACACATATCATTTAACTATCACTACTCATATCGTGTTTCTAGTTTAATTATTACCCTCAACGAACGGGGGTCCGGGGCCAGCGCCCCTGGCAGCGGGGTTCTACAGGCGCCAGCCCCTAGCGGGGTCCAAGGGGCAGAGCCCCTGGCTGGGGTTAAGCTGCCAGGCCAGCTTGGAAATATTTTATTTCCACTAACTGTCTTAATACATTTTCCATTAGGATTTTAAATTATTTTCTAATTCGTCAACTCATTCGTTATAGCGAATTGCCTCTGATTCGTTATGTGATCTTCCTTAATTTGTTATCCTGATTCGTCCCTTATCGTCATCTGATTCGTTATTCCAATTCGTCATCTGGACATGACTTAATTCGTTATCTTAATCGTAAATAATTGGCGAGTAACGAATCACCTGATTTGTTATCTGATTCGCTATCCTAGTTCGTTAGCCTAATTCGTTGTCTTGACGTAATGAACTGGATGAGCTAATTCGTTATCTTGTCTTAACGAATGGTCGAACTACTTCGTTATCTGGGCATAACGAATTGATGAACTAATTTGTTATCTTACCATAACGAATTGCATCAGTCTTATCCAGAATTTGACCCAGGTTCCAAGTCAAAATTGTCAAGAACACCATACAGCCAACATATCTTAGATCTGCAATTAAACCTTCATTTCTTAACGAAAGATCACGATCCTGGTACCGTTGGATTCGCCATACCAGCGCCCACAAACCCTAGTTATCCATTCATTCAAATAAAGAGTTTTAGAGGGTGCGATTTAGGCATCTATATTACGGGTTCTTTAGGCTAGCAATTAACCTGCCAATCGTTAATGGTTTTCAGCAAGAATCATCACGTTAGATTCGTTTTTACCATATGTATACATATCTAAAATTACCTAAATGAATCCGGACCTAAATGAACAATTTCTAATTATAAACGTACCTTAAACAAGCCGGTTCTTGAATATGAGCTAGTCTTGATGTAGGTTCGGTTCGTTACAATGTTCCAGCAGCAACAAGCTCGGGTTTTCGCCTTCGGATCTTGAGTCGGGATATAGGATAGTGTTTGTGTATGTTTTTGATGGTGTAGGCTATGGTGTAGAGATGGATAAAAATGGAAAGGATTAGGGTTTAAGGGGTTTTTATACTCTCTTAAGCCCATAGACCTAAAGCCCATTCCATCTCTTTTCCCATCTTCTAAAGTCCAAGCCCACCTTCTGTTAGTTTATATCTAAACCGATAAACGACACACTATAAAATAAACGAAATTTCATTTATTATTATAACCGAAAATAGGATATTACAAGTCTTCCCTCCTTAAAGAGGTTTTGTCCCCGAAACCTAACTATTACATAAACAAATTCGGGTAAATCTTGCGCATATCTTCCTCAATTTCCCATGTTGCGTCCGATCCTTTTCGATGCTTCCATATCACTTTCACTACGGGTATAATCTTGTTACGAAGTTGCTTTTTCCTTGAGGTCAACAATCTTTATCGGTTGCTCAATGTAGTTAAATTATTCATCAAACTCAATATCTACCAATGGCACATGAGACGTGTCATCGGCTAGACATTTTCTCAGATGAGAAACATGGAAGGTTGAATGAATTCCTTCTAACTCTTCTGGCAAATCCAGCTTATAAGCCACTTCACCCGCACAATCCATAATCTTAAACGGTCCAATGTACCTCGGAGTCAACTTTTCTCTTTTTCTAAAATGAATGATCCCTTTCCAAGGCGAGACCTTAAGCATCACATTGTCACCAACGTTAAACTCAATCGTTCGTCTTCGCTTATCAGCATAAGACTTTTATCTGTCTTAAGCATATTTCAATCTTGATATAATCTGATCAAACTTTGAAGATGTTTCTTGTACCACTTCTAAACTTCCCATCTCCTTCTGACCAATCTCTCCCCAACATACCGTGGTTCTACATCGTCTACCGTGGAACATCTCAAACGGTGGCATACCAATACTTGAATGGTAGCTGTTGTTATAGGAGAACTCTGCCAGATGCAGATGATCATCCCAACTTCCTCCAAAGTCAAAAACACAAGCACGTAGCATATCCTCAAGGGTTTGGATCGTCCTTTCAGACTGTCCATTTGTTTGAGGATGATACGCCGTACTGATGTTCAATCTTGTTCCCATGGCTTCGTGGAACCTCTTCCAAAACCTCGAAGTAAACAAAGTATCTCTATCAGACACGATCGATAACGGTACTCCATGCTTAGATACAACCTCTTTAATGAACAAGCTTGCTAATGTTTCTGACGAGATGGCCTCTCGTTTAGGCAAGAAGTGAACAATTTTGGTCAAACGGACCACTATCACCAAAATGGTATCACGATGCTTAGCTGTACGAGGTAGCTTAGTTATGAAATCCATGGTCACGTGTTTCCATTTCCACTCTGGTATCTCTAGCTGTTATGAAATCCACTTTGACTTGTAAACAAGTTAAGCACTTACTAACATAATCCACCATATCATTTTTCATTCCTGGCCACCAGTAATCTCTCTTCAAATCTTGGTACATCTTTGTAGTTCCTGGATGAATTTAAAACCTTGATTTATGAGCTTCGTCTAAGATTCGATCTTTAAGATCCCCATGGCGTGGAATCCACATATGTAACGATTCCGACTAAACCAGGTATACCCTAACCGGTAGACAATAGTTACGTTATATTTAATGTCGGGGACATGAATTACCATAGTAATTATACGAGAATACATGGTTCACTGTATTGATTGTACGTGAATATATAATTCATCGTATTGAATATGCGATTAATCGATCGATAGTTATTGAAACCCAAACGAATCGAGGATTACATTATAGACGAGATATATGATATTTAGTGATGTTTACGAAGTATTAAAGCTTCGGGATAAGTGAATTAAAGCTCAGAAAAAGAATTTTCGATTTAATGGTACTTCGGTACGTTAAACGAAACCTTTAATACCAAACCGAGAAAGAGACGATCGATCAAGCCGAAAAAGATGCGCGATTATTAATAATATGATGTTCTAAGATAATGAATGCCATGGTTTAAGTTTTTAAAGTTTTTAAATCGGGTTTATATAAATTTCATTTTTAAGCCGAAAAACGACCGTTTTAGCCTCGTTTTAAGCCGAATTAAACGTTTAACCGAAAAACGAACTGAACCAGATTATCCAAAACATTATCCAGATTACAGAAATCTGAATGTGTGGCTAGAAATGGAGGAGTGGGTCCCACCCCACCATCCTTTGTGTTCCGATCGGATAAGGGAAGGGTAACCCCCTTTCCTTATTATTTTTTTTACAAAAACATTCAACAATCTTCATTTTTCTCTCAACTCCGTGAACTAAAAACCGAGTTTTGTAGCAAGAACAACGAGGTAAAGATCGAGTTATATTCGTTTTCATCTTCGTTTCTCGAGTTTATTTGCAAGAAAATGAGGTTTCAAGTGAAAAAGGGTGAAAACACGAGATGAAACCGATTCTTGCATGATCAAGTGATGTATACGGGTTATACAAGGGATCTTGGTCCAAGAAAGGAGTTAAACGAACCAAAAACGAATTTTTACGGTTAAATCTTTGTTTTTAAATCATAACCGAAACCATGAAAGAAATGGCTTGATTGTGGCTGTAACTTGCTTGGTGTGGTGTTATTGTGCTTGTAGGTGCTGTATCTAGTTGTTAACCAAGGCTAGAAAGCGAGATCCTTGCGATTTGAAGCTAGAAACACAAGGTAGTTCGGTTTTTGTATGATGGTTGTGTTTTGGACAGATTGTGACACATTTAGATTTAGGTCATGAAATTTTACAAAGATGATCTACACATGAAAATATGAAATCTATGAAATTTTGGTAATGTTTGGACAAAGGATGAATATTTGGTGAATTTAATGCTCGGTTTTGGCTAAAAATGGTGAAAAATAGTTAAATATCATGAAAAATTCTGGAAAATTCCAGATAAGCTTTTTATAACATGTAAAAATCACACACAAAATTTTAGGTTCGTTGGAGAAGTCTAAGTAGGCTTTTCGGTTAAACGAGTTCTAGGGTTTTCTAGCTCGGTTTTAGTGAAAATGGCATGTAAAAAAAGATTTTGGTTCTGGAAAAATTACAAGGGACTATGGGGATGGCAGGGGTCATCCAGGAAAAATTTGGGATTTTTCTAAGATCGTTTGGTATTTACGACATATTTAGTGTTTAAATGGTGTTTAAAAATAGATAAATAAATTTTAAATATAAAAATTAATTCTGGAAATATTTTTATAAAATTCCCCACTGTCAAAAAGTGATTTTTGCAAAATTTCAAGATCCGAGACTAAACGGATAATTATTTGTGCTAAAAAGAAAATAAAAACAAACTTTCAAAGCTTAAAACGCGTAAACCGGTAAAGTTCGCCTAAACGAACTGACTGGTGTATAAAAACCCTAAAAATGAACTATTTTCATATAACGGAGTTAAATGTAAATCATCCGAAAATAATTCGGATGATTTGAGTAATTTTAACCGATTTAACTGTTTCCGGTACGCTAAAGATGGAAACGGGTCCCGCGGCCAATCGGGGCGTCTAAACCGAGTTCTAATTTCACAACTATAATTAAAATATCAGTCAACAACTATTTCCGGATCGTGTTTGACCAAACTCATTTTTGAAACGTAAAAACGGATAACCGTGCTAGGCACGCAAAAAGGAAAAAAAACGACTAATAGTAATTTTGACTAGTGAACTCTAAACGATATCACAATCTGAGTCCGGAGAAGTGTTTCTGGGTTAACATTGCCCCCGGAACGGTTACAGTACTGGGTTAACAGTGTCCCCAGATGTACCGGTTAACACGGTTAAAGTTATATTAATAGTGATTGTATAGTAACGAATTTAGGGATCGTATTACAGATCCGGATTAATAGCTCACATACTGTGTTACTGCTTGCGATAAGGTGAGTTTCACGAGCCCCTTTTTCTGAATTGTTTTAAATATTTTCTCGGGGCGGAAGCATGTTACTACTGAAACGTTTAAGTACATACTGAACGCATGGATTTGCGTGGATTTATATATATTTTATTGTACGGGAATCGTACGGAAATGTACTAAGATGGTAATTGTCTGAGTTGCTAACATTCTAAGGCCCCGGAACACGAGTAATTAACTGAAAGCCGGTAGAGTGTGAATAGTACTATTGGTCTGACAAACCCAACTGTTCCGGCATGGTTTTGCTGATGTTTCCCAGCCAGTTGCACATGTCTATTTTGTTGTTATATATATTTTGCTATGTAATGTTAGACATAGCGGTTTGGGGCAGGTCCGTGGGCGGAGTATGCCACGGGGTTGTGTGTGGATAGTCAGAGGTTTCACTTGTGGGCTCAGCATAATTACATCGATAATATTATATTTTGATAATGATTTATCATGTTTTACTCGAATTGTGAAACTCACCAACTATTCGTAGTTGACCCGTTTTCTCACATGCTTTTCAGGTACAATTAAGATGAAGTGATTGCTTACGTGCTAAGTGCTTGATGTGTGTAAGATTTGCGTGCGGGATGTTAGGATACATTATAATAAATAGAATTATGTATCGTAGTGTATGATGTGTGTATCACCTAGACGGTAATGAAATACGAGATAATATAATTTGAAGTATATTAATGTATTCTGCTTTCTTTATAAACAATGTGGTTGATATCAGAGGTGTCTGTTGCATCCCGTTTACGTTTCCGCTGCGGTTGCTGGGTGTTACAGAACTTGGTATCAGAGCCATTGGTTATAAAGAATTAGGATGTCTTTAAAAGATACCTAAAATATAACCAGTAGCTCAAGTATTATAGGATCTGAATATCAACTAATAGTTTATAGTGATGAGATCTGGATGAATTTGGATGGACAAGTGAGTTATTATGGTCCGGAACATAATAACAGACTTGTCCGCACGAGGGAATTCAGGGGAAGTCACGGGGAACATTAATAGGTAAAAATGGCAACATATGTGTAAAGTATATAATATTATTTATGCGTGCTAATGTGTATATATATGTATGTACATATCTTGTGGGTACATGTATTGAGAAATAGGACCCGGATAAGGAACCGGGGGATGAAATAATAAAAGTACCGAGGATGCTGAAATTCCTAGAGCATCGGTTGATGATAAGTCTGACTTATCGGGCCATAGTTATGATAATACCAATTTAGATCTTCCGGTTGACATTAACCAGAAATATCTAGTAACAGTCACTCCCAACCAAAATTAATAAATCCCTTACCCTACCAACACCGGTACCGTATATCTTAATAACCCCCTATGTTCACCAGAACTGCCGACCCTCACGTACGGACGGATATGTACCTGAACCCATTCTTATTCCATTAAGGTAAATAAATAAATAAATAAATAAATAAAATAAAAATAAAATAAAATAAATAATAATAATAATAAATTTGATGATAAATGAGCAGATAAAAAAATAATATATAGAAATATATATGTGTGTTTCTCACTCTCAAACATATGAGACATATCACCTCCAGATCGAGAATTACCGATTTTAGCGAACCTAGAACGCCTGAGGACATCGACTGAGCAAGTGATAGAGTTTCCCATAATAGTAATTGATAATATTTGAAGGCAACATGGATTGCGCAATTACCTTGAACCTTGCAACTCCCTATGTTATTCTTACATCCGTTAGATGTCTATACCCATGTATACTCGAATAGAATGATTACCCATACACAAAGAGGTGTTGGAATCATTATAGCATAGTTGGTTATTCATTCGTAGGTGGTATACCGTGTATGCCGGATATACAAATAGACACGGATATTATAACTTCGTGGTACGTGACCATTTGGTGCTCACGGTGAGCATGTATCGGTTATGCTGATATGCAGAAGGATATTGAAATCAAACATATTAAACATTAATCTTTGTTGAGAAAGATCTATATATCAGTTGGTGAAAAGGGTTATGAAACATATTTAAACGTTAACCGACGTCAGGTTAAGTCCATATATTATTATATTTGTGGGACATATATACTATATACTGGTATGTGTAATATGTATGATAATATTTGGTGTGTATGTGTACCTGCTGTTATGATTGAGCTGGTAACGAGTTATACGGTGAGATTACTATTGATTACTGCGTACTGGATGGGTACGGCAGAATAACATAAAAAGAGTAACTCCAATGATGGAAATTGATATGATTCAGTTGATTGCTCAAAGATAGCAGACGATGATACCGAATGTCGTATCACAGATCACTGCTAGTGTTGATGCAAATGTGATCGCAGAATTATAGATCGAGCAATCACATGAATATGAATATTTCAATTCTTAGTGGTATTACTAAGAGTGATAATGTCCCACCGAATACTATTATGACTACAAGTATTAGTTATAAACTAAACCTGAATAGTAGTCGTAATGAATTAGATCCGGTATGAAGGATATGTTTGTTGGTTGTGTTAAGGAAATTATTAATAGTTTACTGATGGTAAAGGGAGGAATAGATTAGCGAGTGGATAGAAAAGATCGAAATGGTTAAGGATATTGGTAAGAGTCCAGAACATGGTGTAGTGAAATATGCTACAAATATGTTGGTAGATTATGTTGTATCGTGATGGAACACGATGGTACAAATTATAGTTAGAAAATTATTACTCAGATGATATGGTCGGAATTTAAAATTCTTGGGCTAGAGCACTTTTATTCGAGTAATTAAGTTCAGAGATTGGAAACTGAGCTATGGAGGATAGAAATGTTGTGTGCTGATCACTTAGAACACGCTAATCGTTTGAAAGAATTGTCATGTCTGGTAACATGGCCAATTACTCCTGAAATTAAGCGAAGTGGCGTTATATTGGGGACTAACTCCATCGATAAGGAGTATATTCAATCCTGTAAAATATACAACCTGTGGAAGGGTTGTGTCACAAGCCAGCATTGATATATTTAACTCTATGGGAAGCGGACTGGAAGGACGTTAGGTGAGACGTCGAGTGTTAAAGAGGAGAAATGATAAAGGTATAGTGCAAGATAGGCTTTGAATAAGTAGGTATGTCCTACAACCCAGAATTATAGTAAGACTAGTTCTGGTGTGTAAACATGAACCGCATGAAGGGTCTTTCCCTAAATGTGGAAAATATGGTTATCGGCAGGAAGAAGAATGTCGAGTGATAGTAGGCCACAGGTGTGGTAAAGATGGACGTAATGCCCCAATTGTAGAACCAATTGAAGCCATGTGAACCGGCAACCCCAACCCATTCGTGTACAGCCACTCCGAACCCAACAGCTTCAATAACAATCCATCCAAAGAAATCAAATTATGCCAAACAGTTGTACTTGCTATGAATGTGGCAGTACAGAACGTTTCAAGAGAAATTGCCCAAAGTTGAACCAAGGTGTCGTTGGAAGACGAACCTCATGACAAGCATCAACCTCTGATCAAGCAAGGAGCCGTGCTTTTGTGAGTAATTCGAATAAAGCACGTCATGATCCAAAGGTGGTATTAAGTATGTTGTAGTTTTAAATCAATAGGCTCCAGTGATATTTTTACGGTCGCCGATAGAAGTTAGTTCCTGTTAACCTCCTACCATTTGGAAAGATACTGATTAGTGAAACTATAGAACCCTATACTGTAGAATCGCTAACGGTAAATCCCTAATGGTTAACTAAATTGTTCGGAATTGTCCTATTATTCTTAACGATTAACCTTTCCTTATTGATCTACGACCAGTAAAGTTAAGAAGTTTTGACGTAATAGTTAACATGGATTGGCTAACTCAACATGAAGCTGAAATCAAATATGAAAAGAAGATGATTAGAAGCTATCTTTCGTACGATGAAGCGATTAGATACAGAGAAAAGTATTTAAAAGAAAACATATAGAGGATGTTTCGGTGATACGTAAATATCCAGAAGTTTTCCCAGAAGAACTTCCTGGATTACCGCCAACCCGACAGGTCGAATTCAGAATCGATTTAATACCTCAAGCTGGCCCTGTTGCTAAAGCATCTTACCGACTTGCACCAACTGAAATGCAAGAATTATTGGATAAGGTTTTATACGATCTGGTTAGTCACCATGGGGTGCACCAGAGTTATTTGGGAAATGAAGGACGGAAGTGTTAGGATATGTATTGATTAGGGAGAATTGAATAAAGTGACGATCAAGAATAGGTATTCACTTCTTCGAAGTAAATGATCTATTTAACCAACTGCAAGGGGCGATTTATTTTTAGAAAATTGATCTTAGATATAGTTATCACCAAATGAAAAATCCAAGAGGAGGACGTTGCAACAACAGCGTTTCGGACTCGTTACGGCCATTATGAATACTTATTTATGCCGTTCGGGCTAACAAATGCGCCGGCAGTGTTCATGGACCTCATGAATCGAGTCTGTAAACCCTATCTCGACAAATTCGTCATCGTGTTTATTGACGATATTTTGATCTACTCGAAAAGTAAAGAAGAACACGAGCAACACTTAAGAATAATTTTAGAACTTCTGAATCAGGAGAAGTTGTATGCAAAATTCCCCAAGTGTAACTTCTGGTTACAAGAAGTGCAATTCCTCGGTCACGTTGTAAACCATCAAGGAATACACGTTGATCCGGGTAAGGTAGAAACCATTAAAATTGGCAGTCACCCAAGGCGCCAATTTTTAGGACTAGCCGGAGACAATCAGCGGTTTATTGAAGAATTTTTTTAGCATTACCCAACTCATAATCCTTTATACGATGCAAATGTACAAATTTTATAGATGATAAGAGACCGCTGTCTCATATTCAACGAAGATGGGTTGAGTTGTTAAGCGATTATGACTGTGACATCCGTTATCACCCCGGCAAGGCTAACGTCGTAGCCGATGCCTTGAGTAGGAAAGATCGGGTTAAGCCATTGCGAGTGCGAGCGCTGGGGATGATAGTCCAGTCGAACCTTTCGGACCTGATGCGAGTCGCTCAACGTGAGGCGTTGAAAGAGGAATAATTGGAAAAGGAGGGACTTTACGGCAATGAGAAGAATTTCGAACAGCGCGTGGACGAAATTCTCTGTTTCAAAAATCGGGTTTGGATTCCGACCCTCCATGACCTTCGTAATTTAATCATGGACGAAGCGCATAGATCGAAATATTCCATACATCCGGGATCGGATTGGACTATTGATGATACGAATATCTGAAAGGATTTTATTAATGGTCGAGTTTGGAGAAAGATATGGTTACGTATGTTGGTGAATATTTAAGTTATGCAAGAGATAAGACTGCACACCGAAAACCCTAGGGAACGCCACAACGACAGAAAAATTCGCCAATGATAGTGGGAATAAATTACAATGGATTTCAGGACGCAAATTCCCAAGATATATCAAAGGCATGAGGTAAATTGGGTAATCGCGGATCGATTAACCAATCCTCGCATTTCATCCCAATCTACGACGATTACCACAATGAATTCTCGCCCAAATTCATGATGGTGAAATGGTATCTCGTCGTGGAGTACCATTTTCAATTATTTCAGATCGAAATAGTCATCCTACTTCCATTATTGGAAGGCGGGGAAGGAAGCATCGAGAGCTTGAAGCTTTCTATGGGTGAAGTAATTATCACCAATTTGTTAAATTGAAAATGAACGTCAATCAAGCCATAGGATTCGAATTGATTCGAGAAACAATCAATCGGATTTATAACATTTAAGATAAGTTTAAAGCAGCACGAGATTGGCAAAGGATTTATGCCAACATTCATAGGAAACCATTGGCACTGGAAAGAGGTGATAAGGCATTTTTAAGGCATCACCTTAGAGAGGTGATATGAGGATTGGCAAAACCGAAAATAGCTCCTTAATATATTGGACCTCATGAGACTATCTCCATGATTGGTCATTTAGTTTATCGATTAAAGTACTCCAGGGGCTAAGTACTATACATGACGTTTTGCCATGTATACGGATTGAAAAGTACCTAAGCGATGAGGCAACGAAAGTACCAGTAATGGAGGTACTCATAGAAGACATGCTTGATATCATAAATAATTCCGTAGAGATAGTAGACGGGAAAACTAAGCAGTTTGGTCATACCAAGCTTTATTGATTAAGATTAAGTGGAATTCACAGCGAGGACCAGATTATACCTGGTAACGCGAGGGTGAATTCTGAAGGAAAAACCCCCACCTTTCTCTCGGAAGGGGATAGTGGGCGTGTAAAATTTCGAGGACGAAATTTCTTAACGGGGGGGGGGGGGGGAATGTAACGATTCCGACTAAACCAGGTATACCCTAACCGGTAGACAATAGTTACGTTATATTTAATGTCAGGAACATGAATTACCATAGTAATTATACGAGAATACATGGTTCACTGTATTGATTGTACGTGAATATATAATTCATCGTATTGAATATGCGATTAATCGATCGATAGTTATTGAAACCCGAACGAATCGAGGATTACATTATAGACGAGATATATGATATTTAGTGATGTTTACGAAGTATTAAAGCTTCGGGATAAGTGAATTAAAGCTCAGAAAAAGAATTTTCGATTTAATGGTACTTCGGTACGTTAAACGAAACCTTTAATACCAAACCGAGCAAGAGACGATCGATCAAGCCGAAAAAGATGCGCGATTATTAATAATATGATGTTCTAAGATAATGAATGCCATGGTTTAAGTTTTTAAAGTTTTTAAATCGGGTTTATATAAATTTCATTTTTAAGCCGAAAAACGACCGTTTTAGCCTCGTTTTAAGCGGAATTAAACGTTTAACCGAAAAACAAACTGAACCAGATTATCCTAAACATTATCCAGATTACAGAAATCTGAATGTGTGGCTAGAAATGGAGGAGTGGGTCCCGCCCCACCCTCCTTTGTGTTCCGATCGGATAAGGGAAGGGTAACTCCCTTTCCTTATTATTTTTTTTACAAAAACATTCAACAATCTTCATTTTTCTCTCAACTCCATGAACTAAAAACCGAGTTTTGTAGCAAGAACAACGAGGTAAAGATCGAGTTATATTCGTTTTCATCTTCGTTTCTCGAGTTTATTTGCAAGAAAATGAGGTTTCAAGTGAAAAAGGGTGAAAACCCGAGATGAAACCGATTCTTGCATGATCAAGTGATGTATACGGGTTATACAAGGGATCTTGGTCCAAGAAAGGAGTTAAACGAACCAAAAACGAATTTTTACGGTTAAATCTTTGTTTTTAAATCATAACCGAAACCATGAAAGAAATGGCTTGATTGTGGGTGTAACTTGCTTTGTGTGGTGTTATTGTGCTTGTAGGTGCTGTATCTAGTTGTTAACCAAGGCTAGAAAGCGAGATCCTTGCGATTTGAAGCTAGAAACACAAGGTAGTTCGGTTTTTGTATGATGTTTGTGTTTTGGACAGATTGTGACACGTTTAGATTTAGGTCATGAAATTTTACAGAGATGATCTACACATGAAAATATGAGATCTGTGAAATTTTGGTAATGTTTGGACAAAGGATGAATATTTGGTGAATTTAATGCTTGGTTTTGGCTAAAAATGGTGAAAAATAGTTAAATATCATGAAAAATTCTGGAAAATTCCAGATAAGCTTTTTATAACATGTAAAAATCACACACAAAATTTTAGGTCCGTTGGAGAAGTCTAAGTAGGCTTTTCGGTTAAACGAGTTCTTGGGTTTTCTAGCTCGGTTTTAGTGAAAATGGCATGTAAAGGGAGATTTTGGTTTTGGAAAAATTACAGGGGACTATGTGGATGGCAGGGGTCATCCAGGAAAAATTTGGAATTTTCTAAGATCGTTTGGTATTTACGACATATTTAGTGTTTAAATGGTGTTTAAAAATAGATAAATAAATTTTAAATATAAAAATTAATTCTGGAAATATTTTTATAAAATTCCCCACTGTCAAAAAGTGATTTTTGCAAAATTTCAAGATCCGAGACTAAACGGATAATTATTTGTGCTAAAAAGAAAATAAAAACAAACTTTCAAAGCTTAAAACGCGTAAACCGGTAAAGTTCGCCTAAACGAACTGACTGGTGTATAAAAACCCTAAAAATGAACTACTTTCATATAACAGAGTTAAATGTAAATCATCCGAAAATAATTCGGATGATTTGAGTAATTTTAACCGATTTAACAGTTTCCGGTACGCTAAAGACGGAAACGGGTCTCGCGGCCAATCGGGGCGTCTAAACCGAGTTCTAATTTCACAACTATAATTAAAATATCAGTCAACAACTATTTCCGGATCGTGTGTGACCAAACTCATTTTTGAAACGTAAAAACGGATAATCGTGCTAGGCACGCAAAACGGAAAAAAAAACGACTAATTGTAATTTTGACTAGTGAACTATAAACGATATCACAATATGAGTCCGGAGAAGTGTTTATGGGTTAACATTGCCCCGGAACGGTTACAGTACTGGGTTAACAGTGTCTCCAGATGTACCGGTTAACACGGTTAAAGTTATATTAATAGTGATTGTATAGTAACGAATTTAGGGATCGTTTTACAGATCCGGATTAATAGCTCACATACTGTGTTACTGCTTGCGATAAGGTGAGTTTCACGAGCCCCTTTTTCTGAATTGTTTTTAAATATTTTCTCGGGGCGGAAGCATGTTACTACTGAAACGTTTAAGTACATACTGAACGCATGGATTTGCGTGGATTTATATATATTTTATTGTACGGGAATCGTACGGAAATGTACTAAGATGGTAATTGTCTGAGTTGCTAACATTCTAAGGCCCCGGAACACGAGTGATTAACTGAAAGCCGGTAGAGTGTGAATAGTACTATTGGTCTGACAATCCCAACTGGTCTAGCATGGATTTGCTGATGTTTCCCAGCCAGTTGCACATGTCTATTTTGTTGTTATATATATTTTGCTTTGTAATGTTAGACATAGCGGTTTGGGGCAGGTCCGTGGGCGGAGTATGCCACGGGGTTTTGTGTGGATAGTCAGAGGTTTCACTTGTGGGCTCAGCATAATTACATCGATAATATTATATTTTGATAATGATTTATCATGGTTTACTCGAATTGTGAAACTCACCAACTATTCGTAGTTGACCCGTTTTCTCACATGCTTTTCAGGTACAATTAAGATGAAGTGATTGCTTACGTGCTAAGTGCTTGATGTGTGTAAGATTTGCGTGCGGGATTTTAGGATACATTATAATAAATAGAATTATGTATCGTAGTGTATGATGTGTGTATCACCTAGATGGTAATGAAATACGAGATAATGTAATTTGAAGTATATTAATGTATTCAGTTTTCGTTATAAACAATGTGGTTGATATCAGAGGTGTCTGTTGCATCCCGTTTACGTTTCCACTGCGGTTGCTGGGTGTTACAACATACGGTCAAACCTAGTCTTAACACCATGAGTGTTTTCCATCAACTAGTCTTGCTGACCGAAAATCCTTTCTTTCTTCACTAGCCCTTTATCTACCAGCACCTCTGACTGCACTTCGATAATTTCTTCAAAAAGACTTGAATTCATAATCAACTGGTATGACTTCACTGTTTCAAGGACTTCCTTTCTTACGACTTAGCGCGTCAGAGACCACATTAGCTTTACCAGGGTAATACTTAATGTCATTGTCATAATCCTTTATCAACTCTAGCCACCTTCTCTGCCTCATATTCAGCTCTTTCTGCTCGAAGAAGTACTTTAAACTTTTATGATCAGTGTAAATGGTACACTTAGTACCATACAGATAATGTCTCCATATCTTAAGAGCATGCACTACTGCTGCAAGATCTAAATCATGCACCAGATAAGTACTCTCATAGACTTTCAACTGTCTAGATGCGTAAACTATCACTTTTCCTCGTTGCATCAACACACAACCTAATCCACGATGCGAAACATCAGTACAAACAACCAGATCATCGTCACCATCGGGTAAATCAAAGATTGGATCTTGCGTGAGTCGTTTCTTTAATTCCTCAAAATCTTCTTCTTGAAACTTACCCCAACTGAATACTATCGACTTTCGGGTCATACTGGTCAACGGTGCAGCTATCTTGTAGAAACCTTCAATGAATCTCCTATAGTAGCCAGCTAACCCTAAGAAGCTTCGTATATCAGTCAGATTTTGCGGAGTCTTCCAATTTTTTATCGCCTCAATCTTAGCTGGGTCCACGGTAATCCCTTCAGGATTAATCACGTGACCTAGAAATTTCACTTCTCGCAACCAAAACTTGCATTTCGAAAACTTAGCGTACAACTTTTCTTTCTTCAGAGTCTCCAATACTTCTCTCAGATGCTCGGCATGATCAGACTCGCTTTTTGAATAAATCAATATATCATCGATGAAGACGATAACTGACTTATCCAAAATTGTCCGTCACCCCCTATAAATGTTGCGGGAGCATTCGTTAAACCATATCTATAAATGTTGCGGGAGCATTCGTTAAACCGAATGACATCACGAGGAACTTGTAGTGCCCATACTGCGTGCGAAACGTTGTTTTAGGGATACCTGCCTCTTTCACTTTCAATTGATGATAGCCTGATTTGAGATCTATTCGTGAGAACCAACTTGAACCTTGCAGTTGGTTAAACATGTCATCAATCCTATGCAAATGATATCTATTCTTTATTATAAGCTTGTTCAACTCGCGATAGTCTATGCACATTCTCATACTTCCATCCTTCTTCTTCACAAAAAACATGGGTGCGCCCCACGGGGAAACACTTGGTCTAATGAAACCTCTGTCGAGGAGTTCTTGCAGTTGGGACATCAGTTCTTTCATCTCGGACGGTGCTAGACGGTAAGGTGCTTTCGCGACGGGTTGGGCTCCTGGCAACCCCGGAAGATCCTTAGGGAATACTTCTGGGTAATTGCGCACTATAAGGACATCTTTCATTTCTTTTGTCTCGGACGTAACGTTGACAACATACGCCAGGTAGGCACCGCACCCTCGCCTTAACAAACCCTAGGGCTTTTATCATCGAAATGATATTAAGCCCAGAACTTTCCTTATCACCATAAACCGTCACCGCACTACCATCCAAGGACTTTAGCCTTATTATCCTACTCTTACACACTATCTGAGCTTCATACTCAGACAACCAATCCATTCCCAAAACAACATTGACCCTCCTAAGGTCATAACATACAAAGTAACAGTGAACTCATGTCCCTCTAACTCTATCTTACATTCCTTAACCATTCTCATTATCTTAACTGAGGCGTCACTAGCGGTTTCTACTATAAAAGTTTCAGACACTCGGCAACATTTCATTTTAGCTAACTTACTAAATGGCGCGGCTATGAAACTTTTGTTCGCACCCGAATCAAATAATACTGAAGCAGAAACACCGTTTACTAGAAACGTACTCGTGACAACATCTGGAATCTGCTTGGCTTGTTCCTGGGTTAACATGTAAGATCTGGTCCATGGCCTAGTCTGATCGGCATCATTCTTTCCACTCCCTCCGGCTCCACCATAGGTGCACTCCTTGGCAAAACGGGCCGGTTTACCGCACTTGTAGCATTAGGGTTTTGCGGTACAATCGGGAGCATAATGTCCCACTTTTCCACACTTATAACAGGCATTCGATCCCAGCCTACATTCCCACCATGAGCCTTACCACACTTAAAATAAACATCCAATCCTTTACTCCACTTACACTCACCTCCATGCATCTTTTCACACGTCTTGCACGATCTCTTCTCCCACACTTTATGCTTCTTATCCTTCTGGTTACACAATTGAGTACTGGGTCGTTTAACAGGAGCAACCCATTTCTTATCCTTCTTCTCTTCTCCCACCACAACATCATCCACAACCAGGTCTTCATAAGCCATCTCCGCGAGCTCGAAAGCAGAGTCAAAAGTACCAGCTTTATTCGCCCTGACTAGTATGCGAACATTCTGCGACAATCCTCTCACATAGCACTTGATCCTTTTACCCTTAGTGTTAACCATACTGGGCACCAACCAAGACATTCGGTTGAACTCTATGGTGCACTCACGTTGTGTCATCTTTCCTACCTTCAAGTTCAGGAACTTCATCTCCGCCCTCCAACTTCAGCGTCAGCACAGAACCTCTTCATTACCAACTCTTTCAGATCCTCCCACCTCATTTCCTTAATCTCTTCCTGACTCTTCCTCTGCTCAATCGACTCCCACCAATACATTGCTTCATCACCGAAGGATTGGGTAGCATAACCCACAGCTTGGTCGGGACGACACTCGCTAATACCGATAACCTTGTCCATAGTGGTTATCCATTGAAAAGTAATGATTGCCTCTCCCAAACCAGTCAGCTTTGGCGGATTACAACCTTTGAAATACTTATAGTTGCACCCACCTCAACCTCTTTTCCTATCATCGACTTTCACTGACTTAACCACACTTGATTCCTCCTTCTCCCTCTCATCATCCTTCTTACCATCTCCTACGCCCTTTAAGCGGTTCTTTCACGGCCTCCAACAGACCCTTCAGGATTCAAGTTCTTCACAGCCGCTGCTACCGCTTGAGCAATGGTAGCTTGAACAGTGGGGTCAAGTTTAAACCCTTCATTGTTGCTTAGGTTTCGTCCAGCAGCGCTTACTTCATCTCCAGTGTTGGAAGCTGCTTCTACCGAAGGTTGTTGGACACGACGAGGCCTGCCACGTCGTCCAGTGCGGCCTCCTGCTCCAACAACTGTCCTATATCCGCCCATCGTATTCTGGAAGGGAAACACAAATGTCATCACTCAAGGAACTATTTAGTACAAGGATAGTAAGGCTAACAGGTAATAACAGTGGCCAGCTATGATTAGCTGATCATGTTACTCTCTGTGTCTTATACACTTCCTCTTGTGAGTCCACTTGTGCTAGTTCTACTTCTAACAGTTAGACAATCAAGAGTTCATATCATCATATACTCCTATCCCAAGAAATTAAGCAAGCATTCATACATTATTCTACTTTACATGTGAAATTTAATCACATACTTTACCTTTACTCAGCTTGCATGAGTGGCACATGGCTTTCTTGAACTGGCATCTTCTTTCTATTCTTTACTTAAATCCCATTCTCTATTCGAGTCTAAGCATGTAGGATGCTTAAATCTCTCGAACTTTGCTCTGATACCAACTTGTAAGGCCCTGTTACCGGTTCCCTACTTTGGACGTTGGATTTACTCATAAACACAATTTTACTAATCAGAGTTAATTAAAAACTTTACGCGGAATATAAATCTTTCATAAACATTACATAATAATTCATAAAATGTCTTAAAACATTCATTTTGTCTTTCAAAATCAAAACATAACTTATAAAACATAACAGGTCTTCAGATGCCAGACTCTTATTCTTCTGCCATGTGTCCCCGCTCAAGCCAGCTGTCTCATCCTACTCACCTGCGTGCATAATAAGAGTCAGCTATGCTGAGTGAGTTCTAGTTAATCAAAGATCATACAATACATATACTTACCTTCCATTATGCATCCGAAGATACATAATAATTACTTTACTAATTTACTTTCATTACATAATTCCATACATACTTTCATACTATATAATTACTGTCCATTCTATCTCAGATATTGTTAGGGTCTGATCCCTCTGTCCTTGTTATCTCAGATATTATCAGGGTCTGATCCCTCTAGTCTATCTCAGATATTATTAGGGTATGATCCCTCTTTTCTTCTCTATCTCAGATATTATTAGGGTCTGATCCCTTTCTTCTCTATCTCAGATATTATTAGGGTCTGATCCCTCTTTTCTTCTCTATCTCAGATATTATTAGGGTCTGATCACTTTCTTCTCTATCTTAGATATTATTAGGGTCTGATCCATTTCTTCTCTATCTCAGATATTATTAGGGTCTGATCCCTTACTTCTTCATCTTCGAACATACTGTCTTTACATACATGTAACATACATACATTTTCTTTAATCATTCATACATATTCATATGTTGTGTATATATATATATCATAGACATCTATCTTACATATACATACCTCCCTTGTCAATACGTTCAATATCCGAAGATCGTTCACGTACCGACAAGCTTTCATTCACATACATAACATAATATCTATCACATAAATCATACATGGAGTACACTTACCATTTAAGGTAAGTGTATTAACTATCACATCGAGTATGCACACAACCCCGAAAACATAACAAGGAAATGGGGCTAGAAACTCACTTGAATGCGGTTACGTTCACCGTTTATGGTTATTCCTTTCCTTAGTGTGCACGACTAACTGTAATACAATTACACGTATCAATTAACTATCACTACTCATATCGTGTTTCTAGTTTAATTATTACCCTCAGCGAACGGGGGTCCGGGGCCAGCGCCCCTGGCAGCGAGGTTCAAGGGGCGGGAGCCCCTAGCGGGGTCCAAGGGGCAAAGCCCCTGACTGGGGTTAAGCTGCCAGGTCAGCTTGAAAATATTTTATCTCCACTATCTGTCTTAACACATTTTCCATTAGTATTTTAAATTATTTTCTAATTCGTTAACTCATTTGTTATAGCGAATTGCCTCTGTTCGTTATGTGATCTTCCTTAATTCGTTATCCTGATTCGTCCCTTATAATAATCTAATTCGTCATTCCAATTCGTCATCTGTACATGACTTAATTCGTTATCTTAATCGTAACGAATTGGCGAGTAACGAATCACCTGATTCGTTATCCAGTTCGTTAGCCTAGTTCTTTATCTTGACGTAACGAACTGGATAGCTAATTCGTTATCTTGTTTTAACGAATGCTCGAACTGCTTCGTTATCTGGGCATAACGAATTGATGAACTAATTCGTTATCTTACCATAACGAAATGCATCAATCTTATCCAAACTTTGACCCAAAATTTTTAAGAACACCATACAGTCAACGTATCTTAGATCTGCAGTTAAACCTTCATTTCTTAACGAATCATCACGATCCTGGGACTGTTGGATTCGCCATACCAGCACCAACAAACCCTAGTTACCCATTCATTCAAATATCGGGTTTTAGAGGGTGCGATTTAGGCATCTATATTACGGGTTTTATAGGCTAGCAATTAACCTACCATTCGTTAATGGTTTTCAGCAAGAATCATCACTTTAGATTCGTTTTTAAAACATGTATACAGATCTAGAAGTTACCTAAATGAATCCGGACCTAAATGAACAATTTCTAATTATAAACGTACCTTAAACAAGTTGGTTCACGAACATGAGCTAGTCTTGATGTAGGTTCGGTTCGTTACAACGTTCCAGCACAAACAAGCTCTGGTTTTCGCCTTCGGATCTTGAGTCGGGATATAGGATAGTGTTTGTGTCTGTTTTTGATGGTGTAGGCTATGGTGTAGAGATGGATAAAAATGGAAAGAATTAGGGTTTAAGGGGTTTTTATACTCTCTTAAGCCCATGGACCTAAGGCCCATTCCATTTCTTATCCCATCTTCTAAAGTCCAATCCCACCTTCTATTAGTTTATATCTAAACCGATAAACGACACACTATAAAACAAACAAAATTTCATTTATTATTATAACCGAAAATAAGATGTTACGATCCAAGTATAAAAATCATTTATACAATACCACTAAAGGTTCTAAGAATTTCCAGAAAACTAATAAATAGAAGATTCAATGGTTAACTACGTATAATAAAGTAAGAAATACCAAGTGATGGAACATTCAACAACTCAATATAACCAACGACTATTGATAAGAACATCCCATGTTCAAAACCACATAAAAGGAACCAATATTTATGGTTAATCAACTTAATTTACTTATCTAATTTGGTTGAAGCATTTCATCGAGCTATAGACGTAAACCTTCAAACATCTCACTCAACATATGCAAATACACAAATATACCATCCACATCTACCAAAAAAGAAACATATATCCTTATTATTAATAAACCAAGAAAACTCAAAATACCAATATTAAGAGTTTAGAGTTAACTGCTACCTCAATTTTTTTTTAAATTACTATGTGAATAAAGGGGAAAAATGGGAAGTTGACCACTTGTTGTCGTCAATCTGTTACCTTAGACCATTGAGAACCCATCACAGCCAAACAACACCATCAAAACCTCCAGGTCCGGTCGAAAAAAACATGACACCAAAGCCAGAATTTGCTACTAAAGAACTTCCTTTGGTGGAACCGTCGCATGTTGACCCTGCCACCATCAACGGTACATTTAGTAAAGATAAAGATGGAACCGGTGCTAGGGCTTGCGATTGGCATAGCTGGAGAGGGTGAATTCAGATGTTCATTTGCTCCATTAGGGTTTATGGATGTGAGAGAACTGAAACGATGAAAACAAGGTTTATGATTTTTGAACTTTGAAATTTAACCGGGATTTTTTTCCTGAATTAGGGCTTGAAAGATTTACATCTTGTATCTTGTACCTTAAGCAATAAGAGTTGTAAAACTCTTAAAGTTTTAACATTTACCATTCTCTCTCCTATATCTATTACATACATACATACATACATACATACATACATACATACATACATACATATATATATATATTATATACATGCAAAACTTATGAAAGTTCACTAAAATTTTTTGTTGACGAATGTTATTTATATTAAATGTGCTACATGTTGATACAATGAAGTGCAAAGACAAGAAAACTAGATCGATCTTAAGTTTTATTTAAATGAATAATAATTTTTTTATTTAGATGTATTGTTATTTGTCTCATTATCGAACTATTTATGTATTTGCAAAATTATGGAATAAAATTACTATATTATCATTATTAATAGTGTTACGAGTTTATGAGTGATTTTTACGTTGTACCCGGGCGTATTCCACTTAAAGATGAGTTGTTACAGATTGGTATCAAAACCGTAACTATAAGATAGGTAGTTAGTTGTAGCAACATGGTATAGTTATAGTTTATTTTAGGGCCCCAAATTTCATGTATACTCTATGTGTTATATGCCCGCACTTTTATTTAAATTTCATTCACATGCTCAAAAATATATTTACAATATTTATGATGTCGCTTGTACACATATTCACACACAAGCTTAGGCTTATGCCTACGCAATTTTGTAATCTTTTATCTTTTTCAACGAATTTTTGATGTTTAATGTAATAATTTGTGTTTCAATATTTCGAATTTGCACCCTCTTTAAAGTTGGTTTTACGTGATGGCTATGTAGTAACTGGAAGATGGACACACTTGTTTTCCGAACCCTTGTTACCAAAGTTTTAAACCAAAGGATAAGCAATGCGTATAAATCTCAATCAGCCACGGGACTCGGTTGCTTACCTGGAGGGTTCAGAAAGGGTGATGAAAGTTATTAGGCCAAAACATATAACACCAAACGTTATACGAACCACTATTTTAAGTTGTCAAACGTGACAATTTTCCTTTGCGACTAGAAACTGGTTACAACCCTACTCTTAAAAATTGCATGCAAGTCTTATTGGTTCATGCAATGTACGACTCCAAAGACTCAATTATTTATATTTTGGTTTGAATTAAAAATTCGAAAAGTCGTGTTGATACATGAAGATTCGAATTTCAATTCGATTTCTTTATTTATATATTAATTTATTATTATGGTTTGAACTGAAAATTTCAAAAGTCATGGTGGTAAATGGACACCCGATTTTCAATTGATTTTATTGTTTATATTTAGTTTATAACGGGACACAAAGATCCATGGTGGTTCATGGAAATTCTGACTTCAAATTTGATATAGTATCCATATGGTTATTTAAAAGTGGTTCATCGAGATTTCAATTTCTAACTCAAATTTGTTTCACTTGATTTTATTTATCTATTCATTTCTATGATTTATATAGAGTGATTCTGATTTCAGGAATGTTTCATGTAAAGTTTCTTTTGGTTGTCAATACAAATTTCATATTTACGTACCATGCCATGCGAATATGTTCAGCTTTAAATCATGTCTTCTCGTTTTCCTCAACGTCGTTCTTGAAACTCAACCGCAAAACGACGACCCAACCTGTCAAGCAATTAGCCACCGTCTTCCCAACCATGATACGGAAATGTGTCAAAATTCATCAGCATCAACCACTACAAGAAGCATAAACACCAATTATGTGCCCTAACCAATCCATAACCCAACACAAACCCAAGATACTCAAATCTAACCCAAGATACTCAAACTACCGCACAATGTAGAAATGTTGCAATATGTGACAATTTCGGCACCTCACTAGCTATTGCCATGAACCCTATACATACTTAACACCACCTATTTATTCCCACGGCCCACAACTCAACCATTTACCCCCACACATGATTTACCATATGCTCACGTTGTGAGCCTGCTACCATTTTAGTGACCCCATCACACCCGCGATACTCAGGAAGACCTAACTTGTTTCGACCGTCATTCAATACATTAACCCACCTTCATTGATCACTTAAAGTTTATTTGTTTTCAGGCACTGACACTTAGTACCTTCATACTGATCAAACATATCTATTAAAAAAAATCCCTGCGTACTTTTCCGCATTCATTTTTTATAAACACCTTATACTTATAATTTCAGATCCTAGATTATTTTAAATAGTTAATTAATAAACATTTAATCAGGTTGATTTTCTTCAAAATGACTTTAAGTCAAACTAAAATGTTTATTATTATTATTATTATTATTATTATTATTATTATTATTATTATTATTATTATCTTTCTAATGTTAACTGAAATGTTTAAAATAAAATAAAATATATTGTTTCAAATAAGTCCTAAGCCCTTTTAAGCTATTTTTCTATAACACATCATTTTATCTTGTAGTCCTCTTTTTCCTAGGATGTAGCTAGAAAGAAAATATTTACTTTATGTAAAAATTACATAAAGTTTCGCAAGCTTTAGTGCTAACTAAGGACTTTTGTATATATAAAAAAATAACGTTGAGTTATAAAGCCTCAAGTTTTTCAAACCAAATTTCACAAACTAAAATGAATCTACAAAAAAACATTTCCCCCTTTTTTTTCAATGCCAATAAGTTCAGTTAATATCTAATTTCTTCAAAAGTTGTGTTTTGTTTTTTCTTTCCTTATTTTTCAGGTATTTTTTTTTACATTTGGATGTAATCAAACTAATCTTATGTATCTAATTTCTTCAAAAGTTGTTTATGAAAATTATATTTGGTTCAGCTAGTTATTGATTGTTAATCTATTTTTGTTTGCGTTTACTCTCAAGCACGGAACACACATACATGCATTATTTATAGGACATAGTTGCATTATTGAATCAGTTTACTTTTTATCTCAATCTCTCGATCTATGACCGATTTTCCATTAACATAATCGTTTACTGGAAATTGGGACTATGAATATTGTTGTGTGCATACTTACCAAATAGAAACTGTATTCCTACATTTAACTATCTATAATTGGTTGCCTATGAACTGATTTGTTTACTGGGATATGATTATAGCTATCTAATAGAAGTCACATACAGGTTGAGTTTATAATACATGAAGTGTTTTGGTTATTTTTTAGTTCTTTTTCCGCTCAATGTTTTATTGCTTCATCTTGTTTTTCTTGATCTCAACGTCGCGTCGATTTGAGTCCAATGTTTTACCATGTTACTCTCAATCTTGATGTTTGACCTACTTACATGTTATTCTTAATCTCAATGATGCCTTTATTCATGTAAATATTTTATTTTGTAAAATTTTCATTTGTTTAACATCCTACTTTTGAAAAGAATAAATAAAATAAATTTCGCTTATTTATTTAATAGTTTGTCGCTTATAAGTTTAGATAAATAAATTATTATCTAATGGAATAAGGGATGGAATGAACCTTAGGTCCATGGGATTAAGAGAGTATAAATACCGCTTACACCCTAATCCTTTCCATTTATCCATCACTACACCATAGCCTACACCTTTAAAAAATACACACACACCCTCCTTTATCCCGAACCAAGATCCGAAGTTGAGAACCTGAGCTTGATAGTGTTAGAATATCGTAACAAGCCAAAACCTACATCAAGACTAGATCGTGTTCGTAAACCGACTCGTTTAAGGTACGTTCATTAACAAAAACTTGTTCGGCTCGTTTAGTATTCCTAGATCTATGTATAAATGGTAAAAATGAATCAAACGAAATGATTCTCAGTGCAATCCATTAATATTTGATAGGTTAATTGTTAATAATAAAGAACCGTATATAAACATCCAACAGAAAACCCACTAAACACAAATGTATGGATGTTTGGTTGATTGGGGTTAACAGGCGATGTGTTTGCGATTCCAATGATACTAGATTCATGTTGTTGCATCGTGATTTGAAGGTTAATTGCAAATCCTGCGTCTGTTGACTATTCTATGTTCTTGACGATTTTGACTTTGACAATTTGGGTCAACGTTTGGATAAGAATTGATGCTCATTCGTCATGTTAAACGAATCGCCAGTCATTCATTATACAGTAACGAATAAGATTCATTCGCATGTCATTGATGACGAATGAACCCTTCATTCGTTTTCATGAATTAACGAATGGCATCCGCCATTCGTTATTTATCCATATGCTATGATAAGATAGTGAATCAGTTCATTCGCTATAAGATACACTTACATACTCTTGTAAAGAATGAGCCCTCATTTGTCTGAATGAAAGCACGAATGGCCTTAATCATTCATTATACACATATCAGGCCATTCGTCATAACGAATGAAACCATTCTTTAAAACGAATGGGATAACGAATGAGGCTTAAACAAAGACCATTTGTTATAACGAATGAGTTAGCTAAAAAAATAATAATTTAAGAATTATAATGAAATTTGTGTTAGCTTAACCCCAGCCACGGACTCTGCCCGTTGGACCCCGCTAGGGGTTGCCGCCCCTAGAACCCCGCTACCAGGGGCGCTGCCCCCGGACCCCTGTTCCTTGAGCGTTATATTAAACTAGAAATTTGATATGGGTAGTGATAGTTAAATGATACGTGTAATTGTTATACAGTTAGCCGCACTCAGTTAAAGAAAGGAGTTACCATTAACTTTGAGAGGAACCGAGTTCAGGTGAGTTTCTAGCCCCATTTCCTTGTTATGTTTTTGGGGTTGTGTGCATACTCAATGTGATTAGTTAATACACTTACCCTAAGTGGTATGTGTGTGCCTTATATGATTTATGTGGTAGTGATTGAGGTTATGAATGAATGCTTGTTGGTACGTGAACGACCTTCGGATATTGCACGTATCACCAGGGAAGGTGAGTTTTATAATAGATGTATGAATGATACATGAATGACTACGAGTATGTAGAAAATTATATAATAAAATGTATGTCTAAAGGCGTGTATTTATGGTTGTATGGAAAGAAGGGACCAGACCCTACTAATATTTGAGATAGAATGGACCAGGCCCTAATAATAATATCTGAGATAGAAGGGACCAGACCCTAATAATATTTGAGATAGAAAAGAAAGGCACCAGACCCTACTAGTATCTGAGATGGTAAAGATAGTTATGAATGTAGTGTGAATCTTTGAAAGTGTGATGGTATGAAAGAATGTTTGTATGAATGTATGAATGTTCTAAAGAAAGGTAATAGGTAAAGTATATAATATGTATCTTTTGATGCGTATATGAAAGTGAGTGTATAAATGTATGTTTCCTGATTAACTAGAACTTACTCAGCGTAGCTGACTTTTAGTATGCACGTAGGTGAGTAGGATGTGACAGCTGGCTTGAAGGGTGACACACGTCAGATGAATAAAGAAGCTAGTATCTGAAGGCTTACTTGTTAATGTTTGAACTAAAATGACATGTTTATTATTATATTAATTCGAGACTTATGTAATGAATGTTTGACATTTATCTATTCCGTGAAAGGTTTTAATTAACTCTGATACTTTGAATTGTGTTTATGAGTAAATCCAACGTCCAAGTAGGGCACCGGGATTGGGGCCTTTCAAGTTGGTATCAGAGCATAAGTTCGAGAGAGTTAAGCATCCTACATACTTAGACCGGACAGAGAATGGGACATAAGTAAGAAAAGAAAGAAGATGCTGGTTCAAGAAAGTCATGTGTCACTCAATCAAGCTAAGTAAAGGTAAAGTACGAGATTAATTTCATGTGTAATGTAAGGATGTGTAAGAAAGTTAGCTTAATTGCTAGAGATAAGAGTATTTTATTATGTGAAATGTTTGATTGTCTAACTGTTAAAAGTAGAATCCAGCACAAGCGGAATCACAAAGGGAAGTGTATATGACATAGAGAGTAACATGATTAGCTAATCACAGTTGGCCACTGTTATTACCTGTTAGCCTTACTATCATTGTACTAAATAGTTCCTCGAGTGATGACGTTTGTGCTTCTCTATAGAATACGAATGGTAGGAGCAAGGAAAGTTATTGGTCAAGGAGGTCGTGCGGGACGTCGTGGTAGGCCACGTATTAACCTAGAACCTTCTATTGAACCAGTTACTAACACTGGAGAGGAAGGAAGTGCGGCTGCTCGAGGTCCAAGCAACAATGAAGGGTATCAATTGGATCCTGTTGTTCAGGCCGCCATTGCCCAAGTATTAGCTACTGTAGTAAAGAACCTGCTACCTGAAAAATCTGCTGGAAGCCATGTGAGGACCGTTGAGAGGGTCGGGGATGACGCTAAGAAAGTTGATGATGGGGAATGTGATTCGAGTGAAGTTCGATCTGTGAAGGTTGATGAGAGAAAGAGAGGCCGAGGTGGGTGTAACTATAAGTTGTTCAAAGGTTGCGACCTGCCTAAGCTGACTGGCTTGGGGGATGCAATCGCTACTCTCCAATCGATAACCGCAATGGACAAGGTTATCTGAATTAGTGAATGCCGTCCTGACCAAGCAGTGGGTTATGCCACTCAGTCATTTGGTGAAGAGGCTATGTATTGGTGGGAGACATTGGAGCATAGGAAAAGTCGAGAAGAGATTAAGGCTATGAGATGGGATGATCTGAAGGAGTTGGTGATGAAGCGATTTTGTGCTAATGCCGAAGTTGAAAGGGTTGAGATAAAGTTTCTAAATTTAAAGGTGGGTAAGATGATACTCCTCAAGTATACTACTGAATTCAACCGCATGTCTAGGTTAGTGCCTGACATGATGAATACCGAAGCCAAAAGGATCAAGTGTTATGTAAGAGGACTACAACAGAACGTCCGCACTCTGGTCAAGACAAGTAAACCTGACGGTGGATGAGGTGGTTGTGGAAGAGAAGAAATAGGGTGTTCATGCGAAACGACCCGGTACTCAGTTGTGGAACCCTAGAGATAAGAAGTAGAGGGTGTGGGAGAAGAGGCCATGTAAGACGTGTGGTAAGATGCATGGGGGTGAGTGAAAATGGGGTAAGGGCACTAATGTTTGTAACAAGTGTGGTAAAGCTCATGGTGGAGAATGAAGACTTGGGTCAAATGACTGTTCTAAGTGTGGAAAAATGGGGCATTATGCTCCAGATTGCACTACAAAGCCAGTGTGTTACAAATGTGGTAACACGGGTCATTCGGCTAGGGAGTGCCCTGACGAAGCTGGAGGAAGTGGAAGGAAAGATGTTGAGCAAGCTAGGCTGAGGAATAGGGCCTACATGCTGACCCAGGAACATGCCAAGCAGATCCCAGATGTTGTCACATGTACGTTTCTAGTGAACGGTATTTCTGCTTCTGTATTGTTTGATTCAGGTGTGAATAGAAGTTATATAGCTATGATATATAGTAAGTTAGCAAAGATGAAATGTTGACGTGTGCCTGGAACTTTTAAAGTAAAAACCATGAGTGAGACCTCAGTTAGAATTTTGAGAATGGTTAAGGATTGTAAGAGAGAGTTAGAGGGACGTGAGTTCCCTGTTACCCTGTATGTTATGACCGTACGTGGGGTTCGATGTCGTATTGGGAATGGATTGACTATCTAAGTTTGATGCTCAGATAGTGTGTAAGAGTAGGTTAATAAGGTTAAAGTCCTTGGATGGTAGTACGGTGACAGTTTATGGTGATAAAGAAAGTTCAGGGCTAATGTCATTTCGATAATAAAAGCCAAAGGTTTGTTAAGGCTAGGGAGTAATACCTACCTGGCGTACGTTCTCAAGGCTACGGCCGAGACGAAAAAAGTGAAAGATGTTCATGTTGTGCGCGAATTTCCAGAAGAGTTCCCTGAGGACCTTCCAGGGTTGCCATCGGAACGTGAGATAGAATTCCAAATAGACTTAATACCAGGAGCCCAACCCGTCGCGAAAGCACCTTATCGCCTGTCGCCGTCCGAGATGAATAATTGATGTCCCAACTGCAAGAACTCCTAGACAAAGGTTTTATAAGACCAAAGTGTTTCCCCGTGGGGGCACCGGTATTGTTCGTTAAGAAGAAATATGGAAGTATGATAATGTGTATAGACTACCGAGAGTTGAACAAGCTTATGGTGAAGAACAGATATCCGTTGCCACAGATTGATGATTTTTTTGATTAACTACAAGGTTTGAGTTGGTTCTCGCGAATAGACCTTGGATAAGGCTATCATCAGATGAAGGTGAAAGAGGCAGACATCCCTAAGACAACTTTTCGGACGCGGTATTGACACTACGAGTTCCTCGTGATGTCGTTCGGTCTAACGAATGCTCACGTAGCATTTATGGACATGATGAATAGGGTACGTCGCCGATGCTGGACAAATAAGTTATCGTCTTCATTGACGATATATTGATTTATTCCAAGAGCGAGTCTGACCATGCTAAACATCTAAGAGAAGTGTTGGAGGTTTTGAAGGAAGAGAAGTTGTATGCTAAGTTTTTGAAATGTGCATTCTGGTTGCGAGAAGTGCAGTTTCTTGGTCACGTGATCAATCCTGAAGGGATTTCCGTGGAACCAGCTAAGATTGAGGCGATAAAAATTTGGAAGACTCCGCAAAACCCGACTGATATACGAAGTTTCTTATGGTTGGCTGGCTGCTATAGGAGATTCATTGAGGGCTTATCCAAGATAGCCGCACCGTTGACCGGAATGACCCGAAAGACAGTAGTATTCAATTGGGGTATGTCTCAGGAGGAAGCTTTTGAAGAATTGAAGAAAAGACTCACACAAGCTCCAATCCTTGCTCTACCCGAAGGTGATAAAGATTTGGTTGTTCGTACTAATGCCTTGCATCGTGGGTTAGGTTGCGTGTTGATGCAACGAGTAAAAGTCATAGCTTATGCGTCCAGACAATTGAAAGTTCACGAGAGTACTTACCCGACGCATGACTTAGAGCTAGCAGCAGTCGTGCATGCTCTCAAGATATGGAGACATTACCTATATGGTAGGTGTACTATTTATACAGATCATAAGAGTTTAAAGTACTTCTTCGAGCAGAAAGAGTTGAACATGAGATAGAGTATATGGTTAGAATTGATTAAGGACAATGACTGTGATATCAAATACCATCCTGGTAAGGCTAATGTGGTCGCCGATACGCTAAGCCGTAAGAATGAAGAAGTCATTGCAACGGTGAAGTCGTATAAATTAATTTTTAACTCATACCTCTTTGGAGAAATCGTCAAAGCGTAGTCTGAGGTGCTTGCAGATGAAGGGCTAATGAGGAAGGAAAGAATTGTCGGACAACAAGACGAGCTGATGGAAAAGACTCATGGTGTTAAGAGTAGGATAAACCGTTTGTGGATTCCACGCCATGGAAATCTCAAAAGTCGAATCTTAGATGAAGTTCAAAAGTCAAGATACCCGATTCATCCGGGATCCACCAACATGTATCAAGATCTAAAAAGAGACTACTGGTGGCCGGGTACGAAGAATGATGTAGTGGATTATGTTAGTAAGTGCTTAACTTGTTTGCAAGTCAAGGCTGAACACCAGAAACCTTGTGGGAAGATGCAGCCTTTGGAGATACCTGAATGGAAATGGGAACACATCATAATTGATTTCATAACTAAGCTACCGCGTACAACTAGACATCATGATACCATCTGGGTGATAGTTGACCGTTTGACGAAAAGTGCTCACTTTCTGCCTATACGAGAGGCTATCTCATCATAATGTTAGCGAATGTGTTCATAAAAGAGATTGTGGCTAAGGATGGAGTGTCGTTATCGATAGTGTCTGATAGAGATAATCTCTTTACCTTGAGATTCTGGAAGAAGTTCCATGAAGCTATGGGAACTAGACTAAACATCAGTACGGCGTATCAACCTCAAACAGATGGGCAGTCTGAAATGACTATCCAAACCCTTGAGGATATGCTACGTGTTTGTGTATTGGATTTTGGAGGAAGTTGGGATGAGCATTTGTATCTTGCATAATTCTCTTACAACAATAGCTACCATTCGAGTATTGGTATGACGCCGTTTGAGATGCTTTACGGTAGACGTTGTAGAACTCTTGTATGCTGGGGAGAGATTGGTCAGAAAGAGATTGGAAGACTAGAAGTTGTGCAAGAAACCTCGTCAAGGTTCGATCAGATCAAGGCTTCTTTCAATGGCTTCATACTTATAGAGAAGACTTACCTTGGCAGCAGTATCCTCTCGAAGAGAAGCAAACTCATAAAGATTAATACTTCCCAAGCAGCAAAGAACATGCAAAGTGGAAGATTGAGAAGATAAGAATCAAAAAGCTATAATCATGTTTCGTTTCCCGTAACTTCTCCTATTGATTCATATCACCGCCCTCACAAAAAGAATCTTGAAATATCTATAGCCTTATAGAGTGGTTTACATATGTAAACATTTGGGTGCAATCGTTATCGGCAAAATTCTAAGGATCTTGGAATTTATAATCAAAATGAGGATCCTTGCAACATAGTAGAATCCTGACAGACAGAATCATCATAAGAATCCTTGAAATGCATCATGATCACATACATAAGACAATATCCTATGAAAGTATCGTTAATAAGTGTCATTATCCTTTCACCTTGACTTGGTCTTGCAAGAAATGGTCAACAATTAATGCTCAGCTGAAGATTTTGTCAAACCATTAAAAATTAAGGACGTTGGAGGCTGTTACAAAATGTTAATGATGAAGATTGATATTTGTAACTGTCCGAGGATCCTCGTCAGGGCAATTAATGCACATTATTGCTGGTTATTATTAGTTATTCCTCTTGTAACTATACATAGAAGTACTCTTGGTTGCATAAGACACATACACACACCCGAACACACTTACTTGTTACTAGAGAAGTGATCATAGTAACTTCCAACAGTTGTATTTAAGGGTTTTCATTAATATAACTGAGGCCGTGGGATAGTTTTCCCCTTCTGAGGTTTTTCGCTGGAGATCCACTAGGGATAAAGGGTTTTCCTCACTAACTCGTTGTGTCACTTTTAACGTTTACTTGTTATTGAGTTTACATCATCAAGCATCATACCTTACATTAAAAGTTTGGTTACTTGATTATCCTTGTGTAAATTTTGACCAAAACAAAAGGCAAACCAATTGTTAGTGCACGTTTTTCGTCTTCTCGGTTCTTTGTAATCGTTTGTAATTTATTATTATTTTAATGTAAGGGTAAATTAGTAATTTACTAGTCCCATTCGTTATTGTATAGGCTCATTCGTTAAGGATGTTTAACGAATGAGGTCATTCGTATTTAACAATGTTCATTCGTTAAGGATGTTTAACGAATGAACATCTAATCGTTATTATTCTGTACCATTCGTCATTGAATGTTGACGAATGGGGTATAGCGAATGAGTCATTCGCTATACCCATTAGTTATTTATTGTAATAAAGAAGAATGACGGGCATTCGTTACGGAATGTGTAACGAATGAAATTCGTCTTCTATATATAGACTGATTCAGTCTCATAAAATACCAAGTGTATTACTCTAATTTCTCTCAAGCCGTTACTCTACCAAAATCAATACTGATACACTTCGTCTTCTATATATACACTTAGTTCATTATCTATTACTCACATACACATATCATATAACTAGATCCTTATATCAAATCGGTATGATTTGATTTATGTATTGAAGCTCTAAGTGTTTTTCAAGTGGTACCAGGGCTTGACGTTAGATTATGTATGTGATTTAAGGTATTTCGTAAGTAATTGATTGAATAATTCACTGATTATTCATTAATTTTGGATCTGATTTTTATTTATCGATTTTAGCTAAATTAGCATGATGAGATGCTAATTAGATGCTGAATTGATTGTAATTGTATTCGGAATTGGTATTGTGTTCTTTGTGTTTGTTGAATTGAGGTATTGTGATAGTTTGATATGGAATTGGTTTGAGTTTGTGTGGTTTGGAAACAGAGGATTCTGTTTGGCTGAGTTTTGGTTTTAGGATTGGTTTTGGTTTGGAATTAAGTGTTCGTATTGGTTTGGGCTTGTCCGCGGTACTGAGACGATTAATTTGAGTATTAGATTGTGTTATTTGGTTAAGATTTGGATGATTTATCCATCGGCTTGTGACTGTCTAGATTACAGTTTGGATCTGCAAATTTCCAGATCTTGAAATTACAACTTGAAGATTTGAAAATTCATACAATAACTTGTTATGATGAAATAATCCATTCGTTACGCGTTTTATAGTCATTCACTATCTGATTCTACCGGACTTGTGACACGTGTCAAAGTTGTTACAACAGAATAACAACCTCATTCGTTACTGTAGTTGATTCATTATCATATATTCTTGATAGAAGCACTTTCGTTGTTACTCATTCGTCATCTTATTCGTCCAAGAAACCCATTCGTGCCAAAGATCGTTCGCTATAGAAACACCATATCATTTGTTACTACATTCGTCATCCATTCATTAAGCTATTCGTTTACCTATTCGGTGTTGATTCGTCATTATTGGATCTTTATTCGTTATTATCATTCGTGAAGACTGAGTGTCATTCGTCACTTCATTCATCACGTGATTCATTATTTCATTCGTTAACATAAACTGTATTCGTGATACTGTTCATCATCTTCAATTTCTCATTCATTCATTACACTTTCTCACCCATTCATTCCATCCATTCGTTATTAATATTTACCTTTTTAACTTTTAAGTATCAAGTTTGAATATTTGTCACCTTAAACTTTCATTATTAATTTATACTTTGAGATGGCTGGTTATTACGCACTGCCATCTCAAAACGTGTTAATGGAACAGCTGTTGCATCTCGATGCTGAGATCGGGTCACATTCAAATTGTCCTCGTTTATTGAAGTTTAGTGACTTTGCAAAATGGGAACCATGATTCCGAGCACATCTAGGTTCTATACACCCCGACTATTCAAGATGTCTTGACGATGTTTATACGATACCCGTGGTTGGTAGTGAAACAACTGTTTTACCCCAAAGCTTTTTACTCAGTATTCTCAAGAAGTAAAGAAAGCTTTGGAGATTGAAACAAAGGCATATTCCATGTTGACGATGGCATTACCCGACAATTTTCCATTAAGTGGGAAGTACTAAAATATGTGATTCTTTGTTTCAGCATATTAAAATGAGAAGTATGGGAAATACTTAGGAGAGTAAGAAGGTTATGCTAAAGTTTCAGTTTAGGAATGTCAACTTATTGAAAGGAGAAACTGTTGAGGAGATACTTATAAGGTATAATCATCCTATCGCTGAGATGAATAAACTAAAGATGGAACCTAGTGAAATTGATAAGATTGATACTGATACTGTTAAGAATGCTCTTACGAGTTCTTATTCAACGTTTCTCATGGTGCTTAAAGAGAATAATTTCTTTAAGAATGAAGATCTTACAACTGTGGAATTCATGCAGAAAGTTGAAGATAGAGAGTATAATTTGAAATGTCAAAAGTCTTCAAAGGAAACTCAAGACCCGACATTATATGGAGGTTTTTTTTACCTTTGAGTAGTTCTACTGCTCCGATTAATGCATTTCTTACTCAAACGTAACAAGATGGATCATCTCCCTTCATTGAACCAAATGTTTGTTTTATGGCATCTGGCTCAAATGCTAATTCTAGTGGATCAACTACTAATGTCTTCAAATCACACCGAATGTAAATATGAAAGAGGCTGAACAAAATTTTTCCTTTCTTTGTGCATTCATGACTTCATATGAAAACTTGGTGGGTAGCAAAACTGCTACGAGTGAATTGACTGACAAAGACTATGATCGGATTGATCAAGAGGATCTAGAATTTATGGACCTCAAATGGAATATGGCTATGATTGTATGAAAGGTGAAGAAGTTTATGCAACGAATTGGTAAAGATTTACCGTCATTGAACAAGCTGGTTGATTTGAAAATTTTATAGAGGTGAAAGATAAACCTTATGAGGGAGATTCTTCAAAGGCTACGTGATCACAAGCTCTACTCACAGTTGAAAAGATTAATTGGAATCAACGACTGTTGGGCAACGGCAATCAAGCCAATCTTGCAATGTTTGACCAAGTTGAAACTTTTCAAGGTGCTAGTGGAGTGGGATTAAGTTTTGTAAGTGAAGTTGAAACTGAATCAGACTCACATGTCTCCTACAACATGCAACAGACTACTTTTGCATGCATGGCAAAGATTGACAAGATTAATCTGTAACATCCCGAAATTTCTAAAATAATATTAATTATATTATTTATTGTCAGTGAGGAAGTTTACTCGGGTTAGCGGGGAAATAATTAAATAAAGTAGGAGTTAGTATGGGTCGGGCTAGTGTTGGGTAATGGATATGGGCTATGCACTTGGGAAAGAAGGAAGAGACCATGGGCTTAAGCCCATGATCCATAATTATATAAACCTTAAATTCCCATTTTTCATTCATTTCACACATATTCCATACACCACCAAAACAAGCACTTAGCTCTCTCTCATCCTACTTTCTCTCTTAGCCGAAATAGAAGAAGAAACCAAGCCTCAACCCGAGGTAATGATAGTAAGATATTGTAGAGATACAAACCCGTTAGATTTAGTCACGAAACAACTAGTCGACACCGTTAAACCATTGAAGTCACGAGATCCGGGTGGAATCGGGTATAAACCGAACCTAAAATGAGCTTAGGGATCACCCTAGCTCAGATCTGGATCGAACGGGACGAAAAATGGTGAAAACGGTGGTGAAACAAGCGAGATCTCGCTTTTCCGGTGAGATCCCGTTATTCCGGCAACGGCGGCGCCGGAAAGGCAGCGCCGGAGAATGTTTGTAAGAGGATGTCAGAATAGTCTGACATTCTGACCTAACCCTATTTCGTTAATGGGAAGTTAATGAATTAGAGGTAACTCGTTAACGGGGGTTAACGAGTTAACGAGTTAGAAGCAATTCGTCAAGGTGATTCGCTAACGAAAGCTTAACGAACTAGTCTTAGTTCGTATCCAATTCGTTAAGGAAAAAGATAAAGAGCTAACCTCAATTCGCTATGATCGTTTCGTTGATGGAGATAACGAATTAGAAGGCACAGTTCGTTACATGAACTGATTCGTTATATGGACTGGTTCGTTGTGTGGACTGAATCGTTAAGGTCCAATTCGTTATAAGGACCAGTTCGTTAGAGGGTCCAATTCGTTACGAGGACCAGTTCTTGTTAAAACCAAGTAACGAACAAGAAGTTTAACGAAATGGCAGAACAGTCCCTGGACTTAGATAAGAAAGAGGTAATTACATAATAGTACTTGAAATTGAAATTTGATGATTGATGAAAGATACATATAAAAGATTAACGAGTAGCGATTAACTAACCGGGTAATGATTCAATGAAGTAAAACCGGCTTAGATGCGTAAGACTAATTAAGTGGCAATGAGAATGGCTAGAGTAGTATTTGATATTGTAATTATTAAAGAATTAGTCGCGCGCAGCTCAAGGAGGAATAACCATTAACGGAAGAAGTAACCGAGTTCAGGTGAGTTTCTAGCCCAATTTCCTTGTTATGTTTTTGGGGCTGTGTGCATACTCGATGTGAAGTCTGAATACTCTTACCTTAGGCTTTAGGTGGTAAGTGTATGCTATAATGTTGATATGATACATACATACATACATACATACATACATACATACATACATACATACATACATACATATATATATATAGTGAATAGATCCAATACACTAATGCTTATCGTATAAATACGTACGCGAATCGATCCATGAAATCACATCCAAACATCTCGGAATCGTCAATACATATCCAATCAATCATTGCTTCATCGAAAAAAACAGTTTGGGATGGTTAATCGATCAATTTTTCACTTTTTTTCACAAAGACAGTTTTTGAGCGTTTAAGGTTTTGTGAGCGTTTTTTGAGCGTTTTAGGTTTTTGCCTTTGAGCGTCTCGTGTACATTAATGTACGTTAAGCATTTTCGTAGTGTAACCGCACCATATATATATATATATATATATATATATATATAGATGTTGTGAATGGACGTCTGTCGATGCGTGAATGATCTTCGAATATTGCACGCGTAGACAGGGAAGGTAGCGTTAGTCGGTGCGTGAATGATCTTCGGATATTGCTCGTACCGCCAATGAGTATGATCTCCAAGTGGTTATTAGTGTGTGTAAATGTTATGGTGTAACTTGGTTATTATGTAAATGATGTAATGATATAAAGTGTGTTGTAGACAAGTAGAGGTAGTGTGAGATAGAAGTGGATAGGGGTATAGTAAGAGTGTTAAAGTGTCATAACGTTATTCGTTATTAAAGTGGCAAAGTGGAATAACATTATTCGTCATTGGCATAACGTGATTCGTTATTAAAGTGGCATAACGTTGTTTGTTATTAAAGTGGCTAAGCTGTAGGGGTAAATAAGAGGTTAAGTGGTAAGGTGAGCAGTATAGAAAATGGACTATGTGTCTTCGGATACATATATAATTACTTGTAATGTTTGTATGTAAGTTGCTTGTTTAACTAGAACTCACTCAGCGTAGCTGACTTTTAATATGCACGCAGGTGAGTAGAATGAGGCAGCTAGCTTGAGCGGGGCACATGGCAGGCGAATAAGAGACTGGCATCCGAAGGCTCAAGACGTTTTTACATTATTGATGTTTATTTGAAAGACAAAAATGTTGTTAAGACATGTTCGTACAGTAATATGTGATATTTAATGAAAGGTTTATATTCCGCGTAAAGTTTTTAATTAACTCTGATTTGTAAGAACTGTGTTTATGAGTAAACCCGACGCTAAATTAGGGCACCGGGATCGGGGCCTTACATAATCCTTCTTCTGTTAAATTATCTTAAACGGTGTCATGTAGTGATTGTAAATTTGTGAAGTCAAAAGTTGTCTTAATTAATGCTCAAAATGATTCACTAATGAAAGAACTTGCTTCAATAAAGGATACATACAGACAATCATTATAGTCACAAAAGAACTCTAAGGATAAAATTGAGGGATTGTGTGTGAGTAATCATGATCTGAAAGCAGGACTGTCAGTGAAAATGACCATAAATGAAAAACAGTTTCAAGAATTCTCAAACAAAGAATTAAAATAACCGAACTTAAAAATGAGGTTCTAGAGTTGAAAAGAAAACTAGACAAGTTTAGAAATTCATCCTTTCTGGTTGAATGAAATTATTGAAGTATCTGGTAAACAAAGGGTTCTAAAAACGGTTTAGGATTTGTTGAGGTTCCTCCACCATTCCATGATGACTATTCCCAAAATCCGTTTGAGGAAAAAGAAGAAGTTGTTATTGAACCAGTCATTCATGTGGACTAACTGAAGCAAAGTGACAAAGAAAAATTCATTGTTAAATCTTCAACTCAAGAACCACATATTCAAAGCAACAAAGTCTTTGTTAAGAAAGTCAAAATTGGGGATGCAGTTGAACCAGAAAATGTGCACAATGAATCAAATGTTCCACATTCGAATCACAATTTGTGTGAACCTCAAGAGTTTGAGAAGGTTGTGTACGGTTCAAGTACATCTAAAGTGAAAGAGACTAAACCAGCTAAGGTTAAAGTTAAAAATCAGAAAACCAAAAGTTTCTGATGCGGACTTGATGTGTTTCATCATCCAGCTCCTTCTATTGTAAACACAGGACTGGTGTTCAAGTTAAAACGTATTACCAAAGTGTTCACTGAGAAAGACATTCCACTTAATTTGATCAAGCCTGAGTTGATCGTAAGTGTCTTTCACAATGAAATCTCAAAGATACAAGATCTTGAGCAAGCATTTGCTAAATATAAAGTATCAAACACAACAAATCAATTGGTTAAAGCCAAGAAATTGTTAAAAGCTGTTAAGAAAGTTCAATTAGTTAACTCAATTAGTAGTGACACTTTACAGAGTTTCTCTAAATGTTCAAACCTTGATTATTATAAGAAAAAGAAATCTGTTACGTTTGATGACTTGAACAAAGTGCATGCTTCAGGTGTTTCTCATCAGCCTTCTGTTGCACCAGTTTCTATCAAACCATAATGTGCGTTCATTGATATGAGAACATGTTTCTTATGTGTTGAACGAGGGCACGTAGTAAGAAACTGTGGAATGATGAAATCACATAACATTTATCCGTTTATCAAAGAACAATCCAAACCAATTCCTTTGGTTAAAGAAATTCTGAAACGACCCATGTCCTGTAATGATGACACTCACATCATGTTTTCTAATGTGAATCCACGTAAGGTGATTCATGTTGATGAAAGCAATGTTAATTTAAAACCCAAATTTGTTCCCACTGAACCAATTTGAAAAAATGTCAACACAAATGTAGTTCAAGCTGCATACTTGAGATGAAAGTCAAAAAGTCCCGTGACTTATTCACAAGAAGCTAAATCACATTTGGATTTAATCAATAATAATTCTTTGAATGAAATTAAAGAGGTTCCCAAGAATGAGGTCTGGGATGCCTTTTTGAACAAATTATTTTACCTTTATGTGCAGAGTTTATCCAAGACTATCTCAGGAGAAAACTGGATTATGGATTGTGGATGCTCTCGTCATATTACCTGCAACATATCTACTAACCAATGTCAAGAATATTCAAGGGGGTTATGTAGCGTTCGCAGGTAATTATGGGGAAAAGATTACGAAGGAAGGAGATGTTTCGAATGGTAGTATTACATTCAAGTAAGTTAATTATTGTGATAAGGTGGATCACAATCTTCTGAGCATGTCTCATATTTGTGATAAGAAGTATACCAGTGTATATATTGACAAGGAGTGCATTATACATAACCAGGATATGTCATTCCAGAAGACATGGTCGTTATGCGGTCTTCTAGGTCAAATGATATTTATGTACTTAATATGTGTACTAAGGTATCAACTAAGACTTCTGTTGAAACGTGTTTTGTCTCAACAGCAACTGAGAAAGACTTGATTATGTGGCATAGGCGTATGGGTCACATTCATGTCAGAAAGATGAACTATCTGATGGTAAAGGATTTGGTGGATGGGGTTTCCCTAAAGCACTTCAAGCTGACCGATCACTTTGTTGCATGCAAAAAAGGCAAGCAGAAGAAGTCACACCCGTCTAAGCTAACTAATTCCATTGATACTCCACTGGAATGACTTCATATGGATTTGTTTCGTCCTATGACACATGTGAGTATTACTGGAGATTGGTATTGTCTAGTTGTTACTGATGATTATTCGAGGTACTCATGGGTGTTACTTATGAGTTCGGAATATTAGACACCAGTTCTTGTTCAAAATCTAATCACGAAGATCGAATCACTTTACAAACACAAGGTGAGATGTATTCGGAGTGATAATGGTACGAATTTCAAGAATACTATATTGGACTTCTTTTGTATTCAAAAGGGGATCCACCATAATAGAGTGCTCCATATGTACCAGAACATAATGATGTGGCTGAACGGAAGAATCGAACATTGATTGAAGCAGCAAGAACAATGCTTGCAGATTCAAAGCCTCCTATCCAATTTCGGAATAAAGGGGTGAACACTGCTTGCTACACGCTTAATCGTGTTCTGATGGTTAGGAAGCTGGGTAAGACAAGTTACAAGCTTCTGAATAACCGTAAGCCTAATTTAAAGTTTTTGGAACCTTTCGAATGTCCTTTCACGATGCTGAAAAGAGATGCGAAAAAGTTAGAAGAAAAGGATATCGTGGGTTATTTCTTAGGCTATGCATCGCCTAAGAAACGTGTCTTCAGTTTTAGTTTGGGTTATCTCGAGGAATGGTACCATGTTAATTTCCAGAGTTACACAACACCTTATGTCGGCAAGGGTCATGATTGGATGTTTGACTATGAGAGTTTATTTAACTCGTTTACTCCCATAGTTGATCAACCTGATGAAGACTTGGTGCATGCGTATTTGGAGTATCAAATTTTTCCACACCAAGGAATTCGACTTCTAATTATGATAATATTCCACAAGATGATTATCGTGATACGTCTGATGTTATTTCTATTTCATCAGATGATGGTCATTTTGCTGATTTCTCTTCAGTTCCATTTCCTGAAACTCATGAGGTTGGGTAATCATCTCACGATGCTAAAGAGAATTCACTAATTTAACTAATAACGTTGTTGTGTCTGAGAATCCTACACTTTTGATTCAAACATATCATCCTCAGGTCAACATCATTGGTGATCTTGATGCTGGTGTTCAGACACGTCATCAGATTGCTAGTGCAAATGATTCTATTATATTGTGTGCGTATGCTAAAATGCATTCATCAGGAAACATGAATCTCGCAAAATACACTTGCTTTTTTTTCTTAGATGGAACCAAAGAGTGTTCGTATGGCGCTTAAAGATTCGTCTTGGGTAGAAGCTATTCTAGAAGAGTTGCAACAGTTTTGTCAACTAGGTGTGTGGGATCTTCTTGATAAGCCTGATAAAGTTAAGAATCCTATTCCGACCAAATGGGTTTTTAAATATTAGAAGGATGATCGTTGGGTCATCGTCAGAAATAAAGCACATTTGCATGTGTAAGGATTTCACCAGCAAGAAGGTGTAGATTACGCGGAAGTATATGCTCCAGTTGCTACATTGGGGCTATACGTAAATTTTTGGCCTATGATGCTTTCAAGAATATTAAAGTTTATCAAATGGACGCCAAGATTGTTTTTCAATGGGGAACTTCATGAAGAGGTGTTCATGAAATTGCCTCGTAGTTTTGAGGATCCGGGCTATCCCGACAGTGTTTACCGATTAAACAAGGAACTTTATGGTCTCCTCCAAGCCCAGAGAGCTTGGTACAACACATTTGCTGACGACTTAAAGGATAGTGGCTTCAAACGAGGGACTGTGGTTTGTACTCTTTTCTACAAGACTGTCGTAAAAGATGGTGCTAGTGGCAGTGAGCTGAAACAAGCTCAAGGTTCCTCTGCGGCAGGTACAAATGGTATTGATGCGGGTAATGATCAACATATAGTAGTGTATCAAGAAATTACTAATGCCACTCCTATCGAGTCGATCAAAGCCAACACCATATTATTTATGGATTATAAGAAGGGTGTTGTGATGAGTATTGCTAATGCCGATGAGATCGAGGAGGGTGAGTTCGTTGATCATGCCCTGTCTCGTGATCAAATTTTATTATTATTGGGTTTGAATGATGAAGAGATGGATGCGCTGGAGGCAGAGGAGGATGATGAGGTAATTAACGATGAAGTCTAGTTTGATACTAGTATTCCACATAGGAATACGTCGTTTATTTATGAGGATGAGAAAATTGAGATCAAAGATGTGACAGCAGAGGAATACCCAGAACTCTAAACGCGTTCAAATGTCGATTAGGGTGTTCCATTATTTACTAAAGAACACGTCAAAGCTGCCGAAGACCATTTGGAGAAAACGACAAAGAAGAAGGCTAAAGTATCTAAAAGGGGATCGAGTTTGTCGGACACTGATGCTGAAGGATGGTTTGGGGACACAACAAGTCCCTAAACTCTAAGATTATCGAAGCTTATAGGTATGTAAACCTAGTTGGGTGTCAGTGCACGTGCCAAAGTGTCACACCCCGACTTAGGGCCTAGGCGTGTGACCACAAGTTGGTACCTGTTTTGTAAATACATCAGAGTTGCGAGTTTGTTTTAGCGGAAGTCTTTTAGTAAAATATTATTATATTGAAAACTTATTAAAAACTCGGGTTTAATTACCCGTTTGATATTTCAAATACATTTCTTGGAAAACATAACTCTTTTATAATATTTCCAAATAAAATATCTGAGCCATCAGATAGCATCTAATGACTGTAACTCCAATCTTCTATTCCTTCTAGCTTGTCTGTTATAACCTTTCTTGTTTCCCTGTAACATGGGTGGGAAAATACGTCAGCACAAAGCTGGTGAATAACGCTGACTCAAAAATATATTTTCAATACCTTTGTGAAACCAACAATAATACCTTTGTGAAACCAATAATAATAGCTTTGTGAAACCAACAATAATACCTTTGTGACTACTCATTAGGCACCCAACTTAATTGGGATCAAATTACCCTAAGTACCTTGTACAATTAATTATAAACACAATATCATTTCTCTGAACAGTGCCGTAGACCATCAGAGGCATGTTGATGATATGCATGGCCTCGGGGAAATGCCGAGTCACCATGTATGTTTGGATCCAGACACATGTATACTCTTAATCAGAGTGTCAGTTTCTTATTATTGTACACAAAGTTTTTAAGGATTCGTAAATCCTATGCAAATATTCTGACTCAGTTATAAAAGATTTGGGGCATATTCACCTTGTTTGTTTATAATCAGTTTCTTTTAGTGATTCCTGTTTTCTGATTCTTCTTCTTGTTTTGTTACCTCGGACCTAAAGTAAGAGAATAACATTTTGTATAAATAACTAGATCAGCGATCTAGCTTTAGACCTTTATTCTATTTCGCATAGCTTTAACCTTGATAAAATCATTTGTTTATATAAAACATTTGGACCCTTAGTCCCCTTCTTTATTTACCATTTATATGTTACGTTTCTTCTTCAGGAAGAAAAGTATGTACTGAGTTTCTTCTTCAAGAAGAAACTATACTCTTTGAATATTATAATTCTTAATACTAAAGAAATATTATTTTAACTATAACCTTTGATTAAGAAAAGTTATATTATTCTTAATCGTAATCAAGGTTCGGTCTATACCCTCGACTATGGTCTAAGCCATTTATAATAATATAATAATAACTTAGGCAGAACCCCTTACATCGCACGGGTATTCGGAGTTAAATATTCCTAAGTTTTACGGGCAACACTTCTACTCTATATGCATGTTTATCGAGGCGTTCTTGATCAACCTTCCTTGACAGGCAAATTGAGGCAATGTGTAGGTGTCGTCGGGTCGTGCACGTACTTCGAGACGAAAAGCCGGGTTATCTTTTGGTGGCACTCACCTAAAGGAAAACGACGGGTATTTGACACGGATACGAGGTGATGATTGTCGGGTTGGTGGCATGCAAAATGATGCTTGGCACGCAAACCAATGTAGAGAGAGAGTAATTCTAGGGAGAGATTGAATGTGAGGTGTGTGGGGAATGAGCTCGTGGCCTTCCCTTTTATAGCTGATTTTGGATCCCATCGCTGTACGCGATGGGCTCCTCTATCAACTCCTTCGCGTAGCGCAACACCGCCATTTCAGCATGAACGCCAGAAGGCATGCCACTTGTCCTGTCCTACTGCCACGTGTCACCTGAGTGTGACACGTGTCATTGAGTCATCACAGTCCATCGCGGTACGCGATGGCCGTCTTCTTGGACTTATCGCGTAGCGCGATGGATCCCTGGATAATATTTTTCACTTTTAGTCCCTCTTTTTTGATAACTTGTCATTTCTAGGTCTAAATCTCGTTGTCCAAAAATACTAAGGCGGCTCTTAAGTAGCTCGCGGTGATGCGAGCGTGCGAAGTGCAAAGTGCGCCATCAAAGCGCCACATTGCGCCCAACGCCCTTCGCCGTCTCCGTCGTCCTCGTCCTCGTCCTCGCCCTCGCCCTCGCCCGAGCCCGAGCGGGTGCGCGTCGGGTGCTACGCACCCTCCGCTAGGACCACTTGGTGCATGATATTCATAACAGAATATTATTATGGAAAATATATTCCTTATAAAGAGCTTCCATTTCTTTACCACTTTCCATGTGGGATGGATTCCATCTTCCTTATTTATACCTTAGTGGAATACTTCCACTTTCTTACATCTTCAAATGTGGGATGGAGTTTTATTATTTTCCTTCATATAAAAATACTTAACTTAGGAATATTTTTATTTCCTTATTTTTCTTATATTTCTTTATTTAATATTTTCTCATTATTTATCTTGAGATTATTTTTGATCCCTCAACTTTCCTAAGTTGTCAAATTTGGATCGAAATTTTGGGGATGTTACATCCTCCCCACCTTGGAATGAATCTCAACCTCGAGATTCGTTGTCTTAAGTGTAAATGGTTCGTACCTTTGATTGTTGATTAGATTCTATCTAATGCGGTTGTTGTTATTATCATCTTTATGCAGAATTACTAAGGTTTTTGTTTTGTTGTTAACTTACATCTTTAAAGGATGTAATCAGTTAATAACTTAGAATATCATTAGTAATTGTAAATTGATAAACACATTGATCAGTTGTGTTTAACTATTTACCTTACCGTTTGTATTCTAAACATTTACCGATGTTAACTACATTGTTGTTTTGATTCAGTCTATCGAATCCACTCCATTAAGTTGTTGTTTAGATTCATTCTATCGAATCCATTCTATCCTTGATCTTTATTAATGACTTTATCTATATTCTAACATTACCTTTGTACTTAATTTCATTTTATATACTTAGCAATCGTATTTTCTTGAATATCTTTGAGTTCTTTTTCTTTGACTTTTTGATCAACCTTTATAGGTAGTATAATATTCCATCAGTCGTATTTCTTTGAACGAATTCTTTTCGATACTTATAATGTCCTTGCATATTTTCTAACGTTTGGTATATCGTCCTCCTTGATGATAAATTTTCTCAACGTCTTCCTTGTTCTAAGTTTCGGATGAACTTAATATTTGAACCTCTTGATTGTTCTTTAAAGGTAACGAATATAAGCATTCTTGTGTATTAACACGATCTATATGCTAATATTTTATTTATAACTTAGGGATTTAAATACCATTCTTTGATTACAAAACTTCTCGTTTAAAAACGAGTTACAATTAATATACAAAACTTAGCTAGTCTATCTTGACATTTCTTTGATGTGATCTTGTCATTCATTAATCTTGACTAGCTTTCCTTTTCGGGAATTCAGTCTTAAAGTGACCCGTTTCTCCACATGTAAAACATACTCCTAGCTTTTTACGACATTCTTCTATTGTGTGTCCTGCTCTCTTGCAGTATGCACAATTGTTTGAATTTTCTAGTCGACACTCCCCAGTATGTTTTCTTCCACAAGTCTTACAAGCTGACTTGAGAGTGCTTTCTTCTTTCTCTAACTTCTCGGAATCTTTTGGTTTCTTGGCTTCTTTGTATTTCTCATTTTCTTCTTCTTTATTCCTTATCATGCTGTTGATTAAGTATCCAGCCAATTCCATAGCCGAATCAACTGTTTCTGGCATATTGGATCGTACCATGTCTCTTATTTCTCTTGGTAACCCATATATATAACGAGTTACTTTATTATATTCCGGAGTTACTAGATGTGGAACCAGTCGGCAGTATTCTAGGAATTTAGTATTATATTCCCTAAGATTTGTGCCAACAACCTTGTGATTCCATAACTCAGTTTGAATTCGATCCATTTCATGAGTTGGGAAAAATTTCTTTAATATAAGACCTTTGAATGTTTCCCACTTAAGTTATACATTGTTTCTTGACCCTTGTTTTGAATTAGGGTGTTCCACCATTCAAGAGCTCCTCCCTTGAACATTTGTGAAGAAACTGAATAGCTTCTTCACCGGTACATTTGCTTATGGTGACGATTGATTCTTGCTCTTCTAGCCATCTCATAGCGGCTATACCATCCGAGTCTCCAAGGAATTCTTTAGGATTGTAAACTTTGAAGTTCTTAAAGTTACATCCTTTTTGAATCTTACGTTTCCTTCGTTTCTTGTTCCTTGGATTATTATCAGCTGTAGAGCTATCATAAGCCTCTTCCTTTCTAGATTCATTTTTACTTTTCTTGTTGGATTTTGTTTGACTTTGATTTATAGAAATGTCTTTGATAGCTTCCTTAATCATCTTTTGAATTCCTTCTTTATATTGGACAGGAATTTCATTATCCTTATCTTTATTATTAATGTTTTCTTCGTTTCCTGATTTCTTGGGAGGACTGTTGTGAGAGTTTGCACTTTTTTCTCTTGACATACTACAATAAAATTTTAAAAGATAAATCCAATATTCGAAGAACTTAAAACATATCTTTTATTCATCTTATTATAGATACAAGAGTGCATATTATTTTTGTTACAATTATACTCTCTACTAAGGTTCTATTTCTTCCATCGAATGACTAATTTCTTAATCTTGCTATCTTTCTTGCTAGTCTCCATTTCTTTTTCTTCCACCTCCATTTCTTTCATTGTTTCTTCATTTTGAATGTGAACAAAGTAAGGATCTTGAGTTGCCGGAAAATTAAAATATTCCTGTCCGTGAGGATATTTTTCCGGATAAGTCATTACTTCTTTTTCCCTTGACATCATTGGATTTATAGATCTACTTGATACGTCTCCATACGTATTTTGATTTTGAATAATCTGAGCTAGTGGAATGTTAGAATCATATGAATCTGAATCTTCCTCCATTTTTGTTTGGCATGTACTTTCATCACTAGATATAGGAATTGGGAGAAAAGACGTTCCCATAAATCCTTTTCCTTTACCAAATCGAGGCTGACATGATCCTTGGATAGATTGATAATCGGACATCTGCGCGAGGTTAAATTTTAAGGATAGGAAAACGCTCCTATCTTATTTGTTTTCGTTTATATCTTATCCGTATCAATTTCGATTGCAATCTAGATACTTTTCGACTAAGTATCAAATTTTTACTTGAATCAGTATTTTGTATAATAAGTTTTCCAAAACTTATCCTTAATCAAAGCCTAGGTATAATTAAATACCAAATTCGCTAAGATAGATGGCTCTGATACCAACCTGTCACACCCCGACTTAGGGCCTAGGCGTGTGACCACAAGTTGGTACATGTTTTGTAAATACATCAGAGTTGCGGGTTTGTTTTAGCGGAAGTCTTTTAGTAAAATATTATTATATTGAACACTTATTAAAAACTCGGGTTTAATTACCCGTTTGATATTTCAAATACATTATTTGGAAAACATAACTCTTTTATAATATTTCCAAATAAAATATCTGAGCCATCAGATAGCATCTAATGACTATAACACCAATCTTCTATTCCTTCTTGCTTGTCTATTCTAACCTTTCTTGTTTCCCTGTAACATGGGTGGGAAAATACGTCAGCACAAAGCTGGTGAATAACGCTGACTCTAAAATATCTTTTCAATACCTTTGTGAAACCAACAATAGTACCTTTGTGAAAGCAACAATAATACCTTTGTGACTACTCATTAGGCACCCAACTAAATTGGGATCAAATTACCCTAAGTACCTTGTACAATTAATTATATACACAATATCATTTCTCTGAACAGTCTCGTAGACCTTCAGAGGCATGTTGATGATATGCATGGCCTCGGTGAAATGCCGAGTCACCATGTATGTTTGGATCCAGACACGTGTATACTTTTAATCAGAGTGTCCGTTTCTTATTATAGTACACAAAGTTTTTATGGATTCGTAAATCCTATGCAAATATTCTGACTCAGTTATAAAAGGTTTGGGGCGTATTCACTTTGTTTGTTTATAATCAGTTTCTTTTACTGATTCCTGTTTTCTAGATTCTTATTCTCGTTTTGTTACCTCGGACCTATAGTACGAGAATAACATTTTGCATAAATAACTAGATCAGCGATCTAGCTTTAGACCTTTAGTCTATTTCGCATAGCTTTAACCTTGATAAAATCATTTGTTTATATCAAACATTTGGACCTTTAGTCACCTTCTTTATTTACCATTTATATGTTACATTTCTTCCTGAGGAAGAAACGTCTGTACTGAGTTTCTTCTTCTGGAAGAAACTATACTCTTTGAATATTATATTTCTTAATATTAAAGAAATATTATTTTAACTATAACCTTTGCTTAAGAAAAGTTATATTATTCTTAATCGTAATCAAGGTTCGGGCTATACCCTCGACTACGGTGTAAGCCATTTATAATAATATAATAATAACTTAGGCAGAACCCCTTACCTCGCACGGGTATTCGGAGTTAAATAATCCTAAGTTTATACGGGCAGCACTTCTACTCTATTTGCACGTTTATCGAGGCGTTCTTGATCAACTTTCCTTGACACGCAAATCGAGGCAATGTGTTGGAGTCGCCGGGTTGTGCACGTACTTCGAGACGAAATGCCGGGTTATCTTTGGGTGTCACGCACTTTAAGGAAAACGCCTGTTATTTGACACGGGCTACGAGGTGATGATTGTCGGGTTGGTGGCATGCAAAATGATGCTTGGCACGCAAACCAATGTAGAGAGAGAATAATTCTAGAGAGAGAGTGAATGTGAGGTGTGTGGGGAATGAGCTCGTGGCCTTCCCTTTTATAGCTGATTTTGGATCCCATCGCGGTACGCGATGGGCTCCTCTATCAACTCCGTCACGTAGCGCGACGCCGCCATTTCTGCATGAACGCCACGTGGCATGCCACGTGTCCTGCCTTGCTGCCACGTGTCACCTGAGTGTGACACGTTTCCCTAAGTCATCACGGTCCATCGTGGTATGCGATGGCCGTCTTCTTGGACTCATCGCGTTGCGCGATGGATCCCTGGATAATATTTTTCACTTTTAGTCCCTCTTCTTTGATAGCTTGTCATTTCTAGGTCTAAATCTCGTTGTCCAAAAATACTAAGGCTGCTCTTAAGCGGCTCGCGGTGATGCGAGCGTGCGAAGTGCAAAGTGCGCCATCAAAGCGCCACATTGCGCCCAATGCCCTTCGCCGTCTCCGTCGTCCTAGCACTCGCCCTCGCCCTCGCCCGAGCGCGTGCGCGTCGGGTGCTACGCACCCTCTGCTAGGACCACTTGGTGCATGATATTCATAAAAGAATATTATGATGGAAAATCTCTTCCTTATAAAGAGCTTCCATTTGTTTACCACTTTCCATGTGGGATGAATTTCATCTTCCTTATTTATACCTTAGTGGAATACTTCCACTTTCAACATCTTCCAATGTGGGATGGAGTTTTATTATTTTCCTTCATATAAGAATACTTAACTTAAGAAATATTTTTATTTCCTTATTGTTCTTATATTTCTTTATTTAATATTTTCTTATTACTTATCTTGAGATTATTTTTCGTCCCTCAACTTTCCTAAGTTGTCAAATTTGGATCGAAATTTTTGGGATGTTACACAAAGCAAATCAGAAGACCACATTCAAGGTCGTGCCAACCGTCAAAGGTGACATCGTTTCTTGGTTATATGACTCGGAGTTACAAGTGTGTAGTATTAAGTGGAAGAACGGCGTTCGGTACTTTCAATATATTGCTGACTTTCTCTCACTCCGAGGTAGGATGTGCGGACACTCGCTAGTCGGTCGTTCATCAACCGTGGTGGAAATCAACTAGCAGGATAATTTCACCAACATCTGCTCTTTAACGTCAATCACGGGTTTAAATTTTTAAATCCGCAGATACCAACCAGGAAATATATCGATGAGATTGTTCCTCAAACTGGTTGGAGAAAGCTCCTATTGAAGTTCAAGCCGCCAAAGACGATGAAACGAGTGACGTTGAAGACTTTCCCGCAAGATCTTCACTTGTCATTCAACTTATGGTATTACGACAAACGTACGGGCGAATCAGTTATTGTTCTGGGAAAGGGGTTGAAGACTAATATTGATGTAGCGGTAAAATGAAAACGAAGATCAAATCACGTTGATTCTTGGAATACCCATGATGAACTTCCCAAAACTCCCAAAATCCCACCCAAAGGTCAAGGAAAATGAAGAGAAAATACTTTATTATTGAAATTCAAGTTTGTCCTTTCACATTACATAAACATCATATAAATAGAGTTTTTAATACGAAATGGGCCAAAAAAGGCCGTTCCAAACACAATCCCAAAAATAAAAGTGTAAAAGCTGACGAAAAAACTTAATAAGGCACATAACTCTATTTAGGAGGCATTTTTGGGCTTCAAACAGGGGCCAAACTCCCATGGGCTATTTGCCACAACGGGCTCCTCGTCTCAAGCTTCGATTTGACTGGTCATGGGCCTGAAACAAAGCTTCGTAGGCCAACTTATGCCAGTTTTCATGGGCCACCTTTGGAAGCACGATCATGGGCCTCCAAATATAACATGGCATGCTCTTAGGCCTCCATCAAATTTTATACGAGTCATAGATCCTATTTTAATGTAAGGGTAAATTAGTAATTTACTAGTCCCATTTGTTATTGTATAGGCTCATTCGTTAAGGATTAACGAATGAGGCCATTCGTATTTAACTATATTAATTCGTTAAGGATGTTCAACGAATGAACATCTAATCGTTATTATTTTTTACCATTTGTCATGGAATGTTGACGAATGGGGTATAACGAATGACTTATTTGCTATACCCATTAGTTGCTTATTGTAATGAATACGAATGAAGACCATTCGTTATAGATTGTGTAACAAATGGAATTCATCTTCTATATATAGACGAATTCAGTCTCATAAATTAACAAGTGTTTTAATCTAATTTCTCTCAAGCAGTTACTCTGCCAAAATCAATACTCATACACTTCGTTCATTATATATTACTCGTATACACATATCATATAACTACATCCTTATATCAAATAGGTATGATTTGATTAACATATTGAAGCTCTAAGTGTTTCTCACCAACTTAGGGCCTGTTTGTTTTGAGTCTGAATGAAACCATTCAGAGATCCTTATCTGATTCTGTAAGATGCGGCGTGTTTGTTTGCAAAAATGGCACCATCTTAATGGCTAATTGACCTCTTTCCCATTCAGCCAAAAACCATCGCTGAATGAGAAAGTTGACATGGTTACCATTCTCCCCATTTCTCTATGCCATTATCCACGCACGCACGCACGCCGCCATAATTCTCACGACCTCGCTCTCAATTTTTACCCGATTCGAAGCTTATCCAGGTACAATTTCTGTTTTATAATATATTTTTGCTCTTCTATTTCCCTACCTTCTGTCGATTAGTCGATTTTGTGCTCTTATGGTTCAAACGGCTAGGTTGTGAATGAGTTAGGGTTTGTGAACGAATTATGGATTCTGCTCTTATTGTTTGATTAATTACAAATCAGTCAACATCTATAACTCTGTAAGGCTGTGAACTAATTAGAGATTTTTGCTCTTATTGTAGTTTGGTTCAATTTGGTTTAATGTATTCGGTCAATTGCTTGTTCAAACCGACTCTTTGCTAATAGTTTTATATTTAATCTAATAGCTTGTTGCGTAGTGTGCACACAAGTTGTTTGATAAAATGCTTGAATAAAAATGTGACGAAATTGATGTTAATTTCTGGTCCAAAATGTGACAAGTTAATAGCCACATATATTAGTTATATCTTTCACCTAATAATACTTGAATGTTCATTTACTATGGCACAAAACATTTGCATTTGCAGAATGGATAGTTAGAACCGGTCAAAAGTAATAAGAGTCAAAGATGACACATCCTTGAGTTGGGCAGGCAAGTTCAGTTGGTTATACCTCAATATTTTTGTTTCAATTTTTTTCTTTCAATCACAAGTTCATGTTTTTCTTTTATTGATGTTATGAGGTGGCCTAATATTTTTTGGGAAAGTGAATTTGGCATCAAAGTTGTGTTTTGTTTATGATATTGGGACAGATACATTGGCTATCTTTTTAAAGAAGTTGTATCGAGTTGACATTACAACTTCTGACTATGATGATCAGGAGATTGAAGATGACATAGCTCATACATGCAGAGTTAATGGAGTAAATCCCATGTTTCATCATATCCAACGCTAGTTTTTTGTCCTTTTTTACAGTTGTATTGACCCGCTTGATGAGGACACCATACTAGAAAATAACTCGTTTTTACTCATAAACCTATGATACTGACCCGTGAATTTTCTTTTTGTTATTTACCAGATTCATGGGGTGATACCATCCCAAACGCTCATCCAGAATGGGACCTCCCTGGGCTCAACCTTTGACTCATTCAACTTACATACCATTAGTTATATAATAATATGGTGCAGAGTAAGTACTTAAAAAAACACAGCAACATTGATATAACAAGTCAAATGTGTAGCTTGAAATTCTTAAAAGCCTATAATTAATTGCAGCAAAGATACTATACATAATTTTATACCAATTTGTAGCTACAAACTTCGCAAATAGCTCAGTTAGAATTTATTACAAATATTATATCAGTTTGTAGCTACAAATTGTTATGTTATGTCAAATATGAAGTTTAACTTGATGTTCCTTTGAATTTGATTCTTGAATTTATTTATAGCGAGGTAGAAGAAGTTTCGAAGACATTACGAGCAAGGTAGATTTTTCTAACTGCCTTGGGGCTTTTTGAGGTACATCAAATTTAGGAAGAAATGGGGCTTTTCTTCTATTCTAATACCGTGCCGATTGAAATCAAGTCTTTTATATGAGTTTTAGTAACAATTTACCAAATTAGTTGATGAAAATCGTTTATTAAACAACTTATATAGGTCCTACAATAAACAAAGAGATTCTAGCAAAGCCGGTCTTGAAGTTCGTGATTTTGATTTTCAATTAGAGCGTCCACTACCGTAATCAAAGTCAACTCCAATATGTTTATAATGGGGTGTTTGTTGTTGATGGAGTGAACAAATTGTATTAAACTGGGTGTTATGTTTGTCGAGATATAGCTCAAGCCTTGTTTAATGTTTAGGGTTTTGTCTACTTGTGGGTGTATTGTTAAGGTATTTGTGTTAATGCCTTGATGAACTAATTTTAAGATGTATTTTGGTTGGTAATAATGAAAGTTTGTATTAAGATATTTTTGGTTGGTTATAATGAAAGTTGGGTCATTCTGTACAGTTATTAAGATCATTACTAAGCGAATATTATTAGAGGGGTAAAATAGTCATTCTGCATAGTCACTCGGATGTCGAACCAAATAACACTTATTCAGCACTTACAGGCTTAGAGCCTCTTAATCATTCAGACCTCTTAATCGTTCATTACTTAATGATTCAACAGTTACCAAACAGCCTCTTAGACCAAAACCAAGTTAACATGTTTTTAAAAATGACCTAATTCGACCCGAAGTAATTCTACTTAGAACTCGGTTTGAACGAAACAAATGGGGGGGTTTAACTTCAAATATTTTTGTGCATTTTTTCAAGAATACATTATCTGTTAAAACTATTAGTTATAAAACAATATGATTACAGCAATAACATGAATATTTGAAAAAGGATCTAGAAGGTTCCTCTTTGCAATAATATTACAGTAATAACATGATGATCCGTATGTTAGATTTTATCTTCCTATTTTCAAATAACTTCTTTACCTTCTCTTTTAACTATTTTAACCAACTTCAACACCTTGTCATACACTCATACTGAATATTAATAATTTTAAATTTAGAACCAATTGGTTAAATCTAATTTCTGTTGTCATTTGTCAATGACATTCCAGGAATGTTGATCAAACATCTTTATTTTTTTAACCTATCAACCACTAACCAAGGGTCTGAGCATGGATTAGAAATCTTTACGTTCTTGAATCTTGACCCACTTTACAAGCTTTGTCAGAAAACTCTTTAGCAATACTTTCCTACAATATGAACGTAAATATACTATGTAAATCAGAATCCAAGAAACTAATACGTCATAAATAGAACGAATAGTACATTACATGTAGTATAAGGCGGAAAGTTGCCATGCAGATTTATCTATTAGAGCGTTCTCAGCCCATTCCCTACCGTATATCTATATATATTGTATAATGGGTTGAGTTATTATATAAAGGCTAACAAAAATGAAAAGTATGAGAAGCCATAATTAATTGACATGTGTTAAGTAGGTGTCAAAGGTAATGGGATAAAGGTAATAGTACGTATACATTATAGTCTCCACATGCAAGTCACATGTTAATTATCCTATCATTTTTAAACGTCTATAACTTTTTCATATAATATATTTTTTTAAAATAAACGTCTATAACCACAGTGACTCGCAGAGCCCGAGGAACCAAGGATTTATATTTAGTAGAATAGGCTTTGCGATTCGAAAGGGGATAGCGGCGCAGCTTGTTGCTCGCTTACCCATTATCCAGATGTAGTTAGGTTTGTGTTATATATAAAAGGATAAATAAAATTCACCATAATAACAAGCATTTTTTATCTTTAATATGAGTATGATTTTGTTATATTGGAATAAAAAATAATTTACGTCATTTTGTCTTTTTCTTACCATTGTGTCTTTTTTCGTCATTGTATCTTTCTGTTTGTTATTATGTTCTTTCATAATTGTGTCTTTCAACTGATCATTGTGCTTTTTTTAAATACTAATAACACCATTGTGTAATAATATGTAAATATAATGAAAAATAATAACAAATTATCTAATACATAAAACACATTAATGAATACATATAACACAATGACCTAAAACTTAAAATACAATGGAATCTACATATTACACAATGACTTGAACATAATACTATTTTTAAATTAAAAAGTAATTAACGGGGAATAGGTCTCACCAAACCCAGATAGTTTTTAAACGGGTTATAACATATCAATTTATTTGTGAAAATATTTCATAATCAATCCATATGTAGATTATTAAATTCCTTGCAATAAATAAAATTAAAAAAAAGATATACATAAATATTAGACACGAAGAATGAAAACAATCCTCATAATACGGGGGATAAAACCTAGGGGCTGTTTGGCAAATGCTGAGCCATTAAGTGCTGAATCATTAAGAGGTATGAGTGGTTAAGAGGCTCTGAGCCGATAAGTGCTGAACCGGTGAAGTCTCTTTGGTTGGATCTCTGAATAACTGTACAAAATGACAAACTTACACCTCTAAACTATTGTATGTTGAATGACATGTGTCTATTTTTTTAAATAACAGAATGACAAATGATTATATAAAAAAACCACAAATCACCATAGAGATTCCAAATTACACATTATTCCTTTAAAATCCATGGAAATACACTATAATCCATATATACATTAATAGTTTGTGTACAATTTGAATTTTACCCGTGAAACCATACTATCCAAATGAAAAATAATAGAAACTATCATATAGCTATAATGGAGAATGTGATAGCCTTTATCCACCGTTCTAAGGGCCAATTACTCCTTTAGTAATTTACCAAAAGTTGTGGTTTCCCTGGTCGTCACCACGATCATTTTTTAGGCACATATTGGCTATTGTCTTATAATCAATCACCAAAACCGTTTGCATCCTTTTTCAGTCGAAGGTCATGAATCGTTTCATTCTTGTGTTGTCATCGCATGAACCTGTCCAAGTAAAGTCTTTGTTAGATGAATGTTATGGGTCACATATTTTCTTTCAAATTGACAATAAGAGCGATGGAGTGACAGAATTAAGAATTGCCATCAAGCACATTTAACTTTTCACAAAGTAACTTTTAAGTAATTCAAATAATATCAACAAAGCAAGCATCAAGCACACATGTCAAATAAATGGTCCAAATGATGACTGCTAGCACATTCACAAACCAACAGAACTACCATTTTAATTTCAAGATGGCAAAAAAATGATTCATTTTGAGCATTCAATGAGCAAGAACTTATTTCATTAGAAACTTAATACACAAAGAATAGAAACTTAATACACAAAGAATGAAGCATCTTAGACCTATTGCAAAACACACCATTCAATTAGTATGAAAACACAATCAATATCAAAATACGGCGGTTGACGGTGCAGTAAACACCACTCATTGTACTCCAATTGCTAAAACATAAAATATGCACATGTCTAGTGTTTCATAGGGAATCATACTTAGTATTTCTATTTATGAAAAACAAAGGACATTACATTTTAGCTCTCAAATCATCACCCAGTTATTTTATAAAATTGTAGCATACGGGCCAAGTGTATTGTTATTGCAAATGACAGATAAAAAATGATCAGTTAATAGCAAAGTTGTTGCGAATCATTTCATCAAACATCTTATAAGCACAATTAGAACAAATACAAAAAAGTTTATATTTTTAAAAAAAGTTTATATTTTAAAAAATAACAATTACATGAAAACTAGTAAATTCCAGGCGCATTGCGTTGTAGCTATTTTGGTTTGATTCATAAACTAGGTTTTTCATACTCCCCTACGAACGAGTCTATGAGGTTGATATTTCATATATAGCTTAAAATACGCTGTACTATGCATGGCAGATTGGCAGCACCCAAGGTAGGACTACAAATGTCCCTTCAAAATTCATGTATACGTTAAACTATATCTAACAAAATTTTATAGTTAAAAAAAGAACATGAAGGCTGCCTTAATAAACCAATATACAAACAAAACAAACATACACAAATAAAACAAACATGTTTAGGTTTATTAGAAACATAACTTAAGGCTCCACCACATATTAATTTAACTACAATGGTTACCTCGAACCTTCAATTAACAACTCAATAATCATTAGAGCAAGTAGAGCAAGCACGATTGAGACCAAAAGAACCCGGCAACGAAATGAGAGCAAAAAATCAAAGGAAAAATTGCGAAGAAAAGTTAAAATTGAAGACCCAAATATTAAGCAATTGTGATCACTAATTATGGCTTAATGTTGATAATTTCACTACTTGTGCTTGATTCTTGAAGTTGCGGTTGTGTATCTGCATAAAAATATATGACATGACTAAACTTAATAAGAATTATTCATTAAATTACCTAGTTTTAGATACGATATTGCTAGCCTCAAGACCATAAGATTCCAATTATCTATATATGTTTCAAGCATTTCATCAAACACCTTCTAAGCAAGAACTTTTAGTACAAAGTATAAGCAATTGATTAAAGGTCAAAACTGAAGCCTAAATTCAGGGTGGATAAAGTAAAACACTAAGAAAAACCTAAATTGTGGACTCCTGTTCTAATGTAGGTGTTAAAGATGGAACCGATTATCAGTCCAGAGTTCATCATATTTGTGTTCTTGTTCACTAAATGCAATTGAAGATCCCTAAACTCATAAACAGTAATCAAACAGGTTATAATTGCAAATTCGACTGAACCTTTTTTGTATTTATGTAGAAAACAAAAATGAAATTGATAACCTAATTGAAACCAATGTATATAACCTAAACCCCAATATGGAAAATACTAAATGTTTAACAAATCGATTTTAAACTATAAAATCAAAACTGAAAGACATAGAAACTAAACCACATAACCAAAATTACAATAAAATAACCTTAATCGTTGGGTCTTAAATCGACGATAGTTCAACAACGGACGGCGTTGGTGAGCATCTTGTGGTCGATGGTAGGTGGGAGGATGAAGTGGTGGTATATGAAGTTGTAGGGACGCGGAAGGCAGTAGCAAGGGTAATTAGGTCTGAATGCATTCAGCTTCAGTTCATGTCTTAACGAATCATAGGTTAAAAAAATCATTCAGATGCATAGCCAAACCCTTTGAATGATCGTTACATCTGAACGAATGAGATGTATATATCTGAATGATCCCATTAAGTGGGAAACAAACAGCCATATATATATATATATATATATAGAACGGTTACTGTACAATAATCCCTTATCGTACAAACCGTACGCGACTAATCCAAGCGTCCGATCAAAAATTTAAAGCACGCGCCTCTATTCTTCAAAAAAGGATTAGTCTCCATTAATCTCCCTAAAATCAATCCCAAAATCCCGGCGACGAAAGCGTACAAGCAATAATTAACCTCTAAATCAAACTGATACAGGCGACCAAATCTTATTCGCAATAATCAACCTATAATCAACTGAACTATACGTATACTACATTCAATCGTGCCGAAGATGGATAAACAGAAGAACCCTAAGTCATCTGCTTTGATTAAGAAATGAAGAACAAAGCACAAACAAGATAAAGTTCATATTACTGAAATATCAGGTGTTTGTTTATCATTGTTGTAATCGTCAATTAGTTCTAGAGAGATTTTAACCGTTGTTTTCATGAGCGTTTGACAAAAATTTGTAACTGTAATAGTTTTAGGTTTTCTTGTGTGATTTATTTTTTATTATTGGTTATCACAATGTCAATTAATTTGTGATTGCAAGCGTTTGATAAGCGTTTGGGATACTAGCAACATACGGCTCTATCTAATTAATGTGAATGTAACCATGAGCGTTTAATAAGCGTGTTTGTGATGACTATACAACTGCATATGTCTAATTAACCTTGTGCGTGTGATGAGCGTTTGACTAGCGTCTAGTAACCTTGTTTGTGTTGACTATACAACTGCATCTGTCTAATTAACCTTGTGCGTTTGATGAGCGTTTGGGTTAATTTCACCATATTGGTATACCAAGTGTTTGGAAAGCTTGTTTGTGCGTTTGATGAGCGCTTGGTAAGCTTGTTTGTGATAACTGAACAACTGGTTCTGCATATAGTATTAGGCGTTTGATGAGCATTTTGAAGTTATTTAACATCTGAGTTTTATGTGTGGTCAATTAAGCGAAAGGTTAAAACAAAACAAGTTGATACCTGAGTCAAAAAGCTTAAGACAAAACATGTTGAAGCGAACTTTGATTCGGACTTTGAAGTTCCAATCAACAAATTTTTATCATATAAGATGAAAGAGGTGGAAGAGAGTAGTTCAGACTCAGACTTCCAAAAACCAAGAAAGAAGGTTGTTAAAGAAAAGAAACCAGCTGAGATGGTACAAAGGAAGCCTTTTGTTGAATTTATAGACAGAAAGTTGCGGCTCATATGTGCACCATTTAACATTGTCGATGCAGTGAGTGCAATGAGCTCTGAAAACAAGATTGTTTGAAAGAAATGGGATTTGGTTCAATATTAAACCTGCAAATTAACCAAACTCCATCAATCTTAGGGCATTGGTTTCTGATGAACTATGATCACCGGTTTAATGAATTGAACATCGGCAGTGGTGTTATTAAGATAACAACGACAAAAGTTCATGAGGTGTTGGGTATACCAAATGGTAAGATACCCGTTTTAGACAGGAGTAGACCAAGGTTGGGGGATGACGCAACTACAGATCTGTTCAAGAACCAATTCCCGACTCCAAGAATAACTATAAAGCATGTGAGAGAGAAATTGATTGCTAATAAAGGAGTTGGTGACATGTTTAAAATTAATTTTCTTGTGTTGTTCAACACATGTATAGGATTTATAACAAAATCAACAACAGTCAACCAACGATTAATCACCGCAATTGATAAAATCAGAATCTGCAACCTTTCTATGATTATGTCCTTCAACAAAATCATCTGCCTCAAAAAAATCACCGTCAACAGATTTCAACTGTATATGTGCTCTTACAACCACATCTAATTGTTGGCCTCTTCCTCCTTTTGTAATATGGCTTGCTTGATTTATTACAATCACCTTTTGAATCATACATTTTAACTGGCTTGTGACCTTCTTTACAACATGTAAAGTACTTGGTCTTTAGTACACCACCATGCACGTAAGATACACCTTTACGAGCCCCAAATCCAGCTTTTTTAGCATATTCACAATAAAAATCAAATGCTTGATCAATTGACGAAAAACTCATTCTTTTAACAGGTCTGTATGAAGAAGCAACTTCAGGAATGATATCAACCCCTTGACCTTCAACCAAAACACTTGATTCATCCACACAAAACCTCAAAAAAAAAATTATAATCCATACACGCTCAAAACACGCTCAAAAATTATAATCAAACCATTTTAACAATCCTAATAGTAACACGCTCATAAGACGCTCATACTATACAACGTTATAATCAGCTCATAATTAGATATAGTAACACGCTCATGATACGTTCATATTATGAAACATCAAAAATTAAAGAGAGTCCTAATATGAACACGCTCATAAACTAGACTAATCAATTATCATGTGATTCTCATGAGAACTAGCATACAGATTTACTGCCCCCCCCCCCCCACCATTTATAAACATCATCAATACATCTATAGTTGATTAATTCAAAACAGCAAAAAACTTACATTCGCGATCGTATTCCATTTCAAACCCCTAAAATCACAAAATCGCTTGAAAAACTTATTCGTGCACTCAAGAGAGCTCAGTTGATAGTTTTTGGTACAAAAATTGTTTCGTAAAATAAGAAATTGATTTTGATTAAGCTAGATATCATGATCGTAACCGTTTATACGCAAATTACCAAATTTAAATGAGGAATCAAAAAGACAATCATACCATTCTCGCTTAAAAATACACGGGATCTCCTCAACCGCTTTCAACTGAATGATAAGTGTAGATCGACGCTTGCTATTGTCGCGTACGGTTTTGTATGATAGGGATTAGTGTATTCCATATTCTCTCTCTCTCTCTCTCTATATATATATATGTTATTACACGCTTAATACAAAAACCCATCATTTTTTGACTAGGTGCCACATGCCATAAGTCACCTTATTTTGTAGCCCATCCACCACACATAACCTTATGTATATGACAAAAAATAATCAGAGTTTATGATGTATAAAACACATAAAACAAACCATTATCAATAACGGCGTCAAACACATTTACACAACTGTTAAGACTCTTTTCACCAAGCTCAAGTGTCACGACCTACCAAACAAAAAAACATACACATGCACGGTGTAAGAGAGTTTAATTTATTGTTAAACACAAACTCCAAATCCATCATGGATCTTTTATTACTAATATGTTAACATTTTGAGCAACTACAATCAGAATCTTGATTCCTGTAGTGTGCTGGTAATCAAAGATCAATTACACACAATTCACAATAGAATAAAAGAGAACAAGAGCACCGATGAATATACTAAATACGTGATGTTAATTTGTATGCCACCATTCCCTACATATAGAATAAATAATTACATATTAATCCTACTAAATACAATAATTACAATGAGACCCCTATATTTAATATAAATATTAATAAGTTTAGTTTATATACTAATATATTGTACAAAAGTAACTTAATAAGAACATAAAAATGCCAAATACCTTAAACAACTTAAAGTCTTACAAAAAATGTCCACACACAATACAGTCAGACCTAAATGTACATATTTCTTATCTAACTACATTCAATGTTTAAAGATAATTAGTTTAAAAATCCTACGTGGAAACAAATAACTAAACATAGTTGAAATTGATTATGCACATAAGCCCTAAAAACAAACAAAAAAAAATATCTATATTCCGAATTTACCTAACAATCAAATCAAACCAACCTGTGGATGCTTCCTCAGTTTATGCAACTCGTCTTCATCAAAGTCTTTATAAGATGGAACATATCGGTAAATTCGGAACTATATCATTTTCAAACAGTTAACCACAACAACTGTTGGATCCCGTACGTGTATCAATCTCAGTAACAATAACAATAACAGATCTCAGATCTGAACGTAATCGATTAATACTTTAACAATAGATCTAACTCATAATTACGTATGATTAGGTGTTGTGTATGTTTATATATTATCAGTATATGTAATAATATTAAGGTTGAAGATCGAGAGAGGATTTGGACAGAGTATCGTTAATTAAACTCTCAAAACTTAAATAAACCCTATACGGGGCAGTGAGAGGAGCTGCTTCTTCTATTTATACTTGCCCATCAGGACCCTTGCCCTATGTTAGCCAGTTTCAACTCTGGACCATATCGCAGCAGCGGTTGCCGCTAGATCGAAATGGGTCTAATCCTGATATGGGTATTGGCGCCTTTGATTAAAGAATGTTCTCCGCCTTTTTCCTCCACCTACCGGGCTAGGTAATTGTTGGAATGTGCTTCATTGGAACGTAGCTAATCGTCCTTGCTTTTAGATAACAAGTGAACAGTGTTCACTATATATAGAAGATAGGTCTGGTTCGCTAACATCCCCTAGCGAACCAGATCCTACTTCGTTACATACATTAAAAAGGTGAAACACCCCTTGATTCATTAACATCCCCTAACGAATCAGGGGAAACTTAACTTAAGGACTAGTTCGCTAAACATCCTTAGCGAACTAGTCTCACACTTTAACGAACTACATGAAATAATAATAATAATTTATTATATTAAACAAACGACAAATACGTTAACGAAAAATACAAAGACTCAAGGCGCAAAACTGTGCACTAACAGACACCCCCTCGTCTTGAGCTCTTTGTCTTTAAGTTACTTGAAGCGCTTAGACCGCCAGTCTCTGCAACTATGAATTCCATTTTCATGACAAACGCGCACAACACGCTGGAATTGCATAGCCAGGTCGTAGTCTTCATTGCGCTCGAACAAAATCCGTTTCCTGTGTAGCACGTCATTGTCTGTTTCAGATAAATTAACCAACCACATCGGGTCGATTATCTTGATAAGTTCAGTCTCCAGTCCTCTACCAAGAACAATGACGGCCTCGCCAGTACGATTGTCATAGTACCAGCGGTTGAACAACAGATGCATTTGTTGTGGCATCGTCTTCACCGGCACTTTCTTCATCGTCTTCGGCGGTTTAACTTTAAGAACAGGTTTCTTCCACCCAGTCTTAGGATCGATTTCGTCAATACGTTTACGTCTAGGAACCTGGGGCTTGAAGAATTTGAACCCAAAATAATTAACAATAACACAGTATATCAAAAATAGATTAGGGTTTAGAACACGGAAAAACCCTTTGAACACAAAAGTCCAGAATTAGTGTATTAAAACATCATCATTTTTGACGAAAATCATATCGTTGTGATTGTTTATACCTTAGTGTCACAATGATGTCCTTGAAATGTCAAAGTTTGAAGGTCAAATTTCAGAGAAAAATTTGAAAAAGGTGACTTAAGGTTGAAGAAAGGTGATGAATAGTGATGGGCGATTCGTTTGCTTTGTCTTATATAACCTTAACTAATTAGACAAGTTAACGAATTAGACAATTCGCTATTCTAATTCGTTGCCTCAACAGACATGACTTATATCCTGATTCGTTAAATATGTATAACGAAGTAGAGATGATTCGTTACAGAGTGCGGAAGCGAATTAATTTCCAGTTCGCTACAAAATCACCTAGTTCGTTATCCATTTTTAACGAAGTAGCCTTTAACAAATTAAAAAGTTTATTTAATTTTAACTTAAATAAATAAATAAATTAAATAAAAACCAATAAATAAAATTAAAATTAAAAAATTTTAACTTAAAGGAATTACCGAGAACCTTTTATCCCGATAATTGAATACTTTAAAAACGTTTCACCTTTACGAAACATAAATTAAATTATATAAATAATATGTAAAGAAAGAAAGATAAAATATTTTTGGTATTTTGTAAAAAATTATAAAGAATGTATGTACAAAGAAATATCCGAACCTTTTAAAAATTGAACAATCTTTTTGTATTTTTCTATATTTTAACAAAAGCAATAAATATTTTTGTGTTTTTGTTAAGTTTGAGCAGAGAATCATATTGACCAAATTGTCCTTCCATCACAGTTTTATATTTCAGCGATATTATGACTGGCGTTAAGTCGGTCATTGGTATTGTTGTCCACTTAAATCTAATAACAAATTTTCAAGTGTTTTTGTGATATGATTAATTGGTTCAATTATATCACAGAATATTAGAAACTATCAGCCTCTAATCTCGGTTCAAGCTTAATTTGATTTTTGCTTAATCACCCCAACTTGACTTAAACCATTATAGTGTTGATCAAAATTTTTGATACCAATTGTAGAAATGTTGAGCAATGCATCAAGTTTCCTTTACTGTGAGTGAGTATGCACGAGTTCATCTGTCGGCTTACATACATTGTATCCCCTGGGGTCCGTTTCTTAATGGTATTAAGACGCGCGCAAGGGAGGAACAAATATTTGACTAACAACGGATTTTGATCAAGTCAGTAATTTGAAAGTTTGTACTAAGTACAGCAGTGATCAAGTTTAATGACTTTCGGTTTGCTCTAGAAAGCGAGTGAAATATTCATGCTTATGAATACCCAGATGATTAAGCCGCATAAAGACTCACAGTGTCCAGAATCCTAACGCTTGTTATTTGCTTTATTATATTTTTGGAGATCAACAACTATAAGGCTTGAGTATGACTGGTTATTACATTTCTGCCATCCTCACCGAGACTTTTGCTAGAGAATAACACCCCTTTCAATTTGGCGTTCCTTTATGTTTATATCACATACTTTACTCTACTTGGTTGTTTTAAGACCTACCAATGCACCAATGCAATTCAACACACACTCTTTTAAGCTTACTTCTTGCTGGACTTGGAGTCAAGATAATCAATGTACTATCATTTTCTCTTTTTTGCTTCAAAAACTCAAAATTTTGAGGAGCATAAAATAAAATAAAGATAAATTTAATCGCCCCAGTTAACTAAAGTCTATTAATAAATGGTTGTTCTATCAATTCAACAAGTGAATAATAGGACCAAGACATGCAAGCATGCCTCACAAACTTAAATAACCGACATAATTTTCAGCGAGAAAATAATCTAAAAACGCATAATGAATGCCCCAACTATTTTCCATTATCAGGTAAATGGCTAACCTGAACATTTACAAGTAAATGTCAGGACCAAACATATACACGTACATGCCCTTCAAATGTAGATAATTGACATAATTTTCAGCAAGGCATGCACAAATCTTTTTGTGTAACACCCCAATCCGGAACGGGCTAACGTGTCACTATTACAGATATCAAATCAAAATTCGAAGAAGCCTAAGTCAAATTATATTTACTCAAATAACTGAAAATGAATAGTCCTTTAAAAGCTTAAGCTTCAATATTCTCTCTCGTCACAAACTTCCCCGAGTCCCCTATTACCTGTAAACAAATAAGAAAAACACAACAAAGAAAATACGGCTGAGCCAAAAATTGCCTAGTAACGGAAAGAACAATAGTATGTAAAGACGAACTTAAGAAAAAGCAACAAAAATAGAACTGGCACTAGACCATAACTGAACTAATACAGATACTAAATATAATACTAATACAGATACTGATATAACCCAATATACTAAATAACAGATTCAGATATAATACAATAATAATAAACATATATAGAAACATATGCAGAAACATATATCAAGCTTCACGGCAATAATATATTCATAAAATACGTCGTGTACACATAATCACCCAGAGCCAGAAACAGAAACAGAGGGGTACACAGTTAGCTAATCTATGCACCAATGAGATGGTACGTGTGGCGTACACGCATTGTTCCATCCCCCAGAAATCAGAAGTCAGAAATCAGAACAGAACTAGGATCGATCCATACGCCCCTAACTGGCCTTAATACTTCACAAGTACTAGTTAGAGACACCGTGAACTTTAATTACGCACTGTCACGACAAGTGCCATGCCATTGACGCCCCAACGACAAGTCAGAAATTGCTCGGGTAACAGAGTACTAAAACATATAACTAAAATATATTATATAAAATAACTTAACTCAAAATATAACTGACGCGTAAAAGAAATCCGTACTACAAAGTAACGGAATAGAGTCAATACCATAAGTAACCAAAAACAGAAACCGTAACGGAATATAATTATACAATGAGTGACAGAAACCAAAAACCGTACAACAAAGTAACAGACTATAATTAATACTAAGAGTAACAAAAACAGAAACCGTACTATGTAGTAACAAGAAACAGAATCCGTACAACAAAGTAGCGGACTATAATTAATACTAAGAGTAACAAAAACAGAAACCGTACTATGAAGTAACAAGAAACAGAATCCGTACTACGATGTAACAAGAAACAGAATCCGTACTACGAAGTAACAAGAAACAGAATCCGTACCTTATCCAACGAAGCAAAGCAAAGCCAAGTAAAAATCTAAGTTGTCCGCACGTCCTACGATAACCTACGGTTTGGGTACATTTTAATATAGATGTACGAACTTAATCACGATGGATGATTAGTTGATTTTCCCCGGATTGAAACTTTAGGAATTCATTTAAAATAAACGTGTTTAGTCATATGCTAGTTTCGGTGATTATGTAAGATCGTTAAAGCTTTAAAAACAAGTATTACTTTGCAAATTCTAAATTTTTAAACATTTACTTAATTATAAGAGCAAAACGTGAATAAACTGACTAAAGTTGAATTATTATTAATTTGTTTAATTAAGATAATCGTCAAAACTTTTACATTTTATTATTTTATTAAAATATCTATGTTCCCAAATTTGATCTAAAAATATACGTAGTAGATGAGAGCAATTCCTTTTAAACCTTCAATTAACTTTAGCCAACTGTATCCACAAACACAACATGGACACTATAATAAATAATATGGTTGACACTATTTTTTTTACAACCAATTAGAAGAAATTAAACAGACCATACAGACTCTTGATTTCCTTTCTCTTGCATCATGCATGAGTTATAATAAGAATTTTAAGTGCAGTTTCATTTTAAACAACGTTTTTCATTGCCCGGAACAAATTAACGAATCATAGGCGTATTCAAACAACTTAATTAGGCATGCGGACCAGAAGAGAAGGAGCGGACAGTTACCTGAGTTGTCGAACAAGTCGGTGATGTACGTAAACGTGACAGCGACTAAATCGGTTTCTCTTAACGGAACAAATCGAAGGCGGAACTTGAACAGTGGTGGTACGTGACGCGGAGGGAAAACGGTGACCGGTGCAATTAGAAAGAACTCAATGATTAGCAACCGGTTGTAACGTTGGCGAGCGGCGATGGCGGACTCTGACTTAGATGGCAGCGGCAGGAAGAAACAGTGTATGACTATCAGAAACGTCCGCGAGTGATCGTTTTTACCGGAGTGATGGTTGTGGCTGGTGGTGATGAATACCTACGGTGGTTGCAGGTCGCGGCGAAACCGAAATATGATAGCATGTAGGTTTTCGTGAGATGATATGTGTATATATATATTGGCTTAAGATATAGATATATATACATATACATATACATATAGCCGGATAACATAGGAGCGGTGAACATATTCATAATCCGATTCTTTTGATAATTAGTTAGCAGAAGATGAGCTTGGAAAATTTTGAATTTGCCCACATCTATTAAATTCTAATAGATGATGTTTTGTATTATTTAAATTTCAATTTTTTATTAACTTTCAAATATTATATATTAGCCTCATGAAACACAAACCCACAATAATCATCATGTTTATATTATCATTATAACCAGTTAGTAAAAGTGATCTTTGATTATCCGCCATTTATGTTTTATCGGTTTTACAGAATTACACTTCTAATAAGTGACTCGATTATTCGACATCCACTATTTTATTATTTCCAAATTTATTATTATTAATATTGCTATTTTTTTCCCGGATATTACATTTTGGTTGTTCTCTATACATATATCAAAACACAATATTTTTGTCTTTTTCAATTTTTTTTATAAACAAAATAAATTTTACAGTCTTTCTGGATTTTTCAGATTTTTTTTGTTTGTACAAAAACTGATAAGATACATTCTTTTTGGTTTTCAAATTTTAAAATGTTTTTGGTTTTTTTTTATTAAAGAAAAGAAATCACAATATTTTTGATTTTTCATAATTTTCTAATGTTTTTGGGTTTTATCTATACAAACGAAAGACACAATCTTTTTGTATTTCTACTTTATCACCCCATAAAACCAAAATAAATTTTAAAAGAAAAAAAGACATAAAATAAAGATAGTCATCCTTGTTTAAGGATATCAGCTAGGGTCTTCAGTCCGTTTAAACCAAGCAAAAATTTAAAACGTGTTTTGTCAAAAGCTTTGGTAAACAGATCGGCTTTCTGAAAGTCAGTATGTACTTTCTCAAGGTCAATCAATTTCTTCTCAAAGCAATCCCGTATAAAGTGATATCGAATTTCGATATGTTTTGTTTTCGAATGTTGTACGGGATTCTTTGTGATAGAAATTGCAGCAGAATTATCAATCGGGATAGGAGTAGTAAGAAACTTCAAACCGTAGTCGTGAAGATGTTGTTGTATCCACAAAACCTGGGAACAGCAACTCGAGGCTGCAACATACTCAGCTTCAGCGGTTGAAGTAGAGACCGTTGTCTGCTTCTTACACTGCCAGGAAACAAGCCGGTTTCCTAAAAATTGACATCCTGCAGTCGTGGATTTGAAGTTGATCTTGCAACCTCTATAGTCCGAGTCGGAATAAGCAGTAAGATCAAAAGTATCATCCTTGGGGTACCACAACCCGATGTCTGGATTTCCCCTCAAATACTGAAGAATTCTCTTGACCGCATCTAGGTGAGTCACTCGTAGACTTTCTTGATACCTAGCACAAAGACAAACAACAAACATAATATCAGGGCGAGAAGCCGTTAGATACAATAAAGAACCGATCATGACACGATAGAGGGTAGGATCAACGGTATCCTCCAATTCATCCGGTGATAAATTGTGACCCACTGGGAGAGGAGTAGAAGGGATTTTTCGAGGAGAGATCTTGAATCGGCTCAAGACGTCGTTCACATATTTAGTCTGGTGAATAAAGATTCCGTTAGCAGACTGGTGAACCTGCAACCCTAAAAAGAAATTCATCTCTCCCATCGAACTCATCTCGAACTTTGTTTGCATGGACTTCTCGAACTCCTTACACAATGTATCGTTTGTTGATCCGAAAATAATGTCGTCGACATAAATCTGAACTAGGAGAAGATCGTCACCAACGGTTTTATGAAACAAAGTGCAGTCGACAGTCCCTCGTTTGAAGCCGTTATCAGTCAGATGGTCGGCAAGCGTGCCATACCAAGCTCTCGGGGCTTGATGTAGACCATACAGGGCCTTATTTAATCGGTAAACTCGGTCCGGATAATCAGGATCTTCAAAACAAGGAGGCTGTAAAACAAACACTTCCTCGTGTAGTTCACCATTGAGAAAAGCACTTTTAACATCCATTTGATAGACCTTGATATTCTTGTAAGCTACATATGCCAGGAAGATCCGAATCAACTCTAATCTTGCAACTGGAGCATATACCTCTGTGTAATCAATACCTTCTTGCTGATGAAACCCTTGCACCACTAGATGTGCCTTGTTTATGACAATCACACCTCGATCGTCTTTTTTACACTTAAATACCCACTTAGTCGGAATCGCTTTCTTGACTCTAGCAGGCTTGTCTATTAAATTCCAAACACCCAATCGTGCAAATTGTTGTAATTCTTCTTGCATTGCTTCTACCCAAGAAGGATCTTCAAGTGCCTTACGAGCTGTCGTTGGCTCAACTTGAGATAGAAAACAAGTGAATTTAGCAAGATTTACAATTCCCGATGAATGTAAATCAGTATAAGCACACAATATGTTATTATCACTTGACGAAGCAACTTGATGACGTGTACGAATGCCCACATCAAGTTCTCCAATGATGTTTTCCCGTGGATGATATCCATGAATCCGAAGAATGGGATTCTCAGGAACAACAACATTTTCAAATAAGTTAGTGTAATGTTCACCAAGTTCAGGAGATGAAACATTATCACTGTCAAGGTTAATAACTTGATCTTCAGCTTGATCATCATCAGAAGAAGTGGAAACATTATCGATAGTTACTGTAGAAGCAACTTAAGGTTCCTCAGTTGGAGCATCAGATTGAGCTGCAACATCATTAGAACTTGAAAATCTTGGAATTGCCAAATGATCTTCAAAGTATGCTCAAACCAGGTCTTCGTCAATGTGTTCAGTTGATGGAGTAAATGAATTAAATAAACTATCGTAGTCAAACATCCAATCAGGACATTTCCCTTGAGGAGGAGTTGTGTACTTTTGACAGTCCACATGGTACCATTCTTCAAAACAACCGGATGTAAAGTTAAATACCCTTTTCTTTGGAGATGCATATCCCAAGAAATACCCTTCGATAGCTTTTTCTTCAAATTTACCTGCATCCTTCTTCAACATTGTACACGGACACCCAAAAGGTTCCAGGTACTTTAAGTTAGGTTTTCGATTATTCAACAACTCATAGCTTTTCTTTTTGAGTCTTTTAACTGTTAGAACCCGATTAAGAGTATAACAAGCTGTATTCACAGCCTCATTCCAGAATTGGACAGGAAGCTTAGAATCAGCGAGCATTGTACATGCAGCTTCAATCAAGGTTAGATTCTTTCGTTCAGCAACACCATTTTGTTGAGGTACATAAGGTGCACTTTATTCTCGATGAATTCCTTTCTGAACACAAAAGAAATCTAATACAGTGTTTTTGAATTCTGTACCATTATCACTTCGGATTCTCCTCACCTTTTGTTTGTACAGTGATTCGATCTTGGTGATAAGGTTTTGTACCAAAACCGGTGTTTGATCTTTTGAACTCATAAATAACACCCATGAGTATCTTGAATAATCATCAGTCACCACAAGACAATAACAATCCCCAGAAATACTCCCACGATTCACAGGACCAAATAAATCCATATGAAGTCGTTCAAGAGGAGTATTAATGGAATTCAATAATTTAGAAGGATGTGTCTTCTTCTTCTGATTGCCATTTTTGCATGCAACGCAGTGATCGGATAATTTAAAATTCTTTAACGAGACACCTTCCACTAAATCATTAGCCATCAAATAATTTATCTTTCTAACATGTATGTGACCCATTCTACGATGCCGTAGAATCGAGTCTTACTCGGTTGCTTTCGAGACAAAACATGTTTCGATCGATGTGGATATCTTAGAGCTCATGTTTAAGACATAAATATCATTCGATCGTGGTGATCGCATGAAAACCATGTCCTCGGGAATAACATAACCCGGTTTCAAGATAAGACATTCTTTGTCAGTAAATATTGTTGTGTACTTTTTATCACAAATCTGTGATACACTTAATAAGTTATGATCCACTTTATCACAATAACTTACTTTCTCAAACGTGATGTGACCATTTGAAACTTCACCCTCTTGTGTGATCATGCCCCCAGAATTCCCAACAAATGCCACATAACCCCCTTGAATATTTCTCACGTTGGTTAATAGGTCGAGATTCCTAGTGCTATGACGAGAACATCCACTATCCATTATCCAGTTTTCACCAGACACAGTCCTAGATGTACCCTACACACAAAATAAAGATGATTAGTTCAAAAAGGCAGCCCAGGCCTCAGTCTTGGGCACCTTTTGGTTTTCTCTTTGATCATTAACTTTAACAGAGTTCAAATGTTGTTCATCCACTTGTGAATAAGTTACCGGCTTCCTAGACCTTCGTCTTAAGTAAGCTGCTTGAACAATGTTTGAATTCGTGTTCCTACAAATTGGCTCATGCGGGACAAACTTTGGTTTAACCTGACCATGTGTCTTATTAACATGAATAACCTTTCGAGGATTCACATTAGAGAACATAATATGAGTGTCATCAGCATACGACGCAGGTCGTTTCAGAATCTCCTTTACCAATGGAATTGGCTTAGAGTTGTCTTTGATAAAAGGATGAAGATTCTGATAGCTCTTCTGACTACAATTTCTCACTACATGACCGTGTTGACCGCAAAGAAAACATCTTCGCATGTCTACACGATGATGTTGAGAGGTAGTTGGAATGAATGACGCAGAAGTTTGATGATGACTCATATGTTTGGTCATGCTCTTAGCAAACTCATCAGATAATTCAGACTTCTTTTTCAAGTAGAAATCCAAATTAGAACAGTTCGAGAAACTCTTCAACGTATCTGTCCCAGTTGACTTCACAAATTTAATTTTATTTGTTTTTTTTAAAACTTGTTTTGCTTTAATCAATGGATCAGATGGAACTGATGTTTTTGCTTGAGCATATCGACGTTCAAGATCTTGAATCTGTGACGTTTCTTTGATAAAGACACTCTCAATAAGTTCAGGTTTAATGATACTTATTGGAATATCTTTTTCTGTGAACATTGTGTCCATCCCTTTTAACTTAAAAACTCAAACAGATGAAGGCTTAGAACTAGGAGGATTAACAAACCGCATTAAGTCCTCATCAGAAATCTTTGGTTTATCTGATTTCTTTGCCTTTACTGGTTTAGTTTTTACCGTTTCTTCCTTTTTCATGTGAGACTTGAATGAACCATACACAGCTTCCTCAAATTCTTGAGGTTCACAAAGAATATGATTAGAACTTGGAATGTTCTTATTCTTGTGTATTATCTCAGGTTCAAACACGTCCTCGATAATCACTTTGTCAACATTCTCAACAAAGACTTTGTTACTCTGAACATGTGGTTTTTGAGGAGCAACTTGGGTCTTAACTGTTTCTGTTTTAACTGGTTTAGGTTTTTCAGAAATCACAGTTTCTTTCTCAATTATATCCTCTTCTTTTCTAGCAAAAGGATTAATTTTGTAATCATTGTGAAATGGTGGTGGAATTTCAACAAAACCAATACCTTTCTTTGAATCCTTTTGTTTACCAGATACTTCAATAATTTCATTCAACATAAAAGAATAATTTCTAAACTTTCCCAGTTTGTTTTCAACTCAAGAACATCATTCTCAAGCTCGGTTATCTTTGAACGATGTTTCAGAATTTCATGAAACTTTTGGTCATTAATCGTCATTTTCACAGATAACTCAGCTTTGAGATCGTGGTTACTTGTCGACAATGCTTCAATCTTTTCTCGAGATCTCATTTGAGATACAAGAGATTGTCGATAAGTATCCTTTAGAGAAGCAATTTCTTTTACCAGATTATCATTTTGACTTTTCAAAGCTTCTAACTTAGGTTTGTTAGATTCACAATCAACACATGATACTTTAACAAATGAAATAGCAGAGATAGAATGACTAACCTCAATGATTTTGGCCATGCAAGCAAATACTGTTGGAGACTTATCGCAAGAGTCGTCAGAATCAGATCCAGAATCATTATCAGAAGACATCTCACTCCCACTTGTATCTTGACAATCTTTATGTAACCCAAACATAGCCAAATTTGCTTGAGCATCATTACATAGTAACTGTTGTGACTTGTCATTACCATCTGCTAACATTGCTTGTGTTGTAGATGAGGATGGTTTCTTTTCAGCATCACTACCTCATGGTGTAGAAAAATTTTGATGTTGACCACGAGAACCAGTGTATTCTTTCTTTGGTTTGTCACATTCCTTTGCGAAATGCCCAAATTCTTGACAATTATAACATTTTACTTTCAACTTGTCAAAACCCAATTTCTTGTTTAAAGCCGGAAGATCTTTTCCAGTTCTCTGCTTGAATCTTTAACATTACGGACGATCATAGCCATGTTTCACTTTAAATCCATGATTTCCAAATCATCTGGATCTATGTGATCATAGTCCTCATCAGTTAAATCACTTGTGGCAATCTTACTACTTACCAAGTTTTCATATGAAGACATGAAAGCTGTCAGAAAAGCAAAGTTTTGCTCAGCTTCCTTCGTATTAACACTAGGTGGTGAAGCAAATGGATTAGTAGTAGTTGAACTTCCAGAACCACAAGACAATCCAGAATTACCAGCAGAATAAAAACAAACTTTTGGATCATTAAACATAGTTGATTCTTTTTCACTTGCAGCTTGAGTAAGAAAAGCATTGATTGGAGAAATCGATGAACTAAGAGGCATACTTCCACCATAGAAGGCTGGATCTTGATTTTCCTTGGAAGATTTTTGACACTTCAGATCATATTCTCTGGCTTCGATCTTTTGTAAAAATTCAAGTGCAGTCAAGTCTTCGTTCAAGAAATGTCATTCTCTTTCAAAACCATGAGAAATGTCGAATAAGAACTTGGAAGCACACTCTTAATAGTGTCAATTTTATACGTTTCAAAAATTTCTAACTTCATCTTGTCCATTTCTGCAATTAAGTGAATAAAACGTGTAATCATCTCTTCAGCTGTTTCTCCCTTCAATAGATTAAAGTTTCAAAACTGAAACTTGAGCATCACTTTCTTACTCTCAGCTGTGTTCCCCATACTTCTCATACGAATATGTTGAAATAGAGAAGCACATCTCTTTATGTTACCCACTTGATGAAAAATATTTTCTGGTAAAGCCATAGTAAGAGTGGAATAAGCTTTTGTTTCGATTTCTAAAGCTTTATTCTCTTCTTGTGAATATTGAGAAACAGCTTTAGGAACAAAACCAATAGTATCATCACCAATCAACGGTTCCTTATAAACTTCATCGAGACAATATGAGCAATCAGGGTGAACAGACCCCAAATGAGCACGAAACCGAGGTTCCCACTTCGCGAAGTCACTAAACTTCATCAATCTTGGACATTTAGAATGTGAACCTATCTTGGTATCAAGTTGCAACATTTGTTGCATCAACATGTTTTGAGAAGCCAAGGCATACATACCAGCCATCTTTGACAAGTATTAAAACTTCAAGGGTATAATGAATAAAATTAACGAACTGTAAACAGTTATAGCGAACAGTGAACAGTAATTAACGTATCAAACCTTAACGAAATAAGGATTAATGTTAACGAACAAGAATTGATTTTAACGAATCAAATGGTTAACGAATTAAATCAGACCACAAACCAGATGGTCAACGAATCAGTCAACGAATCAGTCAATACTAACAAATTGACTAAGTCAATCACGAACTGCAAGCTTAGCGAACTAAAGGTTTCTTGTTACGAATCTGATAGCGAACAGACTATAACGAATCAGCTATAGTTGATTTAGTGAATCAACTATAACAAATCAGGTTGTTACAACCGTTTGTAACAAACTTTGATACCTTATGCCACGTGGCAAAGGTTGTTATGACACAAATCCCAAGGTGGACACATTTCTCTCGAATAAGTTATTCCAATCAGCAAATTAGATAACACGAATAAGCTAATATAGCGAACTAGCTAGCGAATCACGTGAAATAAGTAACGAATTGATAGATTTAAAGAACGAATCAAAGTGAAATTGATAACGAATCAACATAGCGAATCATCTTCACCTTTGAATCTTCAACTGAAAATTCCAGAAAATTGGAAATGATGAACACAAAACCCAGAACACCAGAAAACTCAGATCCGTAATACACACTCAATTCTTAACCAAAAACCACAAATTACCTATTAAAATACTCGTAGCACAATCACGAATCCAAAATCACTAACCTCGTAACCAATTAACCTCTATAACTAACTCAAATAACCCAAAACCTCAACTCTGTTTCGGCCATAATCCAAAACCATACCGAATCCACTCAAAACCAAATCAAACTAACCATAATTCAATCAATTAACCTCAAATTGATCCAAATTCACTAAAAACAGAACATAAACAAAATAATATTCCAATTAAACACCAAATCAAGTGTAATTGAGCCCGAAAGCTCTGATACCACTTGTTGGATCCCGTACGTGTATCAATCTCACTAACAATAACAATAACAGATCTCATATCTGAACGTATTCGATTAATACTTTAACAATAGATCTAACTCATAATTACGTATGATTAGGTGTTGTGTATGTTTATATATTATCAGTATATGTAATAATATTAAGGTTGAAGATCGAGAGAGGATTTGGACAGAGTATCGTTAATTAAACTCTCAAAACTTAAATAACAAGTGAACAGTGTTCACTATATATAGAAGATAGGTCTGGTTCGCTAACATCCCCTAGCGAACCAGATCCTACTTCGTTACATACATTAAAAAGGCGAAACACCCCATGATTCGTTAACATCCCCTAACGAATCAGGGGAAACTTAACTTAAGGACTAGTTCGCTAAACATCCTTAGCGAACTAGTCTCATACTTTAACGAACTACATGAAATAATAATAATTTATTACATTAAACAAACGACAAATACGTTCACGATAAATACAAAGACTCAAGACGCAAAACCGTGCACTAACAACAACATTGTAATTAACCTTATCAGACTAACATCATCATTATCATTGTCATGAATTCCAACCTCATACACAAATCTTCTTTATTTTATCAAAATAGAAATATGAAAAAATGGAATTTATCAACTAAATCATAATAAACACCAATATTTCAAGATTAGGAATATCATATTGGTGTTTATTTTTAGAAATCTTGAGAAAATCGTAGAACATATTATTATAATTTTCTAACCTGCTACACTGCCCAACTCAATCCAAACAATTAAACCAAACATTAGATGATGGTATTACAATTCAAGATTAGATTTTTATCAGCCCCAAATGCAACACTATAATCTACCCTTCACATATTTTTTGAAATTGAAAACACCATAATAAAATTTAATGATCTAATCCAAACTTCTATTAAACACACCTCAATCAACATCATAAAAAGATTTTGATTGGTAATAAAACAAAGAATGAAAACAAGCATACATAAGCAAGAAATAACTATAACACATTCAAATTGAGTATCCAATTTCCATGTCATAAGTAACCTACAGTTCATCACAAGTGGGAATTTAATGTATATTCAATATTAGTGCTAGGATTATCTATGTCTTTATATTTGCTATTAGTCGGTGTAATACGTATCTCAGTATATTTATTTTGTTCCAATGTTATGTAAACTTGGAGAAATGGGGGACCATATAAAAGGTTATTTTACCCCATTTCTCCAACAACCCTCACAAACCAACTCTCCACCAACTCATTTAAAATAAAGAACCCACTTGAAAATAAAGAAAAAAGTTCTCTCTCCACCAAACACCCAGCTTTCTATCTATATTTCTTTCATTGGTGTTTATACAAATTAAAATCCGATATCCTAGTGTTGTAGTGATTTTAGCTAACTGACAATACGGATTGATCCGAGTAAAGTTGTTAGATCCATCTAAAGAGGACCTAAAAGTTGTATCAGAGCTTTAGGCTCAACTTTTTTGGTTTTCGGATCAAACTTTTCGGATTTTGATCTTAGTTTTTGTTAGATTTGAGGTTATTCTTCGTGTTACCCATTACTTTTGAAGTGCTTTACATCCTAGAGATACCCGAAAATTATCAAATCTAAGTTTTTGATGTTTTTGGTTTTCATGTCAGGGTTCATATCTAGTTTAAAAACTCATATCTAGACCAATCTAGTGGTTTCTAGACTAAAGTTATTTATACTTTATTGTTAGTTTGGGTGTTATAAAAAAATTCTAATCGAGTTTGACTTTGACTCAAACTAATCGAGTTTGACTTTGACTCAAACTGATCGAGTTTGAGTTTAAGTCAAAGTAATCGATTTTGAGTTTGACTCAAAGTAATCGAGTTTGAGTTTGACTCAAACTAATCGATTTTTATTTCTACTCAAACTAATCGAGTTTGAGTTTAAGTCAAAGTAATTGAGTTTGAATTTGAGTTAATGTAATCGAGTTTGAGTTTGACTCAAACTAATCGAGTTTGAGTTTAACTATAAGTAGTCGAGTTTGAGTTTGACTCAAAGTAATCGAGTTTGAGTTTAAGTATGACTTAAGTAAACGAGTTTGAGTTTGACTTAAGTAATCGAGTTTGAGTTTAACTCAAACTAATCGAGTTTGATTTTGACTAAAACTAGTCGAATCGAGTTTGATTTTAACTCAAACTAATCAAATTGAGTTCGAGTTTAACTCAAACTAATCGAATCGAGTTTGAGTTTAACTCAAACCAATCGAGTTTGAGTTTGAGTTTAACTCAAACTTATCGGATAACTAATCGAGTTTGACTTTAACCCGTTGACTTTGACTTGTTGACAAAAAAACTTAGTCTTTTGTTTTTATTTAGTGTTTTCTTAAAAAAAACAAAATTATTATTACTTAGTGTTTACTTTAAAAATATAGTCTTTTGTTAAAAACAAAAAAATATCTTACAATTCTTAGCTTGAAGGAAGTCTGAATGTGAGGGAAGGCCAAAAGGACACTTTAAAAGGAGAATTCAACATGTTTAAACATATTCAAGGAGAATCGGTTGCCTCTCTCATCAAAAGATATGAATCACTCGTCACTAAAATGAGAATTGTCGGTACCATCCGAGAGTTGTCTGAGATCAACATGAAGTTGTTGGATTCATTGCCTTACGCATGGAACATCAGTGTGGTTACCATCAAGGGAACCACAAATCTGAATACCATAACACTTTCAGAGTTGACTTCTACCATCAATTCTTTTCAATTAATGGATGACAACCTTCGAATAAACAATCAGTCAACAGAAAATAAAGCTTGGTCAAGTGTTGTAGGGGGAAGCAGTCAAGCAAGTATTTTCCTTCCCGAGGTACACACACACACTTGTGCCCTCAAACTTGTATAAATAAAATTGAGAACTATAGAACTCATAATGCTACCCTGATAGATGAAAATCTTAGCCTTAAATGTTAGGACGATGATTACAAGAAGGTTGAAAAGATTTTCACCTCTAGGATTAAAATTCACAATAATGATATTGCTAAACTCATTGAAAAACTTTTCCAATCTGATAAACTAGTTGAACATCATGAAAGAAGTGTTGTTGAATTAAATTCTAAAATAGAGAAGCTAGAATTAGATTTAGCTCAAAGAAATATAACTGTTGAAAGATTTGAGTTAGCTTCTGATAAGCTAAATGGAATCATTGGGGCGCAGATCGGAGTGAGACAAAAGACAGGTATAGGCTACCATAATACAACTATTCCACCACCATTCAATGAGAATTATACTAGCATGCCTCACTTTAGTTTCAATACCCTACTCGAGGACGTAATGGCGTATGGTATTGGTCATGTGCCAAAACCAAAGACATTTGTTCCTCCTGTCTCCAAAATTTTTGATCCCATTCCTTCATCGGTTAGTAGTGATTTATCTTGTTCATCAGTTTGTGTGGAAGAAAGTGGGTCGTTGAAAAGGCCTGTTGAGGTGAACATATCAAGTTGTTCATCATTAAGTTGTAAGACTGAGGATAATTCAAGTAAAAGAAAAGTGTTTGAAAATGATTAATCAAACGAGTAATTCATGTAAATATGTGCCACCAAATAAAAGATCATTTTCTCAAACAACTAATCAATCACAAAATCCTCAGTCCTACAACTGTTTTAATAAAAACTACTATGGTTATTATCAACAAAAAAAATTTGATCCATGTTACACTAATGTATTTGATAATTGGGGTCACACATCAAGTGTGTTTCACAATCATGTTCCTTTCCATGGATCACTTTCCCACCACACCAACCAAATTATAGTTCTGATGAGTTCTATGGCTCTCCTAGGAGAAAGTTTTGTTTGTGTGTGGTCATTATTCTCACATTGCAAGACATTGTAGGCTCTGGTTCAAACAACAACTTGATATTCAAATACGGATTAGTCAATCCCAAAAGGTGCTTTTAGTAGCCCTGATTCAAGGACTGATCAAGCTGATAGTGAAGCCATTGAATTGGATGTGAGATCCAAAGTCAATAAGGTAAAACGCAAAAATAAACCTTTTTGTAAAACTAAAAAAAGATAAAATCAAATAGGATCCTAAGATTGTAAAGTCTAAGAATTCACCAAAAACAGTTTTAAAATATAGAAAACAAAAGTCCAAAATGGCCAAAACCATGGAACAAGTTTGTGCTTGGATTCCTAGAGACTATTCTTCAAGCGATGAGTCGCCAAGAAATAAATGGTTTTCAAGAAATAAAATCAAGTTTGGTCTATTTATGGTCGACTTTCACGATACAAAAATCTATTGGGAACTCATGTCCATTTAAACGCTTAGTGCATATATGGTCAATCAAGGAGGACTATCAAGAGTATTCGGTACTTAGATAGTAGTTGCACCCAACATATGATGGGAGACAAACCCTTTCTATTTGATGCTAAACCATTAGATGGTGGATTCGAGTCTTTCATAAGTGACATGGAAGGACAAACTTCAGAAAATGATAAATGTTTCATATGGTATTTGTTGTTTCAACAACAACAACCTTGTTCAAATGGCTCAACCACAACTTGTCGATCGTTTCTCAAACTCACCTAGTTCAACTACTTCTCTCAGGTGATGAATCCAGCATCAGCTATTGGGTTTCGGTATCTCTTCAACTTTGTTATACAGTGTGATAGTGCATGTTTAGGATAGTCCATCTGACAATAGCTTTGCTAACATTTTCACTAAAGCCATCGATAGGAGGACTATCAAGAGTATTCGGTACTTAGATAGTGGTTGCACCCAAGGTATGATGGGAGACGAACCCTTTCTATTTGATGCTAAACCATTAGATGATGGATTCGAGTCTTTCATAAGTGACATGGAAGGATAAACTTCAGAAAATGATAAATGTTTCATATGGTATTTGTTGCTTCAACAACGCCAACCTTGTTCAAATGGCTCAACCACAACTTGTCGAGTGTTTCTCAAACTCACCTAGTTCAACTACTTCTCTCAAGTGATTAATCCAGCATCAGCTATTGGGTTTCGGTATCTCTTCAACTTTGTTATACAATGAGATAATGCATCTTTAGGATAGTCTATCTGACAACAGCTTTGCTAACCTTTTCACTAAAGCCATCGATCAATTTTGATTAAAACAACATATCTATGTTTTATATATAAAATTGTAAATATTTTTCAAATATGTCACAATTTTACATGGAAAAAATGAGTTATATATAACTCACCAAAAATATTTTCAGTTTCTTTAAGAAAGGCTAAAATGAGTCATTTGACTCACCAGAAAGATTTTATACCGTCTAAAAAAATCAGAAAAAGTTTCAAAATTAAAAAAGAAGATATTCTCTCGTTTAGAGGGAGCTCTTGCTTAAAGGGAGTCAAATATTTTAAAATTTATAAAAAGTTTGAGAAATTGATCCGACCTTTGGAAAATGATAAGAAATTGTATTTAACGATTCCATGACATGAAAAGATTAGATTAAAAGCCAACAAGATCATTGCTTGATGTGTGGATAGGCTTAACAAATGAGTAAGTGTCAGAGTGATATAAACTTAAATTCCCGCATATGCTAGTGGTTACAGTATTATGAAGCGGTTAGTGATTGATCACCATAACAATTATTCTTACTTTTGTTTTAAATACTGAATATCAAAATGTTAAAGAAGAAAAACTGCAAAGTGCTTAAAAGATTCAAATTCAACAACAAAAATGTTGATATTTGTCAAACAAAATGGAGTATATTAGAACCACGTAACATGGGGCAAACAAGTAAGTCTTAAACACTTTATAAGAAGGCTTGTAAGTCCGTATGGAAAGTAAGTCCATGGTTCAACCTTTAATTGTTTGAAAGAAAATTTTCAAAAAGTTTAAATAAGTTTAAAAATATTTTGATCAATCAATAGGGGGTCGGAGTCAATTCGGGTGATATTGATGAACACAAATTATGCCCAAGGTATGATGGAGTTTGTAATTTTTCGGATAAAATGGGGACCGCATAAGTGTCGTGCTTAATACATACCTTAACGTATCACATTGACATCAAAATACTTTTTAAGTTTAAAGTGGAAAAGTTATATCTAGAATCGACTTTAGGTTCTTGGCGTAATAATATCCAAACAGAAATGTGATCTAGGACATTATCGATTAATGTGATTCCATGTTGTGATCTTTCTCAGAAAAATATTAAAGTCATTAGAAAATTATGTAAATATTATTGTTATATAATATTAATTTCATCTTTACTCCTGTATTTTCCATTTTTCTTGTTTCATTTTTTATTTCAACTTAAATATATTATGTATATATATTAGTAATATTATAATATATGAAATTGCCAAAAATATTTTAAGTTTTTGTTATGTTCGTACGTATTTTGTTAAATCGTTGTTTTATTCAAAATCATGTGTAATCATGTGTTTTTGTTGTTAAGGTTGTTCATGCAACGTTCGTTGAAACCTGGGACTTAAACAAATCATTTACAAGTTGAGGGACTGAAATGATTCTTTTTGACTCTCAATAGGGTCTGTGAACGAATCAAGGGCATGTTTTGATAAAGAAAATTCTTTTTTGACTCTCAATAGGGTCTGTGAACGAATCTTATTCGCTCTAAGTTTTGTGCAGCTGTACATAGACAGGTTGATCAAGATCAAGTTTCCTAGGCTGTAGAGACTGTAGTTGCAGATGCTGAAGGGCTTAAAAGAAAATGAGAACCTGACAGTTGGTGGTTGAACCTAAAATGAACTGATCATGTCTGATGATTAGTCAAAAGACAAAGAAAAGAAACTAGTCGGCCCAAGAAAGTCAACAAAAGAAAATTAGATGTCTTCTCTCACGCATCTGATGTTTCTAAATTTGTTGTTGCCGATCCTTCCTAGAAAATAAAAGTAAAGTTCAAGTCTTCAAGATTGGAAAATAAATATTTGTCCAAGATCCAATCTCGTTCAAGATCTTGGATCAAGACAAGTACTAGATTTCAGGAAATAAAGACGTAGCAAAGACCTTGATGAAGGTTCCTGGACATACTCAATCCTAGAGGGAGATTGTAGGGATAATATTCTATATTAGTATTAGGATTGTGTATGTCTTTATATTTGCTATTAGTCGGAGTAATACGTACCTCAATACATTAATTTTGTGCCAATGTTATGTACACTTGGAGAAATGGGGGACAATATCAAAAGGTTACTTTACCCCATTTCTCCAACAACCCTCACAAACCAACTCTCCACCAACTCATTTCAAATAAAGAACCCACTTGAAAATAAACAGAAAGTTCTCTCTCCACCAAACACCCAAATTTCTATCTTTTTTTTTGTATTTATACAAACTAAGATTCGAGATCCAAGTGTTCTTACTGATTTCCGCTAACTAAGAACACGGATTGATCCGAGTAAAGTTGTTAGATTAATCTAAAGAGGACCTACAATATAGATATGTTTCAATATCATATGCATTCTTCATTGTTTCTCACATCTATCTGTATATGTTCAATAGAATATTGAGCGACAGGAAACCCTAGAAAGTTTGAAATAGGGGCTTCAGATGCGTACTTTCTTTCTGAAATTCTTCGTTCGATCGATTGAATATAAGAGAGAGAGAGATATTAGGGTTTTGAAATATGAGACATATAGCATTAACAAAAAGAACGAGTCTTATTAGATTATGTGTGGTGGTGATGTGTTGTAAAACACACTAGTTTTCCGTGCTATTTAACATTGTTTTATCGCTTATTTATCTAATATTAATGTTTCTAACTTGTTTTAGTATGATCTTACATGAATATGTGTTTTCCAGGTTACGGGTTTAAAGAGAAAGAAACCGAGCTAATTTGAAAAGGATTTTGAGGCCATTTATGCACTATTATTGAAGAATCAAGTTAAAGGCCCGACCCATATCCATTTTGTGAAGCCCATATGTGTTATAATATAATAAACAACAAGAAAAAACAAACCCTAATTCAGCCCCTAATCTCAAAATCAGCAGCATGCATCAAGAAAAAAGAAGTTAAAATTATAAACCCTAACTCTAGGGTTGATTTTCGATCACAGCAGCTAGGCAAGGAAGAGATGGAGTTTGGCAAGAGGTTTACAAGTGTTTTCAAAGTGTTTTACGCATCTAGGGACAACCAAGAACAATATACTTCATCCTCATATACTTTGGTTTGATTTAAGTTTCATAATTGTCTTGTTTTTTATCATAAAGTTGAATTCTTTTGCAATTGAATTAAGGATTAAGTTGTGCTTGATTATACTTGATTGTTGAATGAGTTTTATTATGATTTTAATGAGTTATATGAAAAATTTTATAAGTATATGCTGCTATCCAAATAATATGCTTGGCTAATCTTGTTAGTTCTACCTAGGTTTGATGAAAATTGTTCATTTTGATGAGTTCAATGGGTTGTTTGATCAAAAGACTTGAATTACTATTGTAAATTTTTTTTAATATTGAATTAGGTTGTGTTTAGTGGCTGGGATTTTATTAATTATACTTCATAAACCTCATGCTTTGATTGGTTGATTGTGTTTTGATTGATTTTTGCTTGTTTAATTCTAGACGTTGTGTTTAGGGTTTGTTTGCGGTCGGTACAACCGAAGGGTTTTGTTAAGTTAATCATTTATTAAAAATCAGCGGGTAAGCACCTTCTTAGAGAACAACAGGTGATAAGAAGTAATGTCGTCTCATAGCCTTTGCATGCTAGGATTAGGATTGCGCGAAAGAGAGTTCAGTTTTTGTCGGGTTTGGGTTTGTGAGCGGTTAGTTGATCTAGTTTGTGTTAAATTAAATTGTTCCTCTATCCTTGGTTGTGTAGTATTCATTTCCATTAGGGTTGAGTGTCAGTGAGTCAGAGAGGAGAGTCGGCATTAGAACACTTTAGTAATCGTTTTATTGTTTGTTTTTAAAATCAATTAAGTGTATGTTTGGGTTTATTAGTAAGACCGTGAGGTGATCTAGCTAGCTTGAGCGAGCCTTAGTAGTGTCATATTTAGATACCGATGTCGTGAGATCATTTAATTCATTTACTTGTTGAGCCGTCAATTTTGTTCTTACCTAGGTAGATGTTTTCTTCATTGTCAGTCATAGTCAGTTAAGTCTCCAATTTAGGAAAGTTTTGTCCATCAATTCAGTTAGTCCAGTTAATTAATTTAGTCAAATTTATTTAGGTCAAGTAGTTTTAATTATTAGAATCAAATTAAAAAATATTATTCTTAGGAAGGTCTTATCTAGGGTTTAGGAATCATAGGCGTTTTCACGCGTCCTTGTGTTCGATACTCTGACTTCTTAGGTCTATGCTACTTGCGATCAGTACACTTTCCGGTTGTGTGTGTTGTTATTAGGAATTTTCGTTTTAAAATTAAAGCTTAGTTGTGAGTCCCGTAGAATGAAACACTCATTATACACACATCAAGTTTTTGGTGCCGTTTCCGGGGACACGGTTTGAGGCGTATTGAGAACGACTCGAGTTAGGACCTACCTTGTTTGCTACTTATTTTTCTTTTGCTTTTCTTTCTAGTTAAAATAATTTAGCTAATTTAAGTATCTTTTGTTTATTTTAATAGTTGTATGTGACGTACTCGATCTCTAGGACCACCTGAAACTGAGGAATTTTTCGAACCATAGAGAGAGTTGCGTGAGAGACGTCGTACCAGTCCACTGATTAGTTCTTCTTTTGTTGCGAGAAATATATCTTATCTCCCTCTTTTTGAATTCATCGTTGCGGATAGGATTATGGCCGACGCACCACCACTGAGGATGACAATTGAAGATCGGGCCCGTCTAGTTGATGCGGGGGCGAGATCCAGCATCACACCACCAACCATCATAGTTAACACGAATCGACAGATTCCATCGAACATTCTAAACACCATCTCACATTCTGCACAATTTTACGGTTGCTCCTCGAAAACCCGCATTCTCATCTCACTCGCATTACACGTATTTGCGGCACTTTTCATCTTGTTGGCGTATCCGAAGACGCCATCAAACTTCGTGTTTTTCCGTTCTCACTCATTGATCATGCGAGTATGTGGCTTGAGTCCCTCCCACAGGGCTCCACAGCTACTTGGGCCGCCATGCAGACCCAATTTCTTGAAAAATACGATCCTCCGGCTAAGGCCGCTCGTTTGCGTAATCAGATTCATTCTTTTCAGATGGATGACACCGATAGTTTCAACGAGGCATGGGAGAGATTCAAAAATATACTTGCTTTATGTCCGAACCATGGCCTGCAAGACTGGGCAGTTGTTGAGAAGTTCTATAACGGGGTGACGTACGCGACGTAGAGTATGCTTGACATGGCGGCGAGAGGTAACTTGTTGACGACGAAGGATACGGATGAGTGCATTTCTTTGTTTAATGGGTTACCCATGAGTTGATATAAGCAACCACCGGCCAAGAGCACCAAGACCTTGGACTCCATATCACACGGCATGCATTCACTCGACATGAGCACCGCACTTGCGGCACAGGTTGAGGCGTTAGCGAAGATTGTGAAGGACTTTCAGGTACAGAGCAAGTTGTGCAAGATTTATAAAGGGGCATGATACCGCCCAGTGCCCCCATAGGATTCCAGGAGGCAGTAGACTTCATTAGTAATCCAAACCGAAATCAAAATTATTTCAATTCTTATAATTCGGGGGGAGAGGCAATCAAAATTCCAACTGAAGGAACGGAAATCATTCCGGCTTCCAGCAGCGTCAGAGTCTACTTCAGGATTACGGTGAGGGAGCGAGTAGCGGAGAGAAGAAGCCCACTTTAGAGGAGATGATGGCACAACAGACATAGATGTTGTCACAGCTCATACCTCGAGAGGATTCCTTTCATAAAGAGACCCAAGAGAAATTTCGGGAGGACGAGTCATTCATGAGAAATCAAGGAGCGTTAATTCAAAATCTCGAGCGGCAGATGTGAGAGATATCGAGTCGATTAAATGAGTGGCCGCCAGGTACACTTCCGAGTAATACCGAGCGGAACCCGAAGGGATTCGCGAAGGCTGTGACTACGAGGAGCGGTGCAGGGGCACACAACGAGCCCGTTATTCAGGAGGCGACTAGAGGATGATTTGTTGAGGTGCTTGCAGTTGATGGAGAAGAGCAGGTGGATGAGGAGATTTATTTGGAGTCTCAGTCGACCAAGGTGCATTAGAGGCGCTGCCCAGGAAGTATAGCACATGCCGAGAACCAGTAGTTACCCAACACACCAGCGAGAGTCTATTAACCTAGAGTTCCATACCTGCGGGAGACTCCGCAGGTATAGAGACAAGGAGCAGAACTCCATTCCTTAAGGCACTCACTCAAATGCCGAAGTATGAAAAGTTCCTTAAGGATATTCTTTCAAATAAGAAGAAGTTATCTAAGGTCTCTTTCATCCCATTGAGTGCTAGTTGCTCTGCAGTCTTGTAGAGAAAGTTACCAGAGAAGATGTATGATCCAGGGAGTTTCACGATTCCCTGTATCTTGAGTGATGATATGGTGGTTTATGCGATGGTGGATCTTCGTGCTAGTATTAATCTCATGCCGTAGTCTGTGTATCGCAAGTTGGGTTTAGGCGAGCCGAGGCCTACCAGGATGAGTATCCAGCTTGCTGATCGTTCTGTGATATACCCTCGAAAACATAGTGGTTTGTGTCAAAAAGTTCATCTTCCTAGTGGACTTTGTCATCTTGGACATGAAAGATGAAGATAGTGTCCCGCTATCTTAGGTCGACCATTCCTTGCCACTGCACAGGCGTTGATCGACGTCTGCGAGGGTAATTTGATTTTGAGAGTTAGGGATGAGAATGTCACCTTTGACGTTCGACAGTCACTGAAACACCCCAAGTCTGCTGATGACTCCTTATACTTCATCGATACCATCGTGGAACATGTTAGGGAGTTTTTCAGCAGGATCTGTGGAGGATCTTCCTCCGACACCTAGATTTTCGATAGGGAGAATCTAGAGATTAAGATGGTTGCCATGACCTATCAATCCTTGGATGAAGAAATTGAGTCACATGGCCCAGAATCTGGAGTGTCTCCTGGGATCGTATGAGACGCTCCGATGGACCGATCTTGCGCCGAGAGTCCTCCTTCCTCCTTAGAGCTTAAGGATTTGCTTGCCCGTATGCAGTATGTGTTTTTAGATGAAGAGACGAAGCTACCGGTTATTATTGCATCTGCCTTGACGGAGGTCGAGAAGAGGATGCTACGAGAGCACATTGAGGCGATTGCATGGGAGGTTATCGACATTAAGGTATCAAACCTTCGTTTTTCACTTATAAAATCCTCATGAATGATAATTTCAAATCTGTCGTTCAGCCGCAAAGGCGGCTTAATCCAAAAATTCAAGAGGTTGTGAATAAGGAGATCATTAAACTCCTTGATGCGGGGATCATTTTCCCCATCTCTGATAGTGCTTGGGTGAGTCCAGTTCAAGTGGTTCCTAAAAAGAGTGGCATGACTATCGTCACCAATGAGAGGAACAGACTCGTTCCCACTAGGACTATAACTGGATGGAGAGTCTGCATAGACTACCGCAGACTGAATGATGCCACCAGAAAAGACCACTTTTCTTTACCCTTTATTGATCAGATGTTGGAGCGCTTGGCAGGTCAACAATACTACTGCTTCTTAGATGGTTTCTCAGGGTATTTCCAGGTCTCAATAGCTCCCGATGACCAGGAGAATACCACTTTTACTTGTCCTTAAGGATCGTTTGCCTATAGACGTATGCCGTTCAGATTGTGCAAAGCTCCAGCCGCATTTCAGATATGCATGGTAGCAATTTTCCACGACATGATCGTGGACTCCATGGAGGTGTTTATGGATAATATTTCTGTACTTGGGAGTTCATTTGATCATTTCCTTTCTAATCTTGAGAGGATGATGGCCCGTTGCATTGGCACCAACCTAGTCCTTAACTGGGAGTAGTGTCATTTCATGGTACGCGAGGGCATTGTTTTGGGGCATCAGATTTTGAGTGCGAGGATAGAGGTTGGCCGAGCGAAGGTCGTGACCATTTCTAAGCTTTGCCGCCCACTTCGTTGAGATCCATCTGAAGTTTTCTAGGTCATGTCGGGTTCTGCCGCCGCTTCATCAAAGATTTTTCTAAGACCGTGAGACCCATGACCAAACTTCTAGATAAGGATGTTTCATTCGTATTTTATGAGCAGTGTATCGAGGCGTTTGATCTTTTGAAAGACAAAATCGTTAATGCCTCGATCATGATTGCTCCCGACTAGTCGTTACCATTCGAGTTGATGTGTGATGCGAGCGACTTCGCAAACAGAGCGGTTATTGGATAGCAGAAGGATAAACACTTCCATCCGATTTACTATGCTAGCCGAACCTTAAATGGTGCACAGGAGAGTTATACCACCACCACCAAGAACAAGCTTTTAGCTGTGGTGTTTGAATTCGATAAATTCAGGTCCTATCTAGTTCTGTCCAAGACGATTGTGTACACGGACCATGCTGCTATTCGGTATCTCTTAGTAAGCAGGATGCTAAGCCTCGTTTTATCCGATGGATCCTGTTGCATCAAGAGTTTGATATTAAGATTCGTGACAAAAAGGGAGCCGAGAATGTGATGGCCAATCATCTTTCGCGTATAGAGTGAGCGGAGTTAGGAGATTAGGGGGTCGGGATCGATGACCTTTTTTTGATAGAGAGTCTCATGTTTGTTACAGCAATGGTTTTCCATGGTTCGCTGACTTCGCGAACTATCTTGCAGATGGGTACCTTTCAAAGATGCCTTACCAACAAAAAAAGAAATTCTTTGCAGATGTTGAGTTCTACCAATGTGACGACCCATATCTTTTCCATATCGGTGTTGATCAGCTGATTAGGATATGTGTAGATACTAAGGAGGGATGGCAGATTCTGAGCCATTTTCATATAGGACTGACAGGAGGTCACCGCGGTGCGAGTTCGAGTGCCAAGAAGGTGTTTGATTCTAGTTTTTATTGGCCTTAAATTTTTAAGGACGCGCATGCCTTTGTAAGGAGTTGTGATCGTTGCCAGCGTGTTGGCAACACCTCGTCACGAAATGAAATGCCCCAAAATTCTATTCAGGTTTGTGAGGTTTTTAATGTGTGGGGCATTGATTTCATGGGACCGTTTCCATCTTCTCGTGGGAACAAGTACATACTCGTGGCCGTTGATTATGTTTCAAAGTGTGTTGAGGCCAAGACTTTACCCGTGTATGATGCCCGAGTTGTAGTCCGGTTTCTTAAGAGTCTTTTTTCTCATTTTGTTGTCCCGAAAGCCTTGGTCAGTGATCGATGTACTCACTTCTGCAATGCGCAGATGGAGAAGGCGTTTCAGCGCTATGGGGTCACCCATCGGCTTGCGACCGCCTACCACCCACAGACTAGTGGAAAGGTGGAAGTGAGTAATCGGGGAATCAAACGTATTCTTGAGAAAACGGTTGGTTCGAATCGTTGGGATTGGTCCGAGAAATTGGATGACGCTTTGTGGGCCTTCCGAATAGCCTACAAAACTCCAAATGGTTCCACACTGTTTCGGATGATTTATGGGAAGGCCTGTCATCTTCCTGTTGAGTTGGAACACCGCGCCTCATGGGCCTTCCATAGGGTTAATCTTGATTTGTCCGCCACGGAAGGCACTCGGTTCCACCAGTTGCACGAGTTAGAGGAGCTGAGGGAGCACGTTTAGGTATAAGAAGAGGACGAAGGAATTGCATGATAGAAAGTTGAAGGGTAATAAGCAGTTCAAGTGTGGGGGTCTGGTTTTATTGTATAAATCCCAGTTGAGGTTATTCCCGGGAAAGTTGAAATACCGATGGTCGGGATTGTTCACAGTCACTGAGATATTCCCCTATGGTACTATTTAAATACCAGATAAGAGCTGGAAATTGAAGGTGAAAGGTCATAGATTGAAGCACTAAATAGGTGAGTAGGTTTCCGATCAGACAGCCGAAGTGTTCTACCTTTACTCACCGAGGCGTAGACGTGTTGGATGCATCACTCGGGAGACAGCCCGAGTGGTAGAGTGTGTATTATGATTTCTTTTCTGTATCTTCTTTATTTACTTTATCTTTGTTAGTATGTTCCCAATTGAAACCGCTCGTACTCAATCTTCATTCGAGTCGATCAATTCCGGGAATAAAGTTATTTATATAAAATTAACAATAAAAAAATAAATAAATAAATATTAAATATTAAAAAAAATAAAAAATATACATACAAAATATGTTTATTTCTTATGTTTTTGTTTTCTCTTTTGTGCGCCGCTACATGCGAGCGAGTTTAAGTTATCACATGTTATATTATGTGCATGGAAGCTCTATTGGAGGTTTGAAACTTCTTTTCCCGAGGTTGCGGCCGCGAATGAAATGTTATACGGTCGTTTGGTTGATACGCAGCTGGTGAAGATTCTACATACAAACCAGGGGAGTAACACGTTATTTGTTTTATTTTTGCAATTTTAGTTTTTATTTTTATTTTTATTTTTTCTTTCTTGTCCTAATGCTCATCGAGGACGATTCGTCGTTCAAGTTTGGGATGGGAGTTTATTTTACTTAGTTGTAGAAAAAAATGAAAATTGTTTAAAATAATAATATAATAATAATAGTAATAATTATAAAAAAAATAAAAAAATAACGTAGAAAAAATTGTTCAATAAAAAAATCCGAAAAGATTTTTAAAAAAAAAATATGTCCCCTATTTTCAAATTTTTATGCATTAAACAGGAAATGATATTAACTACCGATCATTATCACTCTTGAATTCTTTAAAGAAAAATGCGTTTTTTTAAAATCAGAGCATATAATTTGGGATGTGTCGGTAGGCTCAGCTCTTTAGTTGGTATAGATATTACATGTTTGCCTTTTAATTAAATCTTAATTTTCTTGAACTTTAGTGGGATGCGTTAAAATAATTTTGGGATGAAAGCCTGGGCCATACTCAAGCCTCGTGTTTAATTTGATTGCTAAATTTTTATGAAAAGGTGAATGCTGAAATACGATGCTTGGGTAGGTTTAATATTAGGATACACTAGTCAGCACATGATATAAACATAAAAAAACATACTTCTAGTTTTAGTTGCAAACGTTCCATAGGTGTATGGTTTTATAACCATAAATACTGTATTGATGGGATACTCTAGGGTTCGGAGACTATGGGTCGATATACGGTATATCATCTGGGTATTCACATCGCCTAAGTGGTTTGTAAATATTTAAATAAGCTAAAAATAGCAAACCCGCAATTTATTGCCAAATCATAAGTCGTAAAACTTGGTCACTCGTGCTTTAAAGTACAACTACATTACTGACTTGATCAAACCACGCTGTTAGCCATATGAGGTCTCCTTGCTCGCGTCCTATTACCATTAAGAAACTAACCACAAGGCTCACGCCATATGTAAACCGACAAATGAATTCGTGTATACTCAACGATGGTGATGATCCTGGGGTGTTGCTTGATAACGAGGGTATGCCATGTAGTGGGGAACATTAACTAGTTAGTTCTTAATTTCACTTCATTGAGCATCTAAGTGGCTGCCTAGTAGATCTTAAAGCTTAAATTTAGGTGGATAAACAATATCCTTGATCGTCTTAGTGTTTGCTTAAATGTTGCATTATGTTTTGATCAGTTAGATATGAGGTTTAAGTCAACTTAGGGTGGTTTCGGGTCGGTAAAACCATGCAAAAGAAAGAAAGAAAAAGAAAAGAAAAATTATTATTAATTTTGGTTCCCACTACTTCATATAAACTTAAAAAACCATCACATGTTATTTGTCTCGTTGTGTATGGAAAGAGCATGAGTTTAAAGTGGACCAACACACTAGCAATCATAGTTAATGTTTCGATAATGTTTTTGAATATTAGAAGAATCAAGAGTTGAGTTGCTACTATCTATCGGTTATGATCCTGTGCATACTTCTTTTTCATGGACGAAAAAGTCTTAAGTATGGGAATATTTGATGTGTTGTAAAATACACTAGTTTTTCGCGCTATTTATCATTGTTTTAATCGCTTATTTATCTAATATTTAATTTTTTAACTTGTTTTAGTATGATGTATTTTGTAGGTTACGGGTTTAAAGAGAAAGAAACCGAGATTTGAAAGAGATTTAGAGGCCTTTTATGCACTATTATTGAATAATCAAGTTAAAAGTCTGACCCATATCCATTTTGTGAAGCCCATATGTGTTATAATATAATAAGCATAAAAAACCCTAATTCAGTCCCTAATCTCCAAATAATTAGCAGACATCAAGAAAAAAGAAGAAAATTATAAACCCTAACTCTAGGGTTGAGTTCCGATCGCAACAGCTAGGCAAGGAAGAGACGGAGTTTGGCAGCTGGTTTACAAGTGTTTGTTATGTGTTTACGTATCAAGGGACAGCCAAAAACATTATACTTCATCCTCATATACTTTGGTTCGATTTTAGTTTCATAATTGTCTTGTTTTTTTCATCATAAAGTTGAATTCTTTTGCAATTGAATTAAGGATTAAGTTGCTCTTGATTATACTAGATTGTTGAATGAGTTTTATTATGATTTCAATGAGTAATATGAATATTGTTATAGGTATATGTTGATGTCCAAATAATATGCTTGGCTAATATTGTTAGTTCTACCCAGGTTTGATGAAAAATGTTCGGTTTTGATGAGTTTCATGGATTGTTTGATAAAAAGACTTGAATTACTATTGTAAAGTTTGGTTTAATATTGAATTAGGTTGTGTTTAGTGGCTGGGATTTTATTAACTATACTTCATAAACCTCATTCTTTGATTGATTGATTTTGTTTTGATTGATTTTTGCATGTTTGATTCTAGACTTTGTGTTTAGGGTTTGTTTGCGGTCGGTACAACCGTAGGGTTTTGCTAAGTTAATTTATTAATAAAAATCAGCGGGTAAGCAGCTTCTTAGAGATCGAGAGGTGATAAGAAGTAAGGTCGTCTCATTGCCTTTGCATGCTAGGATTAGGATTGCGTGGAAGTGAGTTCGGTTCTTGTCGGGTTTGGGTTTGTGAGCGATTAGTTGATCTAGTTTGTGTTTAGTTAAATTTTTCCTCTGTCCTTGGTTGTGTAGTATTCATTTCCATTATGGTTGAGTGTTGGCCAGTCCGAGAGGAGAGTCGGCATTAGAACACCTTAGTAATCGTTTTCCAGTTTGTTTTTAAAATCAGTTAAGTGTAAGTTAGGGTTTGTTAGTGAGACTGAGAGATGATCTATCTAGCTTGAGCGAGCCTTAGTTGTTCATCTTTAGATAACGGTGTGGTGAGATCATTCAATCCATTTACTTGTTGAGCCGTTAATTTGGTTCTTACCTAGGTTGACGTTTTCTCCATTGTCAGTCACAATCAGTTAAGTCTTCAATTTAGGAAAGTTTTGTCTGTCAGTTCAGTTAGTCTAGTTAATTAATTTAGTCAAAGTAATTTAGGTCAAGTAGTTTTAATTATTAAAAATCAAATTAAAAAATATTATTCTTAGGAAGGTCTTGTCTAGGGTTTATGAATCATAGGCGTTTTCACGTGTTCGATACTCGAACTTCTTAGGTCTATGTTACTTGCGATCGGTACACTTGCCGGTTGTGTGTGGTGTTAATAGGAATTTCCGTTTTAAAATTAAAGCTTAGTTGTGAGTCCCGTAGAAAGAAACACTCATTAGACACACATCAGGTGGCACGCGAGAGGTCGTCTTAAGTGACGAACATGTTCCGCGTAGGCCGCGCACACCGCAACGCCTTCCTGCGAGTGAGCGGCTGCAAGCCGGTTTCGAATGACTAGACAACTATTTATGCGTTTATCAAATGATTTGTCGGATCGTTATTCTTTTTCCAATAAAGACTAAATGCAATAGGTAGATCCGGTTACTATGCAAAATTGTACAGCTGCTATTCGTCAACTAGCGTATGAGATTTCGTCAGACGTAATGGATTACTGCAAAAATGGCGTGAGACTTGCTTCATTTTTTCTGTCAACGTATGCATATATACATATATGTTTTATTTAGTTATATTTTTATATTGTTCGTGGGTTTACTTGACAATGTGTATACATAGGGTTCATATCCATTTACTTATGGAGATGTTTGCGCAACCAAACTTTGTATGATACCAACTCATATATGAGTTGCACGGTGAAAAAATGGTTTCCCCGGATGCTCGATATCATTGACTCCACGCATGTTGGATGCGATATGTGTCATATAGCCTGTCGAGGTCAGTTTCACCGGGGTGATCACCCCGGCCCTAGTATTATACTTGAGGCAATGGTCCCTTAAGATCTATAGTTTTCGTATGCATTTTTTTTAAATAACTGTAGGTTCCTGGACGGATCGTACACGGGATGTCGCTATCTGCGCAGGTGCGGAATCCCTGCGTAGGTAGATACGAGCGTAGAATACGTATAAAACAAACACACGAGCAATAACCGAAACACGTTATATTGATAACCCGAACACGTGACACAAGGTCACTATTACAGACTCTGACTTGTAACTCTCGAACTAATCAACTGAAACAAACCCTAACCAACCTCACGAACACTTTTTAACTGTTACGGTGAACAGTATATATAAACACGACAACTTCGCCTCAGGCGAAGTTGTCCATAACTTCGCTTGTTCAACAAGTTCGCCTGAGCGAACTTGTTAACAACTTCGCTTGTTCAACAAGTTCGCCTAAGCGAACTTGTTGACAACTTCGCTCGTTACATAAACATAAACATAATAAAAAACATAATTACATTACAGACTCGATTACAAACATTAGACTATGAACTACTGACATACATGTACCAACAGACTCCCCCTTGGCAGTAGCTTCATATCTTGATCTTCAAAGCTTGAGTCTTGTAATCTTGTATCTTTACGCGTGCGCTCCTTCTCTAACACATACCGACACCACCCTTTGATATTTCCTTGCTTGATCCTTCCAAGCAGGAATGTAGAAGATCTTCTTTTCGTTGAGCATCTTCAGATCAGCTTGCGATAGATTAACAAGATGCATCGGGTCGTAAACCCTAAGCACTTCTTGTTCATCCTCATCTTCCATTACCGCCTCCGCTGTTTCACAATCCACGAACCACCATTTTAGGTCTTTGAGCACGTCCTTGGGCATAAGCTTCATCGGTACTTCTTTAAGGCACCGGATCGGTTTATACTTCATAACCATCCGAGGCTTTCCATCAGCTCTCAAACCTCTATCCTTGTCTTCGACAAGTTTCCCCTTTTGTGGTTTCAGCAGCTCAAACTTCTTCTCCTTAATGCTCTCTTTCCATACGATCTTTCCGATGACTCTAGCCATGTTATTGTCACTTCGATTTATCAACCCCAGTCTGGCTAAGTCTTTAACCTCACATTCAGGCAGTGTGTTTAATGCTCTCAAAGTTCTCCTGAAGTACTGAATCCCGTCATATCTTTTGATCACGAAGAGCCGTAGCTGCTCATCATATATCCAGCAGATAATACCTTTCTTTGCTTCAGCGTATCCCTTAATATTGTAACTCTTTTTGAACATTTTAGGGACCGCCGGTTTCTTCGTCTTTACGAACCATTGAGCACAACCTTCCTTCCAATTCGGCTGCTCTTCCCATTCAGTATCTTCCACAACTGTCTCATCACCCATATCGGGCATCTCAACCTCTGGAATCTCGTGTTCAATATCTTCATCTACTATCTCCCCTTCTTCTATCACATTTTCAACAATAATTTGCTCACCGATCTTCTCAATCTCATCACTCGGCAGCACATCTTCTTCAAGCATAAAATCATCATCATCATCTAGCCCTTTCAACGCGTCGATTACATCATCAACATCATCATCAACATCAATATCTACCACATCATCACCAGCTGCGCTTGTAGACTCCCCCTCAGCTGTGGAAGTACCAAGAGCTATAGAAGTTCTTGGCAGCTCACCACCTGCACCTTCCGGTGCATTGGGATCATCGTCATGATCTTCTCTCCGTTTTGTCCTCAACTCATCTCCCCTACAGCTCATCTCCCCCTGAGATACCAAGAACGCTTTCATAGCGTCTATGATCTTCCCATGCTCGACCAGGAGGGAGGCCTGTAGTTGGTTTGCTTCCACTAGGCTTTGAATAGTCTTGGACTGCTCAGCTACGATCCGCTCTAGTGAAGCTATCCTTTCGGAGTCTGAAGTAGGCGTTGGAGTTGGCGGGACATCAGCAGCAGAAGTGACCGCAGGTGGTACACTTGGTAACCCTGCAGTAGTAGTGACTGTAGACTCAACAAATCGTGCTACTACCACCGATGGAGTAAGCGATTGAGGTGGTTGAGACACAATTGTTGGAGTCGACGTCTGGACGGCAGTAACCTGTGCTGTAGAAGGAATAAGAGACATACCAGACAAGGCAGGTGGAGCAAAACGTACCAGCCTTGAAGTTTCTCCAGCTCCCGAACCCATACCTGTCCGTTCTCTTCTTGAACGTCTGAGCACTAGCTGAACTGCTTCTTCTTCATCATCTTCCTCGTCATCGTCGTCTACCGTTCTCTTCCTCTTCCCAATCGTTCTCTCCCTAGACACCATCAATCGTCTAGCTTCAGCAAATGTCTCATCAAGATCGGAGTCAGCTACCGAAGTAACTGCTCTAGTAACATCCATGGCCTGAGAACCCGAGACATCCATATCAAACAATCCTTGGCCGCTAAAAGCAGCATCAAGGTCGACGTCTTCAGCAGTAGGCACAGCAGGCGCAGCTGATACAGCATGAGGTGCTGCCGCCTGTTGTGGTCTTGGGTCTCTGAACTCGTCCCCACCAGCAGGAACATACTCCGGGTTGACAAGATACCCGAACAGTGGAGTATGCCTGGGATGCAGCTCAGGCTTGCTTCGTGCGCTAGAAGTGCGACACTGAGCAAAGATACGCTTCGTCACACATTCAACGTATCTAATAGGGCGTCTCTGAGGTAGCAACGGAGCCACATGATTGAGAATCATTTGTAAGAATCGAGGATACATAATAAATCGCTCACGCGCCACAGCCCTCCTCTGACGATCAATCTCGTAAAATATCAGCTGACTAAATGAATATCTTCTGTTGTAAGTCAGGGCAGTCATGGCAGACTGCATCGTCGCGCCCATTCCATCAGTTCCTGCCTTCCTCCCAGACATGCACACGATCAAGACGTGCATTAGGAAGCGCCACTGATCTAACAAAAATCCTTTTCTCCTCTGCGTGTCCCCCAACGGACATGAATAACCCATCCTGAGATATGCCCCATCGCGAAAAGGAGCGACGAACTCCGTTGGGTCATCCCTCGTTTCTTCTCCAAACTGCAAAGCCAACCGTATATCTTCTGAAGAGAACTGCACAACATGACCATTTACGGTTGCTCGCATCACCGGGGGCTGAACCCGGCAATCATACTCTACCGACTGCCAAAAGTCTTCAATGTTAGGTAGTGAAATAGGCAGGGTATTCGTGATCGCATGGAAGATCCTTGAGCGCAGGAGAAATGTGATTATTTCCCTGTAGTCCTCCACGCCACTTGCGTCTGGGTCTAACATGATGTACTGGTTATGCGCTGGAAAGAACTGTCTTTGATCATTACCGTCATCACCACCAGCACCGCCAACAGCAGCCATATCTGCACTAAACGAACCAAGTTAGATAACTGTTAAGCAACTCACAAGTTCGCGTTATACCATGAGCGAAGTTGTGATTAAAACTGTGTAGGCGAACTTAAAGGTGAGGCGAAGTTGGGAACAACTTCGCTTCATCTGTAAGTTCGTCTAAATAACTGTTAAACAAATTGGTTTAGGCGAAGTTGAAGATAACTTCGCCTTATCACAACATCGCCTCAGGCGAAGATAAGTGTTAGGCGAAATTAAGCTTCAGGCGAAGTTGTGGATAACTTTGCCGTAGGCGAAATTAAGCCCCAGGCGAAGTTGTGGATAACTTCGCCTAAACCCTAACTTCGCCTGAACTTAATCGGCGACTGTTAGGATTCCAACACCGGAAATCCGGTGTTTTCGGCTAAGTTCGACGATCAAGGACATCAATACACATGATATTAAGGATGTGAAGTTTGAAAAGGATGTCCATGCACACGTTAACACAAGTTTTTAAGATTTCGGTTTTGAAGGTCCGACGACCCGAGGTCTCGAACCGGGTAAAAACGATCAAGAACGAACAAGTTTGTGAGAGATATCGACAACACATACCCTCAATGATAATAGAAACTAGAAGCAAAGATCGAAAACGGAGATAATACAAGTTCGCCGGAAATCTCTCAAGTTCGCCGGAATATTCGGAGCTTAAGTTCGCTGAGAATTTTGAAAATAATGATATTTACTGGTTGAAAAGCCTTATATAGGATCAGAGTTGGTCAGGCGAAGTTAAGGATAACTTCGCCTAGGCGAAGTTAAGCACAAGTTCACCTGATTCAACTACTTCGCCTATAATTTCAAAATTAAACCCTTTAAGTTTGCACATTTTTGCAATAAACATTTTAAACTTCCAAAAAGAGTTATCCCTTATTCGTTAAATTTTTATAAGTTTTTCCTACTTTTGTAGTAGTATTATTTTATAACTGGTTACTTAGACATGATCATTTTTGTTTAACTCTTTTTGGAAGTTTAAAATGTTTATTGCAAAAATGTGCAAACTTAAAGGGTTTGATTTTGAAATTATAGGCGAAGTAGTTGAATCAGGTGAACTTGTGCTTAACTTCGCCTAGGCGAAGTTAAGCACAAGTTCACCTGATTCAACTACTTCGCCTATAATTTCAAAATCAAACCCTTTAAGTTTGCACATTTTTGCAATAAACATTTTAAACTTCCAAAAAGAGTTAAACAAAAATGATCATGTCTAAGTAACCAGTTATAAAATAATACTACTACAAAAGTAGGAAAAACTTATAAAAATTTAACGAATAAGGGATCAAATTTCAGTCTTGGTAGGGACAGCTATGTTTTAGAAAAGATCCTAACAGGAATCATACTAACTACGTGACTGTCACATAGATCCGTGTTTAGCTGTATTATGACATATAGAGACAGGTTGTAAGCAGGTAATATACTTAAGATGGTTTTCATCGTTTCTGTGATACGAGTTAGGTTCAATTAATCCTTAAAATTTAAGTGGGCAACAACTCAGAAATATTAATGCCTCCTATCTATCCTCAAAGCGTATTTGGCTTTCCCCTAGTCACCCCGAGTTGACTTCGACCCATAGTGTCTGATTAATTTGTATGTATTCTCCTTCTGTTTCCCGTTCTTCTTCTTGCTCTAAGATAGAGAAGTCTTGAATTTATGATCACTAATATGTTACAATAACTCAAACTTTTTTTTTTTTTTTTTTTTTTTTTTTTTTTTTTTAACAACATAGACTTCAAAGTAGAAATTAACTGCAAGTCCCGAATCTGGATCACTGCAGTATCTTGAAACGCTTTCTTCACGGGAATCAGAACACACATGGGCTCGTGTATGACTGGGTAATCGCTTTTCTGCCTATCATTCGAAAAGATATATGTGAAGACACGCAAAACTCTTAAGGTGTTTTCCACGTAAAATCAAGTAAAATTAGTTTGTATCACATCTACTTTTACGCACCATAAAAAGTTACCATGACATACAATGATTGTCCTAAAGCCTTTTAAGCCTAATAACTTCACTAGTTAAGCACACACAATCAGTATATATATCATTTTCCAAGGTTGGATCAACTTTCTGTTAAACATAGCACATTACTTCATACGAAGTAATAGACTTGAAAAGTAATTTCATTTCCCTAAAAAAATTTTGACTTCAATCGCCCCGTTCACGTCAAAGTTTTCAGGTAAACGGCAATCCTTTAGATCCAATGGATCAACTGGACCGACCACATACAGGTATGTGTTCTTCTAACTAAGTATGAACGACTAATTTTCAGCGATAGAAAGAAAACACATCATAAATCGCCCCGGTCACTTTCAGTCATCTGGTTAATGGCTATCCTCAAAATCTACAAGTAGAAGATGAGGACCAAAACATATCCTAAGACATGTCCTTCCAACTGAGATAACCGACATAATTTTAAGCGATTAGTGACGTTTTTTTTTTTTTTTAAACCGAAACAGAAAAGCATGGTTACTCGGGATTGATCATCCCGTTTAGCTTAATTAGGTTTTGAAATCTGGATTTATCAAACGCTTTTGTAAATAAATCAGCGAGATTCTCGAGCGTATCAACTTTTTCGATCTTAATCAGTTTCTTCTCAGCACAATCCCGTATGAAATGATGACGAATGTCAATATGTTTGGTTTTACTATGTTTCACGGGATTGTTAATTACTGAGATGGCTGCAGTGTTATCAATTAAAATAGGAGTGAGTAAGAAATTCAGACCATAGTCGCGCAATTGTTGCTGAATCCACAAAACCTGTGAACAGCAGTTGGATGCTGCCATATATTCAGCTTCACATGTTGAGATTGCAACTGACGTCTGTTTCTTGCACTGCCATGAAACTAATCTTCCACTTAGAAACTGACATCCTCCTGTTGTCGACTTCCGACTCCGATTGCACCCTCCATAATCAGAATCAGTATAAGCAACCAGTTCCACGTCTCCTCCCTTCGGGTACCACAACCCTAGCTTCGGCTTGCCCTTGAGATACCGTAGTATCCTCTTTGCACCTTTCAAATGAGATTCTTTCGGATTTGCCTGAAAACGTGCACAAAGACAAACAGCAAACATTATATCAGGCCTAGAAGCAGTTAAATACATTAATGAACCTATTATCGCCCGATACAGAGTTGGGTCCACATCTGCGTCACCATCTGATTCAGCGCCCAATTTGTGATTGACGCAGATTGGAGTGTCATATGGAGAACTGTCATCCATCTTGAATCGCTTGAGCACATCATGAACGTACTTCGTCTGATGAATGAACATCCCGTCCTTCTTCTGATCAACCTGCAATCCTAGAAAGAAAGTTAGTTCACCCATAGCACTCATTTCGAACCTTTTCTTCATGACATCCTCAAAATCTTGACACATGGAGACTCTTGATGCAGCAAATATGATGTCATCCACGTAGACTTGAACTAGTAGGAAGTCGCTTCCTTCTATCTTCACGAACAGTGTGCTATCAATTAAACCCCTTTCAAAACCATTCTCGAGCAAGTAGTCCGATAACGTTGAATACCTGGCACGAGGTGCCTGATGTAATCCATACAGCGCCTTGCTCAACTTGTATACGTGATCTGGGAAGTCTGGGTCAGGAAAACCCGGAGGTTGCTCAACATACACAACCTCATCAACTTTCCCATTAAAAAACGCACTCTTCACATCTAGCTGAAACACCTTCATTCTCTTACATGCAGCAAACGCCAAAAACAATCTTATCGCTTCCAACCGGGCGACAGGAGCGAACACCTCATTGTAATCAATACCCTCTTGCTGATTAAAACCTTTAACAACCAGCCTTGCCTTGTTTCTAATGATAATCCCCTTTTCATCCCTCTTGCACTTAAACACCCATTTTGTGCCTATAGCATGCACATTCCTTGGTTTTTCAACCAAAGTCCAGACTTCCATCTTCTCGAATTGAGCCAACTCTTCTTGCATGGCCTCGACCCACGAGCTGTCCTTAAGAGCCATTTGATAATTTTTCGGTTCAATCTGGCTAATAAAGCAGGAGTACAAACATTCATTCATTATACCCGTTTCTTTAATGCTTGTATAAACACAGGTGTGCTGATTCAAGCTACTTCTGGTTTGTACACTGGAGGACACATCACCTATAATATTCTCCAATGGGTGATCTTTGTGAATTCTCGTGGTCGGAACAGCACCGACATGCAAATTATCTTCCAAATTTGAAGAGATCTCATCAATGGTTGTTTCTGGTTGAGAGTGAAATGGATTGATAAACTCATCTTCAGGTAAGGCAGCAGGGGTATCAATAGTGTTTGATGTGGAAGGTTGACTTTTCTCAATAAGCTGTCGTTGCAATAGATTCTCTTCCTCATCAAGTATCATCTTCGACGCAATTCTTTCTTCTTCTTCAGAAATTTCCAAATTAGGGATGTTAAATGACTTAAACAGCTTAACATAGTCGAAAAGCTCAGCAGGTCCATTGCTTGGTTTTGGCGATTGGTAACTAGTAATGTCGGTGTTACACACCACCTCCACCTTGCAAGTCGACGTATTGAAGACCCGTCTGTTGGGAGTCCCAACAACATAACCGACTAAGATTCCTTCATCGGCTACTTCACCAAATTTCGAATTAGTCTTCAAAATCGAACAAGGAGACCCGAATGGTTCAAGACCGCTCAAGTTGGGCTTCCTTCCATGCATAAGCTCGTAACATGTTTTTCCAAGTCTCTTAACGGTTAACACCCTATTCAAAACATAGCAGGCTGTAGCAACTGCTTCAGCCCAGAATATCACAGGAAGTTTTGAATCTGCCAGCATAGTTCTGGCTCCTTCAATTAAAGTTCGGTTCTTCCTTTCAGCCACTCCATTCTGTTGCGGAGTATACGGAGCGCTGTATTGATGTTCAATTCCTTTCTGAAGACAGAAGATTTCCATTTCAAAGTTCTTGAACTCTATTCCATTGTCACTTCTGATGTATTTAACTGATTTACTCATGACGTTCTCAACTTTTGTAATTAGATTCTTCACCATTTGAGCCGTCTCATCTTTCGATTTCAGAAAATATACCCACGAATATCGCGAGTAGTCATCAGTGATCACCAAGCAGTAAGAAGTACCTCCTAGACTTTTTACATTCACGGGACCGAAGAGATCCATGTGAAGTAGTTCTAGAGTACCGGCAATAGAGTTGACCTTCTTGGTGAGATGGGATTTCTTGTGTTGCTTTCCCTTCTTGCATGCTATACATTTGTCTACAAAGTTAAAACTTTTTAGGGGAACGCCCATCACAAGCCCATTCTTGACAATGAAGTTCATCTTCCGAAGATGAATGTGCCCCATTCTCCTGTGCCACAATTCAGATTCTGATTCGCTTGCTTTCGTCATTAAACAAGATTCTCCCGTGGCCATTTCAGTAGACCTCATATCCATCACATATGTATTTGTTTCACGTGGAGCTTTCATTACTATCCACTCGTCTGGTATCTGGAAACCAGGCTTCAACACGATCGCTTCATTCTTCGTGAAATGGACAGTGTAATCTTTATCACAAATCTGCGACACACTCAGCAGATTTTGCTTCAATTCCTCCACAAAATTCACATTCTCAAGTGTCATCCTTCCATTTGACACTGTACCTCTACCAGTAATTCTTCCTCCGCTTTCACCAGCAAAACTAACTCTCGCTCCCTGAACAGGTTTTAAGTCTTGCAACAAGTGTTTGTTGCCCGTCATGTGCCGGGAACAGCCGCTATCTACAATCCAAAGACTGTGGGCAGCCCTGTTCAACTGTTCCTGCACAATAAAACAGAGAATTAGAATCTTGGGACCCAAGACCAATTGGTCTTGGATCGATACGTCCCGTACCCTGGCTTTCCAAAGTTAGCAACAGGATAATTCCTGTAAGTCCTGTTAGGAAATCTCCTTGAAGATTGAGTGTGATGCCTTCCAAACCTATGTGAATTGAAAGTATTATATCTTGTGGTTTGGTTGAAAAACTGAGGTTTGTTTTTATGAAAACTTGAATTAGTTACATTTTGGCATTTTGAAAAGTTTTCATTTTTAGCAGTATCAAACTGATGCTTATTCTCAGTTTTATTTGGCCTCACACCTCTGTATCTCGGCGTCAGAGGGCAATCTGCAACAAGATGTCCTAATTTATTACATCTAAAGCAACACCTACTCTCCATTTTCTTTTCAAATGTTGGTTTGGATGTAGAGGCAGTGTTACCAGCCGTTCGTCTCACATAAGGTGGGACATACGGGTTGAGTGGAGTACTCTTTTTAGAAGATTTATTTTTATCTCCACCAGTGGGTAACACTACCTTCTCTTTCGTCTTACCTGATTCGGACAACTTATCCGAATCCGATGAGACTGGACTCGTAACAGAAATATTTACACTAGAAACAGGCGAACTCGTTTCGCCATTACTAACAGTTGGTTCTTTACATGTAACCTTGATTGGAACTGTCTGAGGAACTTCAACATCCACAGATTTCTGAATACTCGGGTTGAAAGTGTAGTTGTGGTTATAAGGTGGTGGCACCTCATGATAACCAATTCCTCCCCTCTTTGCAGAGGTACCTTGATCACTAACGAGGTGATCAAGAATAGCTGAGGAATTTCGGAACTGCTCGAGTTTTCGGTTCAGTTCCACCACTTTCACCTGGTGGTCATCAATCTGCTTTTCTCGTTCAGCAATAAGTTTAGTCTTTTCTTCTAAAACCTCATAACTTAGGTCAATTACATCAATTTTTTCAGCAAGTTTAGTTTTTAAGCTTTTGACATCTTTTTCACATGCTTTTATTTTAACTTTGTAACTGTTTTCTCTTGCCTTAGTAAAATGATGATCTTCTTTAAGAGTTTTAAATTCAGCATCTAAACGGACATACTGATCAGTTATGGTAGCAAGTTGCTCAGACAAATTCTCACATTTTGTACAAACAGGTTTAGAACTTACCTCGGAGGGTTGACCATCGTTATCTGCCATGAAAGCTTTCTCCTTACCAGTAGCTTTGTCCTCTCCAGTCATCTTCTCACAATCTTCATTTTCTACCTTAGCCATATTCGCCTGCTCAACAGTTTCATTCGCATGCAGGTTCCAGTTGTACTCACCGGCTTCTCTAGACAACATGGCATTGACTTCTTTACTAATCCCAGTAGGCTGTGCGGACCGTCCTTGACCCCGTTCAACTCTCTCGTTTCTGCATTCTTTAGCAAAGTGCCCATACTGTTGACAGTTATAGCACCTCACTTTAGACTTGTCGAATCCGGGCCTACCACCAACAAACTTTCTCCCCGTCTTATTCATGAAACGCTTGACTCGCCTCACTATCATGGCTATTTGCCATTGCAAATCCATCTCCTCCAGATCATCAGCATCGATCTGGTCATAATCCTCATCCAAAACAGCAGGGTCCACAATCTTCCCTTGTATGTAGTTCTCATATGAAGCAATAAAAGATGCATAGACTGCAAACTGCTCTTCAGCAGATTTGACACTCATTGGCATCTTGGAATAGTTATTGCTTGATGCACTGGGAGAGAAACTACTGTTGGATGTTTGAGGTTTCGAAGCACTTGAACCTCCAGCAACAAAGCAAACATCACCGTTCATGTTTACTGAAACGTTTCCTTCGTGAGAAGAGTTAGAACCTGACTCTCCTTTGGAGTAGTAAGCAGCAGATTCAGGCTTCGAACTTGAGCCTGAGTTAAGTTTGGCACCATACATACCAGGGTCTTGAATCTGATCTGTTGGTGTCTCTTTACGAACCATATTAAGCTCAAAGGTTCTGAGCTTGTTTACTGCTGTCTCCAAATCACAATTAGGAAAGTCTCTATCTTCCCTCATCAGAACTGTGTACATTTCCCACTTCGGTGGGAGAGCATCGAGAAGCTTTTCAACTATCTCCTCTTCTCTGTAAGCAATCGAATAGTTGTTTAGCTCTGTCATTAGATGATAATATCGAGTGATAATATCATCCAGAGATTCGTTCTTCAAATATTTGAAGACAGAGAACTGAGTCTTCAACAGTTTAATCTTCGAGGCACGAATACCCACGTTCCCTTCGAATCTATTTTCAAGAGCATCCCAAAGCTCTCGAGCCGATGTATACTTTCTGAAAGTATGAAGGATCTCCTGTGGAAGAGCCATAGTGATAGCTGCGTGAGCCTTGCTTTCGGCTTCGTACATTTTCTTCTCTTCTTCCTCCATCTTGCTGTACTTCTTAACCACATCACGACCTTCGTACACCATTGTCGGTGGGATATATCCATCCTGGATGCACACCCACATCTTTGCATCCTGGTATTTAATATACTGAATAAACCGATCCTTCCATGCAACAAAGTCGGTTCCTTTTAACAGCCTTGGGGCCTTAGTGGCTGACCCCGCTTCGACTTCCATTTTCACCAATTCAGAGATGTTAATTTGCGACATCTTCTCAAAAACCCGAAAAATTCAAAAATTTGTCCAAACAGTACAAAAGGCGAAGTTAAGAATAACTTCGCTTAAGTGTTAACTTCGCTGGAAAAATTCTTAAATTCGTGTGACTCGGCGAAGTTGAGAATAACTTCGCTTACGGTAAGCGAACTTATCGGGTAAGCGAAGTTGAGGATAACTTCTTAGCAGGTAAGCGAAGTTGAGGATAACTTCGCTTAGGCGAACTTATGAGGCAGGCGAAGTTGTGAATAACTTCGCTTAACCTTATATCTTCGCCGAAACCCTACTTTCAGTGACGGCAACTTCGCCTGAAGAACAGTAACTTCGCCCGATGAACACTGAAAATATTCAGATCTGTTGTCGACGATTCTGCAGTTTCCGGTCGTTATAAAGGCTTGAAAATGACTGTATATAGTGATTAGAACTCAATACGAACAAAAACTCGTCCCGTGAATAGGTCAAACGAGACGTTTTCTACACCCGCGTGAAATCCCGAACCTCACAATCGAGCCGATGGCTCTGATACCAATTGTAGGTTCCTGGACGGATCGTACACGGGATGTCGCTATTTGCGCAGGTGCGGAATCCCTGCGTAGGTAGATACGAGCGTAGAATACGTATAAAACAAACACACGAGCAATAACCGAAACACGTTATATTGATAACCCGAACACGTGACACAAGGTCACTATTACAGACTCTGACTTGTAACTCTCGAACTAATCAACTGAAACAAACCCTAACCAACCTCACGAACACTTTTTAACTGTTACGGTGAACAGTATATATAAACACGACAACTTCGCCTCAGGCGAAGTTGTCCATAACTTCGCTTGTTCAACAAGTTCGCCTGAGCGAACTTGTTAACAACTTCGCTTGTTCAACAAGTTCGCCTAAGCGAACTTGTTGACAACTTCGCTCGTTACATAAACATAAACATAATCAAAAACATAATTACATTACAGACTCGATTACAAACATTAGACTATGAACTACTGACATACATGTACCAACAATAACGACGTAAATGTTGTTGAACAAGCAACTGAATCGTTTTTATGCAAATGGGGTACAAATCAAGCTTGTCTACTACCTGGTTAATGACATTTTAAACGAATGGTCGACACTTAATCAAGCTTATGCATCTCCAGTTGAAGACAAATGGAAGTACTTTACAAATAAGCAAGAATCGGCACAAAAAGATATTCAAGGGGCGTTTGGAGTTCTTAAGAAAAAAAATTCATTTGATTTTGAAGCCACTATGGATTTGGTCAAGGAAGAAAATAATGGATGTCGTTTACACTTAAGTATAATTCTTTATAATATGGTTCTTGAGTACCAATGTATGACTATTTGTCGCAAATACCAAGGTGACGTCCCACGACCCGAATCAACAATCACCGGTAATGAAAAGCTCCAAAACATCATATATATCAAGAACCGCGAGGTCCACGGAAACCTTCGTCATGAGTTGGTCGAGCATTTGTGAGCGAGACATTCCAATGATCTTGTACTAGGCTAGTGTTATTTGTAATTTTAATATTTATATTTTAATATAATATTAGTTAGCTTTCAAATTTAGAAAAATAAATAAATAAATAAATTAGAAGATTAGTTGAAGCCACCGTTCGCTTTAACCACAACAGGCTCATGCGGCTTTCAACAGTGGCTTCAGCAAGTCTTTATTCAACATCTAGTTAGCAATGCATGACACCATATTATTGGATAAATTCATATTATATCTTCAATGACAACACATAGTCTTACTATAAGCCTGTAATAGGTCAATAGATAATGAATTCGCATCGGTGTTGTTAACACATGATATAATAGGAAATTGGTAACATGGCATTTACGTGATATGCTATGTGAATGCCGTAAATGATGTCATGTGAAAATTATTGCTTCTTTTAATAATTTAGATAGATAGATTGATTTGATTTTGTGTGTTTTTATATAATGATTTTATAAAATGATACAAGTATTTTTTTATATGACATCTAATTACTAGGTGTGTGTTTTTTATTTTTTTACCTTCTTATTGTGGATGCTTTTAAAGATACTTCATTACTAGTATTTTGTTGCGTATTCTTTTGCAACTATGTACGCATGCATTCACATTTTCAGTTCTAAATTAACAAGTTCATTAGCAGACTATTAGAATGTCATTCAACTATTTTGTACATATATGTAATGTAGATGTGGAAAATTCGAACTATTTTAAATCCCGATCGATTAGTGGCCTACAGATTAATCAAAAGAATATCAATAGAAAGTGGTGAAGGGAGGGGCAAATGAATTTGAAGAAAGATGAGCATATATGATGAATAGATGTTAAAAGCAAACACCTAAATTCAATTCCATATTGTTTTTACAGTTTTTGTCATTTTATTTGTTCAAATTTAACAGGCAGACTTTAAAGTGCCAAAAGTTATCAACGAACTTTTAAAAGAATAAACAGTAAATGAATTTTCTTCTATTATATAAATAGGAGTAACGTCATAACAGCAAAATCAATTCGGAAATAAGTAACCTAACAAAAATACACTAATACCCGTCTGTTTAAAAAAAAAAGGCACACGTCATCTTGATAGCTTATCCTAGCCATTCTTGGGTTTTAGAGTCTTTTTAACCGAACTACACCCTAGATTAATACAATTTCTTGAGAATTCGATATTTTCATGAAATGTGGGGATCTTTATGAGGGCTTTGATGATCAACTAAACAATAAATCCTATAGTTCGGAAAAGGAAAAACATTTAAAACTAGACTGTACCACAAAAGTCTGTATTCATGTCAATGGATGAAGGCAGAAATTGTACGTGTATGATTGATTCGATCTATATGTAATATGACGAATTCCTGGTTTAAACTCTAAAAGAAATGAAAGCAAATGTGTAACCATTCTATAATGGTGCATATATACTATATATAACTCATACGTGTGTTAAGTGTATAGAAAACGACCATGCATGTAGCTCCAACGAGTAGTTCTACTCATATGCTAAAGAGGCTTTTTAAGTTGATCTGTCAATGTATTACTGCTACTTTGGCGGTGAGTGTATTAAATGACCGTATCTATAACGTATGTATAATATATCAACAGTATGTTTACATCGTAACACCGTAAAGCAATGGCTATGATCAGGGACAATCGTTAGGATGTTAGCTTTATATATATGCAACCTCTATATATATCGCTTCAATTTAGTAGAATATAATAGACCAAGTGGCAAATGGAAAATAATATATAGTATCTCGTAAAACCATCAATTTTGACATTTACGTGCATATTTAGCCAAGTATTTTTCTATTATTAATAGTATACAGAATAAATTATTTACTTTCGGCCGACTCGACAAATTAGAATTCAAATCCTTTGTCAATTTGAATGATCATTGAATAATGTACACAGTATTATGATAATCAAATCATTCTGATTTTCTATTTAAATACCTTTTCTTTTACAAATAAGTTCATGGCCCTACGTTATGAAAACCAAACACCATATCTTACTATAGATTATAAATATATTATACGATACGTATACATTTTCTCCTATTATACCACTTATAGTGATTTTTCGCTCACCAGCCTAGTACATAGCATGGTAAATTGGATGAAAGGTTTATATAGTATGAACTGCGGAAATTATAGGTAATACCAATTTGTATTGTTGTACCGCTTTAAGCTTAAGGTATAACTTTGGATTTTAACCTATAATCAAAGACCTTTAGTAGTCATCCATGAATCATTTGCCTCCCAATATTAAGTTTAACCTACCGGCTTTCGTTTAATTTATCATCAACCTCCAATTAATCAATTTGCCATCAAATGTAATTGCTCTCTATTGTCGTCGAGCAACTTTTGAATTATTTTTTTTTATTATGAATCAACTTTAGGATTAATTATGTTATAAAATCATGTAATTTAGAATTATTTTCTATTGAACTTGTAATTTTATGAAATTATAGGGTTAACAGTAATCATTGTTGAACCGCCCCTTACAACCAATTGTACCATTCTAAGCGCAACCTAATAGGATTAAAGAAACCGGTTTTGTTAACTACTTATTCGTAAAAATGTTCCGAAAAAGTGTAATCTCTAGTTAATATTGACGTGATATTGGTGTAATTGCTGCCATGAGTGTAAACCAATGGTTGTCAGGGCTTAGGTTTGACTAGGGTTGTTGCACGAGGAAAATGAGAGAAAGATATTTGAAGATAGCGGTGGTTTCAGATGTGGTTTTCAAAGAGATTTTAAGGTCAAGGGTCGTAGGTAAGATGGAGGCATGCCTCCCGCTGCATTAGCCCATGGACCCACCGGTTGGGACCCTCCTTTGGTCTTTTAGGTGGTTAGTTGTTTTCAACTTCAAGACCCTTCACTAAAAGTAGCAAACACTATGCCCTCAACTCCGATTATGGTACCTCATTATATTCTGGTTAATGCATTTCACTTTGTTAGAGGCCCCTTGGGTTGGTCACACCATCATATACACAAAAAGGCTAAATGATTGAGTTTGTTTGGACCCATCTCACTCAATTTCCCATATAAATAATCATGTCCTTGCAACTATTTTTATGCACACCTTGTCAATCTTTTCCTTTAATCACTCTCTTAATGTCTGAAGACGAAATGAGTTTGTCTGTAAATGTTAATGGCCAGTCTAAAGTGCCACCTGGGTTTCGGTTTCACCCCACTGAGGAAGAGCTTCTTCACTATTACTTGAGGAAAAAGGTTGCATACGAAAAGATCGATCTTGATGTTATTCGCGATGTTGATCTTAACAAGCTTGAACCTTGGGATATACAAGGTTTGTAGATGCACGTACTTTTTATTCTAGTTTTATGTGTTTTAATAATAAACGATTTGCATAAGATTATTACATGATAAGCACATGTGTATTCGCAGAGAAGTGCAAGATAGGATCAACACCCCAAAATGATTGGTATTTCTTTAGTCATAAAGATAAGAAGTACCCGACAGGTACTAGAACGAACCGTGCAACGGCTGTGGGTTTCTGGAAAGCCACCGGACGTGATAAGGTCATCTATAGTAGCGTAACACGAATCGGCATGAGGAAAACACTTGTGTTCTACAAAGGGAGAGCCCCTCATGGCCAGAAATCTGATTGGATAATGCATGAATATAGGCTTGATGATAATATGATTGCCAACCAAGACGCATGTGTAAGTCTCTTTAATTTTCCGACAGAACATAATTAGAAGGGGACCAAATGTGTCCCCTGATTAGAAACGGTGTTAGTGAGTTATTTTCCTCATTAAATTTGCTTAAACTTGAAGCTTTCTGTTTGGTGGAAACCTTTTTATTGATATCTTTGTGAAATATAACTCAGTTACATCTAATCAAACACTAATATTATATTAATTTCTTGATAAAAAGTAACTCAATTAAATCTAATTAAACAAGTACCACTTTCACTTAGCGAAGTATCACATACTCATTTTTATGTGTTATTCACGTGTAAGGTCACTAATTAATTACCGGTTTTCTTTTCCTCAGAGTTCTAACCTTTGTGACTCAACTCAAGAAGACGGGTGGGTGGTATGTCGTGTTTTCAAGAAGAAAAACTACCATAAAGCGCTGGAGAGCTCTCAGAGATCGCTATCCACCTCGATAGATTCAAGAACACAGTTACAATCCTTAAATAAAGATGGTGTTCTTGACCAATTACTCGTGTACATGAGTAGCAGCCGGTCTTGTAAACAAGAATTCGAGTCTTTCAACTCAACCCACAACACCATTCAGCAATCCGTAAACCCAAATAGCAACAGCAGATTCCACCACCTACCAAGGCTCGAAAATCCCACGATGACCAACTTCGATCAAGGATTAACTTTCAAACCCCATGTGAATGACTTCCAGGCTGAATCAGATCAACCAAACGACACGGACCATGATTCACGTGAGCGTCTTGACAATTGGGCGGATCTTGAACGGCTTGTGGCCACTCAACTCAACGGTCAAGTCGAGTCTTGCTATAGTGAGCCAAATGAAGACTTTTGTTTCCCACTTGACCATGAAGAACTAGAGCCATCTCAATATTGTGACACAACCACAACTTCTAGACCGAACCAAGGAGTGTACACAAGTGAGATTGATCTGTGGAGCTTTGCTCGATCATCTACATCTTCAGCATCCGTGGACCCGCTATGTCACTTGTCAGTGTGATGTTAAAATATAATCACAATATTATACAAACTATAAGAATTAATACGTACGAAATAGGGGTTAAGTTTAGGGTGGTGCATGAATTAAATTGACAAAATGTGAAGGTGATTGATGGCTAGGTAGCATGTGGTCGGAAAAAGAAAAGGGAAAATATATTCTATACACATATTATATAGAACAGGAATGAATAAGAATCAATGAATAAAGGTATATGTTTGTATGTACGTATTGGTGATGGATTTGTGGGGTGTCCCATGTCATGCATGCATGTCATAATATAACTTTGTCATCCATATGATAATATTATATTGAACGTACGCATAAAAAAAGCAGCCACTTTTAACGGAGAGTGGTGAATAATACATTTACACAGTAAGTACTTCGGCCATACTTCAGAATGTGAAATGTTAATCATGGCTTTAGAAACGAATAATATATACGTTGAGAATCCAAAAAAACCATATAACATGCCCATACGATTGTTGTGAATGTTATATACAAGATAGTTATGTGGCCACTTCTGTTTTATCCTGTTATTTCTGATTATCATTTTCGTTCATGTATTATATATATAGTTATATCATGCTGATCTCATAATTAATTATTATTTTTCATTTATTTGAAAAGTATATTTATGTGTTTATTAAGATAGAGTTGGTCCCATTATAAAGGTTTCACTAGCTATCAAAGGAAGTATAGAAAGTTGTATGAAAAGTTGAGTACCTTTTCTCCTGTTGAAATTATGTGTACAACCATTTATTATGTGTGGAAAAAATAGATGTCCTCTGTTAAAGAATGATTAGATTTCTGTTAGACAACTAACGCACCACACCCAACTCCATTACCTACGTAGTTATTAATAATTACTTTTATTCACAGGATCCCGTAATTATATATGCTATATACGTGTCACTACCCTGATGATAATGTGACTAGAGACGATCTTAGCTTCCAGTTTTGTTATCAATAATGATCCTAATCTAACATATTATTAACTATGTTAGTATGTTAGGTGTGTTCTGTAATGTTAGTGTAAAATTACCCAAATATCTTTGGTTAAGAAAGAAATACATAATAAATCAGTTGGAGCTGTTGGGTCTCGTTTTGTTTACACTACTAGAAAAATGGCCTTTAATGACGCGCATTGCATGTCATTAAAGGGGTAGATGACACGTATATTCGTGTCAAGGAAGGCCTGTCAAGAAAAGTTAATGACACGTATTTGTGTGTCATCTTTTTAAGGTAAAAAAATATATTATTTATAGAATTATTAATTTTCCTATCAAATGACAATTCTCATAACACAAAAAAAATATTCATATACAGAAAAATAATGCATTTCATATAATATTTAACAAAATACTAATATTTCATACAACATTCAAAGTTTAATATCAATACATAATTTTAACAAAAAACAAACGGTGCCACAAAAGTCCACCAATCTTCATTAATTTTCTTCAATCCCGGTATTCTTCAATCGTCACTTTCATACTTCTTTTGTAATATGTTTAGTTGCTGGAATAAGAAATGCATACCTGAAAGCAATGAACTCTATTGAAAAAATTAGATAAGAATCTAAAGACACAGGCAAGAGAATTTAACAATCATATGCTCAATAATAAAGAACCAGGGGGTATTTTGTTTCTACAAATATCATAGCTGACACATGTTAATAATCAAAAAAAGCAGTTGTCAGCTCTGGTTGGGTACACAGTAAACTTAAGTCAGCTTAAACCACCTTACCAGGATACATGAGCTGGCTCACGAGCCTAAACAAATCTACTATCTATATAAGAAACGTTCTTATACATAGAACTATGATAAAAGTAACTAAATGTTCATATTATGTAATATATAAAAATTATAATTAAAAGGCCACATCATACACAAGTGTAAAAATTTTATATATGTTTTGGTACCTCAGTTTTGCTAGCAGCCTTCATATTCTCTGAGAATTCTTCAATTATGTATCATGTTTTTGCCTACTAAAATTGATTCTAGAACAATAGGAGTAGCTGATTGCTCCTGACATATAATTGGTCCAATATTATGAGACTTCCCAGCTACTAGTTGTGCTTCATATAGAAGATGTGGCCTTAGAGCTTGAAAGGCAGTTAAAAAAATTAATGAAATGTAATATATCTTAGAAATTGAACAAAAGCAGCAAACTTAATAATGAGTATATGAAATATACCACTCTCGAGTTTCCAAATGTTAGAAAGATCTTGAATTCGACCTTCCACAAAATCCCGTAGAACATAAAGTGAGTACAATTATTACAAAACAACAACACGTATGATTAACGATAGTCAAATAAGAATATGGTATACCTTTCACTCAATATAGAAGTTTTCCATTTGCAACAAAAAATAATTATGAAGTGAAGATTATATACAGAAGATACTCCATGCATAACTTGATCAAATACCTAAACAATATAAGTTATGTATCTATCAAGAGTAGCACGAGTCAGTTAACAAAGCACATTAATACCCAACCATTTTTATTAAAAACTAGTAATTGACCCGGCTCGTTGCTCGGGGTTCCCTTTATTTTCATATAAAATTGGCCTTTAAAAAAAAAGGTGTTAGGAGTAGTATTAAGCCACACCTCATAATCTCGTAATCTTTAAAACCTTCCACCGGTTTAGTGGCATTACTAAGATTAGAGGCACGGATTATGCTAACTTTGATCAAGGAATATAACCAAACTAGACTATCAAAGTAACTAACCTTACTCAGCAGTTGGCATCTGCACATAAGGATAGGCCTGCATTTTCTGATCCTGCTGTCGTTGACTTTTCTGAGAATGTTTGACTTGCAATAAACTTTCACTTTCATAATACCAAGAATACCCCTGCTCATGCCAAAACCAACTATTTTCCATACACCTACACTTCTGAAGAGTTGACTTTTGACCCAATGGTTGACTTTCAAACAAATGGCCAATATGATTAAACTGAAATGACCAATTTGCCCCGTGATTGTGAATTCTCCAAAAGTGCATTAAAAAATCCACAAATTTTAGCAAAAAATAGACTTGTACCTCCTCACTAATAGATTAAGTCCAATGTAAGCTAGGTTGACAGTTGCTTACAATTAAATTCCAACAAATCAAATTGAAAACTTTCCCAAGTTCCATCAAGATGATGGATTTCTAATATGATCATGGAAAATAATGTATTTTTTTGCCAAATCTAAACTTAATAGGATCCCAGACATACCCCTTGTTATGAAAATCATTTATTCCTTAAAATTCATACTTTTCCTGAATTTCCAATTATACCCTTGGGCTTCTTACCAGTTTTTTTTCAATAGCCTTGGTCTCACCCCTCGTCCTCCATATATCTTCAGCCCAAATGGTCTTCTTCAATTCAAAAGAATCGGTAGACTCAAAAAAAGTAAACCAAGAAAAAGGCTTGAACAAAATTGAATATGTAAAAAAGGTTTTAAGCAAAAAACCTAACTCTCCATTGTTGAAAGCAGAGTTAATTGTGTGTGGAGGACTCTTGCCTATACGCAGAATATTACTAATTATCAAATCCGTCGCCATTTCCGAAGCTCTAAAGAATCCTTTTCCAGTTATAGCAATCTGCAAAAAGATTAAGAGCCGCCGATAACCAAAACATGTAAAAAATTGTGAGGATTGTGTATGGTATAACAGGGAATATTATTAGAGCATCAACTTCTCCAATAACCTTTGCAGCAACCTGTGGTATTATTTCATACATATTGATGTTAGAATTAGTTACACGGATGGTCCCTGTAGTATGGCTATATTGTAATTTAGTCCCCAACTTACAAAACTTACAACTGTAGACAAAAAGTTTAAGATATGATTAAACGTGCCTTGAGTACTGAGGTTGCCATAAGAATCCGCCTAACAATAGCTATAGATGATAGAACAGCAACAATCATAACACAAGTCATGAGAAACGCAGCTGCACGGATATGATGTATAACAGGTTATAAATTAATCAACAAATTAATGTATAACAGGTTACCAACGCGTTTTTGTGAGTAAATAACTTAAAAGAATTGATTAATGTAAGAATATACCCTTGCAGAAAAATGATAGTATAACAGGTTACCAACGCGTTTTTGTGAGTAAATAACTTAAAAGAATTGATTAATGTAAGAATATACCCTTGCAGAAAAATGATAGTATGGATCATGTTCACCAATGATGGGCGAGATAGCATCGTTTCCGATCCAACCAGCTGAAAAACACAAAATAAAAGAAAAAAAATGTCGTTATATTACAAGATTAATAAGTTCATTCATTTAGTCTTTTACCTTTCAGGTAGTAGAACATTGTGACTGATATTATGAGGCCGTTAAATAAAAACACTGTAACCCATGGCATCGCAGCTACAAAATGTCGAATCATTAAAAGCCATAACATTGATAAATGTAGAGGCAAGATTCCTCCACACACAATCAACATGGGCCATGATTTTCATCATTTTCCCAAAAGATCCCACCCCCCAAGTCCAAATGGACTTCATCAGATCAAGTAACGAAGAGACTGAAGACGAACCGGGCAAAAAAAGCGAAGGGTTAGACCAGTTCTGCAAGTTGTTACGCGCATATACAAACAAAAATTCAGAGAATCTATTTGCACACACAAACCCATTACAACACTCCTATACTGAATGCGGAATCTGAACCCGTACGCGACTTTCTTCATAAAGTCCGAGGATCGTTAACGTTCATTTAAATGGTGACGACTTTGGCCACATAAAAGCGCAACAGCAACACCTATAGATCACAAGGCTAGTGTGCACATACAATATTAAATCTTAGAATAAATAGCAATTTTGTACCATACTCCAACAGAAACTACTTACTAACCAACAAAAAAAGAGTTAACAAACTCTCTAAAGCTACCTAATGATAAAGTAAAACCTAGAAATTGAAATTTTAACTGTAAAAAACCTAAAATCATCATATCAGCATATAAATTAACAACAGAAGGCTTAATTTCTAAAACATAATTAAATAAAACGTGCCCTAATTAACGAAAATTAGTCGTTGTGCACCCAAATAAAATACCAAGCATCAACCTCAAATGAGCTATAACAATAATATGCTAAAGCATAACCCTAATCATCAAACATAACGTTAATTATACTTACATATTTAACAATGATCTAATGAACGGTACTTGAAACTCAATTATAAACCTCACTATTGTACTAAAAATACATAATCTAACAATTAATCAGAAAACTCACATTCCAAAACATAATAACAACACACAAACAAACCTGATAAACAAGAACAACACGATGATCATGTGGCTGATGAATATCATGCAACAAGCCTTCGTCTTAGCGGAAGCTGTACCACTAGAAACATTTAAAGTATATTCAAAATAGCAAAAATTAAACCTACAACTCTAACAAACTAACAATTGAGTAGATGAATGATTGATTAATCGATTTAATCAACGCGAATGAAGAAAACCGTACCGATGACGAATGATTGTTTGATTGAGTGCCGACTCGGTAACCTAACGCCATCATTTTCTCCGGCATTCGGAGTCATCGGAATCAAAGGCTCCGTTGAAGTAGAGTTTTGTTCGTGTTTTAGGCGTTTCGGAGCAGTAATTGAAGGAATCAGAGCTTCGATTCATAATCGAAAGCAGTTTTCGAAGGAATTAGAGCTTGCTCTTCGTGATTTGAACTCGTAATCGATAGGATCTTCTAGGGTTCTTCGCTTCGATCGGATCTCTAAGGGTTTTCGCTTCGAACTCGTGTGTCTGTGGTCTGTATTGTATCTCGTGTTTATGGCATGGAAAATTATAAAGTGACAGTGAACCTGACACGAAAAATCAAGTGTCTTCCGTGTTTAGTTTTTTTTTTTCAACTTTTTATGACAATTTAATAATGACAACCAAAACTATGTCATTATTTCTTTAATTTTTTTATAAGATGACATTTTATTATGACATACTTTTTTTTATGTCATTTATTTATAGAGTGTCATTAAAAACGTGTCATTAAAGGTTCATTTTTTAGTAGTGTTATTATTATAGTAGGCTTATGTATTAGATATAATTTATCATGTATTTATTTATTTGCTTTTGTTTAGCTAAGTTGTAATGAACCTGAGGCCATAACATTGTAATTGACTAGTTGGGTCGGCCCATGAGGCCCAAATGAGTAGACCTAGGGAGTTGGAGTATAAACAACCTTTATTATACTTCATACTCCCACAACTTTTGCTCTTCTATTCTCTCTTTCTACCTCTCCCACTTTCTCTCTCTATGTTTGGTTGACACTACTGATTCGAGATCCTGGTAGATTTGGTGATTTTCGCTCATCAAAGCTAAGGATTGATCTGAACTTAGTTGTTAGATACATTCACGAGACTTACAATTGGTATTAGAGCTATCGCTCAACTTTTGGGTTTTTCGGGTCTTCCACATCGGGTTTTGATCAAGAGTGTCGGTGTTTTGAGCTTGTATCTTTGTTAGACGTTTGTTTGTTGCCGTTTTAGACCTTTCTATCTTCAAAAATGAACCTGGTCTGATAATCTTAAATGGAACCATGACAAATTCCGAGTTATTGTTCATCATGGTTTTTGCATTTCGCAAAACTAAGTTTCTCGCAAGGAAAGTTCTGGCAAAGTTAATTTTCGCAAACTTAGTTCTCGTAAACAACCTGGTCCTTACAAGTTTTATTCTCTCAAGGTTTATTCTCGCATTTTCAAAGATAATTAATCTCGCATTCGCAATTTGTAATTTGCGAATTGCGAAATAACACACGTGGCAAATTTTTTAGTTTGAACTTTCATCTTACAACTTCAAAAATGGCTTCCGAAGCAAAATCTCTCTTGAAACACTACATCGGGCTCAAACAACAAACCACCCAAGTTGGTTGGTTTTTAGAAATTAACGATTGGAATTACCCGTTCATGAAATTTGCAAGAACACAAGACATGATAATGACCAAGTCTATTTGAGAGGGTCCTTATCGTCTTAAAGTAAAAAACCAAGCTAGTGTCATGATTGAAAAACCTTTTATTTCATTCACTCCCTAAGATTTTGATTTATTAGTTGTTGATCAAAAGGCCTTTCGTTACATGACAATGTTCTTAGACAAGAAGATTACAAAAAGCGTAAAAGAATTAACCACAACCCAAGATCTTTGGAAATGTTAATACATTTATTGTGATTGATGATTTACAGTTGAAGCATTCAACAAGTACAGAAAAGGGAGAGTTTGTTAGTGCAATATTTGTTGTATGCAGCTGATCGGATAAACTGGGGCAGTTTAGGGATTGCATATGTTTGTAAATGTTGAACCCTGCAAAGAACTGATGACCAAATGCGAAACAACTAATGGATCAAACATTAGTTGTTCTCCATTGTGAGGTTTTGACAACTTTTGGTCTAACCTGCTTACGATGCAAACTATTGACATAAGAATTGAAGATACAACGGTTGATCTACAAAGTATTGATGATCCAAACAACAGAAGGTAAACAGTTGATGGTTCAAACATAAGATGTTTAACAAAGATCAGTAGTTAGAATAGGATTCTCTATAGGAAGTTGTTTGTAAAAAGTGTATCGGTAGTTTGTAACCGTTTTTGTTAGCAGTCACTATCACCTTTTGCTCATCAGTAGTTATGCACATGTATAAAATGAAGAGGAGAGTATCTTCTTCAGTAACACTTTTCACGTCACAACACTCACCTGAATCGTGTACTTTTGTACTAGAAAATTCAATGTGAATGATGAGCTACGGTTGAGGGGGAGCAATCGATTGTAATCATTCGATTATAGTTAATATACAGTTGTTCTTCCATATGATACCTATTATTTAGCTCAAGAGAATTCTGTTAATTAACATGTTCATTTCTTTTACTAGTTGAAATTGTAATTCAAATATGATTTCAATTAAAGTGATGCTAATCCGTTCAAAGGATTAGATTAGTTGTTTACTGTTTCAATGATTGTGAATTGTATTCAAGTAGCTTATATTATTAGATCTACGATCCTAACAATGGGTATTGTTAGGGCATGAATATTTTGCACTGAGGATACGTTATCTTGACATAGTTTGTGGATCAGTTATCCTTAGCACATGTTCCAGATTATGTCAGTATCAAGGATCATCAATATATATTGTTATATTAGCAGGTATAACGGCTAATGACTTGGTTTATCATACTATTTCGCAGTCCAAGATAGTTGGCACGTAGTCAAATGCATGCAACGACTATAGGAAGTAGTGGCGAGATAATAAGACATTTTGTTATATTATTTTTGTATTTAAAAAAGCTTGTTTAGCTAGGTCACACACATCATACACGACTTACACTTTCTTCACTGCAATACAAGCAATTTACACGCACTTAGAAACTATTGTAATCATTGATCAAGGCTTCCACCATTGCAACACCATTTTCTTGATTAATATAGTGGTGATAGATGATTCGTCAACACCCGGGGTTTTTGGGCCGGCGATCATCATCTGATCAAGGGCTTTTCCTGGTAAGAAATCTTTGTGTTCATCTTTATTTCATTTACATAATCACCATTGTTGTTCAAGCACTCTACCTCACAAATCCGATTTGATAACATTATCCTTAAAACCGATTTTTGACCAAAACAATTTGGCGCCCACCATGTGGCAAGTGGTGCTTTAATCCAGAAGAATACTCATAAATTTTCAACCTTTTCAACTAATACCATAACCAATGGCCTCTAAACAGGCCTCTGCTTCAACCACTATACCATCATCAGTTTCTTGCTGATCAAAGGCCTCATTGTCGATGCCTCCTCCACCCGCAGGGATGCAAAGGACCAGCGCTACTCGGAGTAATGTAAGGATGAAAGAATGTGATTTAAGTGATTTATATTGTGTTTTTTACTTGTTTATACGTATCAAACACAAGTACTTTGATTAGTTTTATGTTACAGGTGATCGAAGCTTAAAGGAGCTACTTTGGAGCATTAGGATGGAGTAGAAATGCATGTAATGATATATTATATGTTAGAGAATTGAAATACGAAGATGTGGCCGCAAATGGGGATGAAAACGGAGTTGAAATGAAGATTTTAAGAAGAAAACGATGTTTTGGTTCTGCCGTAAGGCAGTGATCAGAGGCTGTAGACTACGCCCAGGCCATAGGCTACGATGTCCAGGTTTTAGACTACGTTCGGGTCTGATGAGAAATAGTTTTTTCTTGTTTCTCTTCCAAATTTATGCCCAATTAAACCCTAGGTCGAATATTATTCATACCCTAGCCACCAAGGACGACTTTGGAGCAATTCTTCGCCATCTTAAAACCTCTCAATAAAAAATCATCCATGGTTTCATCCTTCTAATTCATATTCGAGTCAATCGTGATGCAGAGGCAAGGCTAAACCACTCGTGACCACTTCAGGTGTAGGGTTTGCATATGAACTGATTATTCTTATGAACATTACAAGTATTGGGATTTAATTTTGATTAATCTTTTGGTTGATTGAATCTATATTTTTATTGGAATTGATTAACCAGTTGTGTTTTTGGGACTTTCGTTTATCATCAATTATTTGGTTTGTGTTCATCAACATTTAGGATTAAGTTCTTATCGCCATTGAACCATTTACCATTAATCATTGGTAGATGCTAAGTTTTATATTGATGAACTGGTAATTATGTAGACCGGGTTCATTTGTGTCTCTATGTTTGAAGATTCTCAGCCGACATACATGGAACTCCAATACTATAACCAAGTCCACCAGACTCTCAAACAAGGTAATTATCAACGAGAACATTATAACCAAGGGTACCATAGTCGGGCTCCTTATTGTCAGGGAAAATCTTATCAGCGCTCAAATCAGAAACTTAACGCTTATCCATCTGAAGATCTTGAGAATTGTCAGATGAACGTGTGTCTCTCATATGTTGAACGATCCATAGTGTAACCTCATCATTCAAGATAATATCGTTTGGAATAGTTGAGATGGAAGTATGATCTACTAGAGATAGGAAAGGGTTTGCGAGGTCGTTCAGTTACAGAGAAACCTCAGGAAAAACAGCTATGGATATCTTCACAAGTTGGGCATGAAGTCGAGGAGGTTTCGGAAATGCCAACTCAATTAATTGTTGAGGAGCCAACGAGTGCATTGGTTGTGGTTAAAGATGATGATATAGAGGGACATGGTTCAGATATTTTTGGGGCATGAAGTTGAAAGTTTTGACCCAGTTGAAGACATAACAACCTTTGAAGACTCGCTGATTGAAGTAACCCAGGCGAATCCCGTTTATTTTTCTATAATAGTCACATCGATAAATGAAGTTGGAGGAAATGGTTTAAGCTCAAAGAAAAGGAAAGTGAGTTTGGAAGACCTTGAACAAAACATGGTGAAATGGCCTTGTATTCGGTTTACACACATGTTCACCACAAATAAGAAGGTATGGACACACCACCTCTACTACCGACAATACATAGGAAACTCGATGGGAAAAATGCTCGGTTCGACCCCAATTAACATTTGATGTTTCGAAGATAAGTAAGAGTGTGTGGGCTCGGCCTGTAAACCATCGAGCATATTTTAGAAATTCTGAAGGGAAATTTGAATTCACACTGGCCCGGATTGATTCATTGGCATGTTAATTAGCTAGCTTATTTGGGAAATTCGGTAGGTAAATGTTCCATTAGACCACCATAATTGCCAAATCAGGTAACGTTCCGGATAAAGACCTTAACAAAAAATTAGCGCCGATCGGGTGGCAACCCAACCTTTTTTTGTTTTGTATATATTCCAGTTCTGTATATTTTTAATCGTTTGTCTCAAGTGTATCACCATAGAAAAGATCAAGTGTGGGAAGCCATAAGGCTAGTTGGAGATCAGAGTTTCCAGTAAGAAAGATATCTAGTGAGCGGATTATCAGGTTCTTTTGCTATGGTTGATTCAGGTACATGTATATATTGTTGTAATGAAAACTGTGTGTGTGTAATTTCCTATAAACCCTCAAAAGACCTTACTCATCCACCCGGGCTACCGGGGGGGGGGGGGGTAAAGGGCTTGTTGCATATGCTAAATGCAATCGTGATTCCTATGAAAGTGAGTTAGCTCTTTTAACATTTTTACTCTTTTATCAAATTTAATTAAGAATTTATTTAACTCAGCTTGGTAATTAAAATTATAGTTTTGCCACCGGTTTAAAAGACCTAACCTAACAGTTGTGAGAAGTGTTTGATCCCTTAACTTACAACTAGTTCTAATCAATATCTTAGATCTGATCCAGATCTATACATTGATATTAAATATACGGATCTAACTCGTTTAATACCTTAGTTCGATTGTTATTAGTGTATATATTATCAATATAAGATTAACGTGAAGCTTGAGAGAGAGAGAATACTTTAAATATTTCTGAATAACATTAATTCTCTCAAAACTTCAACACTTTACAAGTGAACAGTGGTTCACTATTTATAGAAGACGATCTGGTTCGCTAACATCCCCTAGCGAACCAGATTCCCCTTCGTTAAATAACTTAACTTAACGAACCACCCCCTGATTCGTTAACATCCCCTAACGAATCAGGGGGAAATACATTATAAAGTCCTAGTTCGCTAACATCCCTAGGGAACTAAACTTAACCTTAACGAACTAGTCTTAGTTCGCTAACATTCCTAGCGAACTAGACTCAATCATAACGAATTAGATAAATAAGCATTAAATATTACATTAAAATAATCAAATAAACATTAAGGATAATTACAAAGACTCGAGACGCAAAACCGTGCACTAACAGACACCCCCTCGTCTTGAGCTCTTTGTCTTTAACTTATTTGAAACGCTTTGTCTGCCAATCTCTGCAACTATGAATCCCATGTTCACTGCATACACGAACAACAAGTTGGAATTGCATAGCCAGGTCGTAATCTTCTTGGCGTTCAAACAAAATCTGCTTCCTGTGTAGCACGTCATTGTCTGTCTCTGATAAATTAACCAACCACATCGGATCGATTATCTTGATGAGCTCAGTCTGTAGTCCTCGACCACAAACAATAACGGCCTCGCCAGTACGATTGTCATAGTACCAACGGTTGAAAGACAGATGGATATCTTGAGGCATTGTCTTCACAGGAACCCTTCTCATTGTCTTTGGTGGCTTCACTTTCAAAACAAGTTTCTTCCAGCCGGTCCTCGGATCAATCTCATCAGTACGTTTACGTCTTGGGACCTGGGGCTTAAAGAACTTGAAGCCATGATTGACCTCGAACAGTAAGTGTTGATGAAACCACTCAGCAGTTCGGTTGCCCCCACGATTGATAAATGGACGTCTCGCGAGGGTGCGTACATCCCAACGCGGTAGTGTTAGAACATCCATTATCCTCTCGTAATATTGCACACCTTTTTCCCATTTAACAATACATACCTTAAGGTCTAAATCATAGAGCCAGGAGACAATGTCACCATGTACCTTAGAAACAGTCTTGAAGGTAGTCATCTGATTTGCCTCAATCCAAGCAACAGCGGTATCCTTTCTTTCTTTATCTACATACCGAAAAGCACTGATGATCTTACCCACTCTCTGGCGTTTGAACCATCTTTCAATGTCATCATCAGTCACTTCTTTGAGTGAAGGAACCGTTCGCTGCACAATCTTCTCCAAATCATCCTCAGTTTCATTAATTACGTCTTCATGAAATACCGGAGCACCTTGATCAACATTTGCGTGTTGATACAAGTCCGAGTACTCTTCAGCTGTCACATCCTCCATTTCAATCTCCTCGTTCTCATAAATAAAGTCGGTATTCATAAATAACGGATCATCTTCCATTTCATTCTCATTGATCACTTCGACATCGGGCTCAGTCTCTAATGTAGTCAGTTGATCGTCATTTAGCCCAAGTAAAATCGAGATCTGCTCCCTTGTCAAAGATCTAACCACAAACTCACTGATCTGTATCTCATCTCTGTTCACCACACTTCTAACCATCCCCAATTCATCAATAAATATCACCGTGTTAGCCTCAATCATCTCTATCTGCTTGGCCGCTGTTGGATCTTGAAATGAAATTATCTGTTTGTTTGAATCATCAGCGCCACTCACACCAGCACCAGAGGATGAACCATGTGATTGTTTAGGCTCACCTCCTGCATCAGACTCGTCAGGATCATCATCATCATTTTTTAGTTTCTTGAGGGCATCTTCTTTACAAGTTAATTGTAAAATTAACTCATCTTGTTCTTTTAATTTCACCCCCTGAGACTCAACAATCGCACGCAACGACTTGGTATCCTTCTGACAAAACGAAATGTATCTCATCATTTTTCGTTGATTCTCCATGAGTCGTTCTTGATTGAGTCGGTCAGCTACCATTTGATTTTCATATAAGTGTAACAGATTAAGCAGCATTTCCGTTTGACGGCCAGGTGACAAATTGTATACAGATGGATGAACTGGTTGAATAGGTCCCTGAGGCCGAGTGATTCTCATGAAAGAGACATCACTAGGCAGAGGCGGAGGAAAAGTAGTTGTTGGAAGAGGAGGAAGTCCCATTGTAGTGGTGGAAGAAACAGTTGACAGCACAGTAGGAGGCCTTGGCATCTCGGTCAACGCCATTTGAGGAATCAAGCCGAGCCTCTCATGTGACACCATCGTCGTTGTCAATGTGAGCATCGGGGTGCTAGTAGTTAGCGGCACCGCCGAGCTTTGAGTAGTTGATTGATGAGGTGGTGGTGCACCAATAATTACACCAGCCCCAGAGGACACACGTGGCTTCTTTGGTGGCTCATCAGTAGCTACAGCCTTACCCTTTCGTTTTCGTTCTTGCTAAGCTTTCATGGTGGTAGCTAGAGCAGCATCGACTGCATCTTGTTGTTCTTTCAGAGCTCGCTCACCAGTTCCATCATCATTGTTATCATCATCATCCCCACCATCATTGTTCCCACCTTCTCCCCCTTCACGCTCGGAATCCGAATCATCATGGATCCAACGCTCATTAGGAGGACATACATAATCTGGATTGATTATATGACCAATCATCCTTTTGTCTTGTGGCTTATCCTTTCGATAAATCAACATCCGATGCACCGTTTCAGCTTTCATATGTTCCATATCAAGAACATCGTTCACCAACGATCGATCAATCACCAAATCCGGTATCAAATCTTGAATAATTAATTGTAGAAAGCGTGGATACATCAAGAACTTCTTTGTCGGTAGAGTTTGTTGAACTTGCTCTTTCAAATGATCAAAGATGAGTTCTGAATAGTTGAATGGCTTGTTCAAAATTAAAGCAACAAATGCCGATTGTAAGCTCAGTCTACATTCATCGAAATTACCACGACGTCCACTCAAGCAATGAAGCAAGACATGCAGCAAGTACTTGTAAGGTGGACACAACCCATTCTTGTTCAACATTGATCGACGAATATCACCCCCATAATTTAATCTTGTGAATAACCCCCTAACCAGCGTCCTGTCAAATTCACTCGGGTAATCGTCACTGTCGTCAAAACGAAGTACTCGACGAATGACCTCAACATCAATAGTGATAGGAAGCTGATTAATTGTAGCTTGAACCCAATTACTTTCCTCAACATATACTGTTGGGTTCCAGAACTGCCTGATTATACTCAGATACACCTTAGGTTTAGCAGTGATTGCATAATGTATCTTCGATCGGCGTAAGAAATTCAACATAGCTACGAATGTCCTTAAATCAGCCACGTCGTGATCAACATAAGCACAGATATTGTGCTTCTTATCAAATGGTAATAAAATCATTTCAGCCTGTTGAGCTTGTTGTGGTGGTTGTCCTTGTGGTTGTTCTTGTGACGGTTGTTCTTGTGGCGGTTGAATTTGTTGTTCTTGATCAGCCATTGTTACTATATAAATTAAAAACCGTATATAAGAATAGATAACACCATATACATTCAAAAGATATATGTATTTAATCTAGTTACTCATATTAGACGATTTAAATCCTTTAATTAAATTAATTGAATATTCAATTTAGTTAATTAATTAATTTTTTTTAAATGTCATTCGTTAACAATCACCCTGATTCGTTACACAAAGATAACGAATCAGGCGATTCGCTATCAAGTAAATAGTTTAACGAACTGGGCCTAGCGAATCACTAATTAAGTTAACGAACTAACTCTAGTTCGTTATGTTTTAAGCGAATCAAACTCTGATTCGTGTGACGTCTTATTCGCTAAGCTAGTTCGTGTGAAATCTTAACGAATTGGACACGAAACAGTTCCAATTCGCTAAGACTAACGAATGGTCAAAATTAAGACTTTTTCTTTGACTTCACAAAGTCAAGGTCAAAATTATCAAGAACAATAATAGTCAACATCTTAACCCAGATTCAATTCGGCCATAATCATCGTTGAACTATCACGATAATCAGCTCGTTGAGCTCGGAAACACATTCGTTAATGTAGGTGAATGAGATTAAGACTCATTACCTAAGTGTACTAAAGATCAACGAACCAACAGCAATCATCAAGAACACACAACAATAATTAACCCAGCAAACAATAATCAAATGATGATTAAAGTCCACCAAGGGTATCGAAACGAGATTCCGATCAAAATTATATCAAAATCAGACAATTAATGACATAAGTTATACACAAAATGGTTTCAAAGGAGCAAAACCCTTAAACCCCTAAAATCACATAATTAAACAGTTAAATCAATGTCATTGTTGACGAAAATGATATCGCCAAAGACATGTATACCTTAGAAACTCAAATTAATCTTTGAAATGTTCAAACACAAAGATCGAAAATATCAGAGAGAATTTGAATAGTTTCTGAAATATGAAGAAAGAAGACGAACAGTGGTATCCTATTCGTTATCTTGTCTTATATAGCGATTCACGAAAACCTAGGTACAGCTTGCACGAATCAGACGATTCGTATAACTTAAAGTTAGCGAATTAGCCCATTCGCTAACTCGATTCGTTACCTTATGTTAGCGAATCACAATGTGATTCGTTAAATTAAAGATAGCGAATCATGACACGATTCGTGTCAGGATTCGTTAAATATGTATAACGAAGGGATGATTCATTACAGAGTGCGGAAGTGAATTAGGTTAGCGAACCAGAAGCTAGTTCGCTAAAGAATCATTCAGTTCGTTAACCATACATAACGAATTGGATTTTAACGAATTAAACCTTTTTATTTAATTTTTAAATTCAATAAATAAATGAATAAATTAATGAAGTAATCAATAAGTTAAATTATCGAGAAACCCTTATATCCCGACAACATAATACGTTAAAATTGTTTCAGATTTCCGAAACTTAACTTAAAAATTTATTAAAATATTTTGGTATAAAGAAAACGAAAATATTTTTGGTATTTTGTAAAAATTAAAGAATTTAAAGAATGTATTTACAGAAGAATATCCGAACAAATAACAAATAGACAATCTTTTTGTTTTTTTTTCAAAGATTTTATCCAAAGCAGTACATATTTTTGTAATTTTGTCGAGTTTGAGCAGAGAATCATATTGACCAAATTGCCCTTTCATTACAGTTTTATATTTCAGCGATATTATGACTGGCGATAAGTCGGTCATTGGTATTGTTGTCCACGTAAATCTAATAACACACATTCAAGTATTTTTGTGATATGATTCAATAGTTCAATTATAGCACAGAATATCAGAAATTATCAGCCTCTAATCTCGATTCAAGCTTAATTTGATTTTTGCCAAATCACCCCAACTTGACTTAAACCATTATATTGTTGATCAAAATTTTTGATACCAATTGTGAAATTTTAAGCAATGCATCAAGTTTCCTTTACTGTGAGTGAGTATGCACGAGTCCATCTGTCGGCTTACATACATTGTATCCCCTGGGGTCCGTTTCTTAATGGTATTAAGACGCACGCAAGGGAGGAACAATTGTATAACTAACAGCGGATTTTGATCAAGTCAGTAATGTAAATTGTACGAGGTACAGCGGTGATCAAGTTTAATGACTTTGGGTTTGCTCTAGAAAGCGAGTGAAATATTTATGCATACGAATACCCAGATGGTTAAGCCGCATAAAGACTCACAATGTTCAGAATCCTAACGCTTGTTATTTGCTTTATTTGATTTTTGGGTGATCAACAAATATAAGGCTTGAGTATGACTGGTTATTACATTTCTGCCATCCTCACCAAGACTTTTGCTAGAGACTAACACCCCTTTCAATTTGGCGTTTCTTTATGTTTATATCACATACTTTACTCTACTGGGTTGTTTTAAGACCTACCAATGCACCAATGCAATTAAGCACACAGTCTTTTAAGCTTACTTTTTGCTGAACTTGGGGTCAAGATAATCAATGTACTATCATTTTCTCTTTTTGCTTCAAAAACTCAATATTTTGAGGAGCATAAAAACAAAATAAAGATAAATTTAATCGCCCCAGTTAACTTAAGAGAATAAATTAATGGCTAACCTTCAATTCACACGTGAATCATAGGACCAAGACATGCAAGCATGCTTCACAAACTTAAATAACCGACATAATTTTAAGCGAGAAAATAATCTAAAAATCTTTTTGGTTTTTCTCTGTACAAACTTTAAAAACACAATTTTTTTTTGTATTTTCTATACTTTTCACCCCCTAAAATCTAAAACATAAAAAATAAAACTAAATCTATAAAGCAATTAAAAGATAATTATCATAATTTTAGGATCTCAGCAAGGGTCTTCAATCTATTTGAACCAAGCAAAAAAGTAAAACGTGTTTTATCAAACGCTTTGGTAAACAGATCGGCTTTTTGAAAATCAGTGTGTACTTTCTCAAGATCAATTAATTTCTTTTCATAACAATCCCGTATAAAATGATATCGAATCTCGATATGTTTCGTTTTAGAATGTTGTACGGGATTCTTGGTGATACTTATAGCAGCAGAATTATCAATCAAGATGGGAGTAGTAAGAAACTTCAAACCGTAGTCGCGTAGATGTTGTTGTATCCACAGAACCTGGGAACAGCAACTCGAGGCTGCAACATATTCAGCTTCGGCGGTTGAAGTAGAGACCGTTGTCTGCTTCTTACACTGCCAGGAAACAAGCCGGTTTCCTAAGAATTGACATCCTGCAGTCGTTGATTTGAAGTTGATCTTGTATCCTCCATAATCTGAGTCTGAGTAGGCGGTAAAATCTAAAGAATTATCTTTGGGGTACCATAACCCGATGTCAGGATTTCCCCGTAGATATTGCAAAATACACTTGACCGCTGCCAGGTGAGTCACTCGGGGCCTAGTTTGGTACCTAGCACACACACAAACAGCAAACATTATGTCGGGTCGAGAAGCAGTTAAATACATTAGAGAACCAATCATAGCACGATAAAGGGTCGGATCAACGGTATCCTCCAATTCATCCGGTGATAAATTGTGACCCACTGGAAGAGGAGTTGAAGGGATTTTTCCGGCAGTTATCTTGAATCGGCTCAAGACATCGTTCACATATTTAGTCTGATGAATGAAGATTCCCTTATCAGATTGATGAACCTGCAGCCCTAAAAAGAAATTCATCTCTCCGATCGAGCTCATTTCGAACTTTGTTTGCATGGACTTCTCGAACTCCTTACATAAAGTGTCGTTTGTAGACCCAAATATAATATCATCAACATAAATCTGGACTAGAAGAAGATCATCACCAACAGTTTTATGAAATAAAGTGCAGTCAACAGTTCCTCGTTTGAAGCCGTTATCAGTCAGATTGTCGGCGAGCGTGCCATACCAAGCTCTCGGGGCTTGATGTAGACCATACAGGGCCTTGTTTAAATGGTAAACACGGTCAGGATAATCAGGATCTTCAAAACCAGGTGGTTGTTGAACAAACACTTCCTCATGTAGTTCGCCATTGAGAAAAGCACTTTTAACATCCATTTGTGTCACACCCCGACTAGGTAGTTGCGGAAGCGTAATACGGGAATGTAACAGATAACACTGGTATCAACCACATTGTTTATAAAGAAAATTCAACAACTAATTTACATCATATTACATTGGTAGGTACTAAGTTTACAAACTAGGTGAAAAACACATAACCGGTTTACGAGCTTCTTATACAGTATTATATCAGCGTCTATTCACAGCTATTCAACTTTCTTCCTAACACCAAGCATGTAAGCAAATCATTCCACTTTTGCTTTACCAGAAAAGCATGTTAAAACGGGTCAACTACGTCTAGTTGGTGAGTTTCAAGTTTCACGAGTATCAATGAAATCAGTACACGAGTTCGTAAAGTTTTCAGTGTGTATGTATATATGTCTGTGTATGATGCATTATACTAAGCCACAAGTGAAACCGAAACGAGCTATACTGCATGGCCTCTCCTGCCCATGCGCTCCCGTTGGCATTTAACAGCCATTTTGCCCCAAGTATGTACTATGTCTAACACCACATAGCAGTATGTAAATATATAATGACAATGTGCAACTGGTTTTACATATGTTCCGGCTTACCCCACCGGCTCTGTCACAGTTGGGTTTGTCAAACCGATAGTACTATCCACACGCCACCGGCACGAAGTTAATCACTTGTGTTTGTGGGGACTTGTCAAGTGTTAGTACTTAGATAATCCACATCATCACACGTTTTCAAGTATATCAGTATATGTAAACATGCTTTTCACCCCAAAAGTTCGTAAAAACAATTTAGAAAGTGGGGGTCGTGAAACTCACCTAATCGTAGTTCGCACAGAAATTACGTGTCAATAATTCAGATGTCTCGTTTATAGCCTGATTCCTATAAACGGTATCGTATCGTTAATACTTGTACAGTGTTCAAGCTAAGTCGGGCTGTATAGATAATCTGGGTATAGCTGTTAGGCCCAGAACATGACCATAGTCTTAGATTGTGACGTTGTATACTATGAAATGTTTAAAACTGGATTTGGCTCAGTTTCATCGTTTTCCGAGCCTAGCTCAGTTGATCGTTTATACGTTTCGGGATTAGGTAAGATCACATAAAACTTAAGTAAATATATTGATTGATAAAATAAGTTGATTTATGAGAGAATTTTAAAGTTACGGTATCTGGTTTGATTGCAAGGCTCGTTTCCGTTTTCACACGGGTTTGATTATACAAAACGCGCACAATCCACCCGAATTGTCCGGAATTCTTGTAAAAAGTTCGTTTTTATCAATATCATTCAAAAATATGATATTTGACCACTTTTGACATTTTGACATACCAGTCAGTCCGTTAAACACAAAACTGCCGGTTTCGTTAAAACAATTATAATTTAAATATTTGATTAATCATAACTAAATATGTACTTATATATAAATTATGCAAATTTTTGTAAAAATACATTAAGACATGGAGAATTTTATAAAAATATTTTCAGAAATTTTATGATTAATTATTTATTTATAAAAATTCATTTAATAGGTTATAATCGTGTAATAAATGGCCCGTTTATATCAAACGACCTCCGAAAAATCCGATAATTTTTACCAATGACCTCAATGTTATTACATAGCCCCTGAAAAATTTCCAGAACTTAACTCTTTTGAAAAAATGCCTTTTTGTGCATTTTTCGGCTGTTAAAATTCGGTTAAACCATGATCGTACAAACCATACTTAGGCATTTCCAATGATTCCCAAACTTTACCAGTGATCTTACCATCACATATTAAACTCCAAAACAAAGTTTCATAATTTTTCAATATGTTTAGCTATTTTTCCCAAATAAACGCTCATAAACGGGAATAAATTCACCAAATATTCTCCGTTTATCGAAAAATTACCAAATTTGAACAGGGACTCATTTATATGATCCCTAATGTCCCTGCAAGTTTTCACAAGCTAACAACAAGCACGTCATCACCTAATACTAAACAGCCCCTAACCAAGTATTACGGGTTTACCTTGTCGGTTTTCGATGAATTTTGCTAGCTTAAACGGCTTTCCGGGTCTCGGGTTGCAAACTCAGTATATCTACATATCACATAAAATCAAACCAAGCATAAATCATCCATGTAACAGCCATGATAATTAGGGTTTCGGTTTTGGGTTCAAACCGAACTTTCTAACCGTAAAAACGTTGTATTTATGTTCTAATCCGCGTTTTTAACCAAAAAAGTATATGTTCCTGGTTTGTAAACATGTTTAACATCAAAACATAATTTTACTTGATTTTTAGGGTTTTTGGATGGTTAAACATGTTTAAAACTAACTAAAACATGTTTATATGTTAATTATATAAATCAAACTTGGTTAAATCTTCATAGAATTTGATCTTACCTTAGGGTTTTTGAAAGGGAGTTGAGAGAACAGAGCTAGAGCTGCTTGGACTTCAAAACTTTGTATGTTATAATGAATAAAAATGTCTTAAGGTGTAAGTTTTATATAAAAAATATAATGTGATGTTTGGTGTGTATTCCGATCGGAATAAAGAAGAGCCCATAATGGGCTGTTTTGGCCCATTACTCCAATCACACAAGCCCAAACATGAAAAGCCCACTTCAAGTTTAGTTCGGGTTCGGTTTTTCGCAAGAAAATTAATTCGGGTATGAGAAATAGCGCAAAAACGCGTGTTTTTCAGCTTATTTTTGTAAAATAAGAAAAACGTACTGACTCGTTGTAAAATTCCAAAATATTTTCACGGATTGCTTAGAACATGTCATATAAGTGTTTTATAAATCTTTTTCGGCTTAACGGATGCTACAATGCTTGTTTTGATATTAACGATTGCGTTTAAGCTTATAGCGTATCAATAAACGAAACCTTTTTCGTTTAAAGAGTTTTAAACGTACTAAGGCCTAAATATCAATATGTTAGCCTCTATAACATATATATAACTCGTATATGACCCCTCAGTATGTATACGGGTCATAATTAGTATCGGTCGGTTACTCGTTTAAGCACTACGAATTAACCGATTTATCGTTTACTTGTTACGTAAAGAATATAGTATACCTTGTTTTGCCATGAATGTCACATTCTCCCCCCGTTAAGAAATTTCGTCCCCGAAATATAATGTGTCATCGGTTTTCTAGGGAACAGGTGTGGGTATTTCTTTCGGAATTCGTCCTTTCGTTCCCAAGTATATTCGGGTCCTTGTTTTGAATTCCACCGAACTTTTACCAATGAAATTTTGTTGTGTCGTAACTGTTTGGTTTTCCCGTCTACAATTTCTACCGGTTCCTCTATGAAGTTGAGTTTTTCGTTGATCTGAACATCTTCCAGTGGTACTATTGTCGTTTCATCAGTCAAACACTTTTTCAGATTCGATACATGAAACACGTCGTGAATAGTGCTCAGTTCTAAGGGTAGTTTTAATCGGTAAGCTACGGGACCAATTTTTGCGATAATCTCAAAAGGTCCGATGTATCTCGGGGCTAGTTTGCCAGTCTTTCCAAATCTTATAACACCCTTCCATGGCGATACTTTTAAGAATACCTTATCACCTATTTCAAAAGATAACGGTTTTCTGCGAATATCGGCATAACTCTTTTGTCGGTCACGGGCAGCTTTCAATTTTTGTTTAACCTGGTGAATCTTATCGGTGGTTTCCTGAATTAAATCGGATCTTGAAATTTGAGTATCACCCACTTCTGTCCAACATAGTGGTGATCTACATTTTCGCCCGTATAGAGCTTCATAAGGTGCTGCTTGTATACTACTGTGATAACTGTTATTGTAAGAGAATTCAATGAGCGGGAGGTGTTGATCCCAATTCCCTTTAAAGTCCAGTACACAAGCACGAAGTAAATCTTCTAAGGTTTGGATGGTTCGTTCGGATTGACCATCGGTTTGGGGATGGTAAGCTGTACTTAAGTCGATTCGGGTTCCTAAGGCTTCTTGTACTGCTTGCCAGAAATGTGAAGTAAAGTGACTGTCTCGATCGGAAATAATCGAAAGAGGTACTCCGTGTCGAGATACTATTTCATCGATGTAAATTTGAGCGAGTTTTTCGGTGGTGTAGTTGCTACGGATGGGAATAAAGTGTGCGGATTTGGTTAATCGGTCCACAATTACCCAAATTGCGTTGTGTCCTCGAGAGGTTTTAGGAAGGTGTGTCACAAAGTCCATGGTAATTTGTTCCCATTTCCATTGTGGGATTTCGGGTTGTTGTAACATTCCCGAAGGTTTTTGATATTCCGCCTTTACCCTTGCACATGTTGCACATTTACTTACATACACGGCTATATCCTTTTTCATACCAGGCCACCAGTAAAATTCTTTGACATCCTTATACATCTTATCAGTACCTGGATGAATAGAATATTTGGATTTGAGTGCTTCATCAAGTATCAGCTTTCGGAGTTTATGAAGTGTTGGAATCCAGACCCGGTTTTTGTAATAATATACTTCATCGGTTTTCTTCTCAAAATTCCTTTCATTTCCATGTAGTTCTTCTTTTTCTAGCTGATCTGTCTTCAAGGCCTCATCTTGTGCAATGCGAACTTGTTCGGTTAGGCTACTTTGAACAATCATTCCGAGTGCTCGTACCCTTAATGGTCTGATTCTGTCTTTTCGGCTTAAAGCATCAGCTACTACGTTAGCCTTACCCGGATGGTATTTAATCTCACAATCATAATCATTTAACAGTTCTACCCATCTCCTTTGTCTCATGTTTAGCTCTTTCTGATCGAATATGTGTTGTAGGCTTTTGTGATCAGTATAGATGGTACATTTAGTGCCATACAAGTAATGTCTCCAAATCTTCAATGCAAAGATAACTGCTCCCAATTCCAAATCATGGGTCGTATAATTCTTTTCATGTACTTTTAATTGTCGGGAAGCATATGCTATTACTTTCTTTCTTTGCATCAGTACGCATCCTAAACCTTTACGAGATGCGTCACAATATACCACCAATTCATCAGTTCCATCTGGAAGGCTTAATATTGGAGCCTCACATAACTTCTTTTTTAACGTTTGAAAGGCCATTTCTTGTTCTTCTCCCCATTCATATGCTCGATCTTTTTGAGTTAGGAGGGTTAGAGGTTGTGCAATACTTGAAAAGTTTTCAATGAATCTTCTATAATACCCGGCTAGTCCTAAGAATTGACGAATTTCTCTTGGTGACTTAGGCACTTGCCAATTCTTAATGGCCTCAATTTTACTTGGGTCTACTTGGATTCCTTGATGGTTCACAATGTGTCCCAAAAACTGTACTTCTTGTAGCCAAAACTCACATTTGGACAACTTTGCGTATAACTTCTCTTGCCTCAATAATATTAAGATTTCCCGCAAATGTTGTTCGTGTTCCTCCTTACTTTTCGAATATATCAAAATGTCATCGATAAACACTATCACAAACTTGTCAAGGTAAGGTTTGCAAATTCGGTTCATGAGGTCCATAAACACTGCGGGTGCATTTGTCAACCCAAACGGCATAACCAAAAATTCATAGTGACCATACCGAGTTCGGAAAGCTGTTTTTGGTACGTCTTCTTCCTGAATTCTTACATGATGATAACCAGATCTAAGATCAATTTTTGAAAAATACTTCGCTCCTTGAAGTTGATCAAACAAGTCATCAATTCGAGGTAAGGGGTATCTATTCTTTATAGTCACTTTATTCAATTCCCGATAATCAATACACATTCGAAAACTCCCATCCTTCTTCTTTACAAACAACACTGGTGCTCCCCACGGTGAGTAACTAGGGCGAATAAAACCCCTGTCCAGTAATTCTTGTAACTGGTTGGACAGTTCTTGCATTTCAGAAGGCGCAAGTCTATAAGGTGCTTTAGCAATGGGTGCTGCTCCCGGTATCAAGTCAATACGGAATTCAACTTGTCGGGTCGGTGGTAAACCAGGCAACTCATCGGGGAATACATCTGAATACTCGTGTACCACTGGGATGTCTTCCATTCGTTTTTCCTCGGGTTCCTTAACTGTTACACTCGCCAAGTATAAAGTACAACCTTGGCGTAAATATCTCAATGCCTTAAGTTGAGATATGAGGGGCAGTACCGTACCAGATTTCTCACCTTGAACAATCATAGCTTCATCATTCGAAAGAGGTATTCTAACGGTCTTATCCTTACAGACAATTTCAGCTTTATACTTAGATATCCAGTCCATACCGACTATAATATTGAAACTTCCCAATTCCACTGGAAGTAAATCAATAAGGAATGGGTGGTCGTTTAGGATAAGGGAACAGTCTTGGACTATTCGGTTAACAAGTATAGACTTACCGTTAGCGAGTTCTATAGTATATGGTTTTGTTAGTTCACTAACCGGCATATTTTCTAAAGGTAAGAAATTAACAGATACGAAACTTCTATCGGCGCCCGTATCAAACAAAACTGAAGCATACTGACCCGAAACTAAGAATGTACCTGTCACCACATTCGGATCTTGACGCGCTTCACCCGGTCCTAATACAAACGCGCGTCCCTTAGCTGCATTGGAGGTTGATGCTTGTGCTTGGTTCTGCCTTCTCACTGCACCCGGGTTCAAATTGGGGCAGTATCTCCGAAAGTGTTTCGTACTGCCACATTCATAGCAGGCACGGAGGTTCGTGGTAGGTGGGGTTTGTTGGTTGAGTTGTGGGCGGGTTGGTTGAGGTCGAGGTAGTTGAGTTGATTGCGGTGGACGGTTAACAGTGTTGGTGGGGGTTCTACAGTTGGGGGCATAGTGTCCCGTTCTTCCACACTTTTGACAAATGATCGGTTTGCAATCACCCACATGATGAAAGTTACATCTTCTGCACTTCGGTAATGTCCCTTTATAGGCCTCTTGTTTTACATTAGAACTGGTCATGGCATAACTTCGGGTATTCGGACGAGCCCGTTTGTTCTGAGGGTTTCCTTGCATTCTTGTCCCATAATCAGTTCGTTTTAAACTTGTTGTTTCACCTGGCATCCTTATCACTCCACTTCTCATCAGATCAAAAGTAACGACACCCGTTTGAGATACCGCACTTTCTAATGTCGGGTGGGCAACTGAATTCACTATACTTCTCACAGCAGGGGTCAGTCCCCAGATATAACGTTCAATTCGTTTCGCTTCCGGTGTAACTAACCACGGAACTAAGCGGGACAGTTCGTTAAAATGATTCGTGTATCCCACATGGTCCGCTCCTTTCATTTCCAGATTCCATAACTCGTGTTCCAACCTCTGAATCTCACTTTTAGGACAAAAATGCTCTAGCATGAGGGTTTTTAATTCAGTCCATGACATACGATTAATAACATCTTGTCCCCTTATTTGGACTACCGTGTTCCACCACATCAGCGCTTGGTCTAGAAACATACTGGTAGCATATTTGACCACGCGGTTCGGTGGACACTCACTGATATTAATTACTGATTCGGTCTTTTCTATCCATTTGACCAGTCCACTAGGTCCTTCAATACCCTTAAACTCAATTGGTTTACATGATGTAAATTTTTTGTATGAGTACTCCTGACGCGGGGGTTCTCGGTTATTATTATTATTATTATTAGTTGTGTTAACCACCGGTACAGGGTTCGGGATATTATCAGGGTGCACAACAGGTTCTGGGTTCCCAGTGACATTCATAGTTGGGAGAGTGTTATTATTATTTATGACATTATCAGTATTCACCGGGGTAGTAACACCCGGGGCTACATTAGTGTCCGGCGGAGGTGTATTAACAGTGGCCGTGGTGGTGCTCGTAGGTTGATTAACAGTATTGTTAGCACGTATGCCTGCAGTGACTTGTGCTACAATTGTTGGTATCACTGCTTGTAGTTGACGAGCAATCATTGCGGCCACTTCCGCCTCAGACAAAGGGTTTGTTTTCCTCGGGGCAATTCTATAGAATAATCAATTATATAATAGTCAATATCGTTTCACTATAATCAGCACAACTTTACAATATTTCAATTTCACAACACATAACTATGCCAAAGAAAACACGTTTGTATTAATTATATTCATTACTGTACATATGCATCCAAAATTAGCGCATAGGCTTAACCTGGTATAGGCCAGCGCTTGTATATGCGTATCAAAATTTGTCACCAAGTGACATGTAGACTTAACCCGATAAGGGCCAGTGCTTGAAATAGTACTAAACCACAAACAACTCCCAAGTCAGCCCAACATGCTGTAACAAAATGCTGCTTGGGATATCAAAAGACTATATACATAAGACCAGACTATTATGTCCTATCCATTCTTGGTAACATGAAGCCACAACCAAACAACAGCAGCCACTAGGGCCGCATTAACCGTTAAGCATACCCCCAGTAGTATCATCGCTCGATCCTGACGCCCATGGCTGTGAGCACTGGATCTTTGCACAATTCTGATTTCCTGTTGCATATACCTCATGTGATCATACATATCATGTCTAAGCTGGTTTAGGCTATTTATCGAATGTGAGTGGTCTACAAGCTGATCAGTCGCTAAACCAAACCATGCTGAATCAGAATGACGAGGTGGCTCGGGTACCGGGGCAGGTAAACCCCAAGTAGGAATAGGTATCTCGGTTACCTGGACACGCGATGTTTCTCCCCTATGGTACGTAGATCGAGGTGGGAAAGAGGTGTGCTCAGGTGGACGCACTGAAATGCGAGCAGTCTGACGGTTTCTAATAGTGGGTGGGGGTACTGGTGCATGCTGTACAGGTGGAGTAGGGGATCTGGGTGCTCTAACAGGTGAATGGTAAGCACTAGTAGCTCCCTGTTCTACTACATTCCTAGGGGATTCCCTAGGGGGATAGGTGTCACAACGGTAACCCGATAAGTCGGGTTGATCCGCGGGTACCTCACGTGGAATTACCGCATCTGCACCTTCTCCTATTTCCTCTGGTTCCTCCTCGGTTTCCTCTTCCGGATCCTCCTCCTCCTCCTCAGGCCCTGCTGGTAGGGTATTAGGTAAACGATCAGTAGATCTTGACATATTCCTGCACAATTGTTAGTGATAAGAATAATATCCTTCTATATTAATCATAGTAAATACATGTCAGTATTTATACACATAAGCACAAATAATCGTTTATAAACCCAGATATTTATCTATTATTATATTTTATACACATATGTTGCTGTTTTTACCTATTCGATTGTTTATCGACTTCTTCTCGAATTTCCTCGTACAAAAAAGTCTGTTATTACGTTCCGGACCATAATAACCCACTTGTCCATTCGCGTTCATCACGAGAATCATTCGTGTATATTATTTAATATTATTTTATTCCCAGAGTTAATCGAGCCTACGGTTATCTTAGGGTATCCTAAGGGACATCCTAATTCTTTATAACCAATGGCTCTGATACCAACTTCTGTCACACCCCGACTAGGTAGTTGCGGAAGCGTAATACGGGAATGTAACAGATAACACTGGTATCAACCACATTGTTTATAAAGAAAATTCAACAACTAATTTACATCATATTACATTGGTAGGTACTAAGTTTACAAACTAGGTGAAAAACACATAACCGGTTTACGAGCTTCTTATACAGTATTATATCAGCGTCTATTCACAGCTATTCAACTTTCTTCCTAACACCAAGCATGTAAGCAAATCATTCCACTTTTGCTTTACCTGAAAAGCATGTTAAAACGGGTCAACTACGTCTAGTTGGTGAGTTTCAAGTTTCACGAGTATCAATGAAATCAGTACACGAGTTCGTAAAGTTTTCAGTGTGTATGTATATATGTCTGTGTATGATGCATTATACTAAGCAACAAGTGAAACCGAAACGAGCTATACTGCATGGCCTCTCCTGCCCATGCGCTCCCGTTGGCATTTAACAACCATTTTGCCCCAAGTATGTACTATGTCTAACACCACATAGCAGTATGTAAATATATAATGACAATGTGTAACTGGTTTTACATATGTTCCGGCTTACCCCACCGGCTCTGTCACAGTTGGGTTTGTCAAACCGATAGTACTATCCACACGCCACCGGCACGAAGTTAATCACTTGTGTTTGTGGGGACTTGTCAAGTGTTAGTACTTAGATAATCCACATCATCACACGTTTTCAAGTATATCAGTATATGTAAACATGCTTTTCACCCCAAAAGTTCGTAAAAACAATTTAGAAAGTGGGGGTCGTGAAACTCACCTTATCGTAGTTCGCACAGAAATTACGTGTCAATAATTCAGATGTCTCGTTTATAGCCTGATTCCTATAAACGGTATCGTATCGTTAATACTAGTATAGTGTTCAAGCTAAGTCGGGCTGTATAGATAATCTGGGTATAGCTGTTAGGCCCAGAACATGACCATAGTCTTAGATTGTGACGTTGTATACTATGAAATGTTTAAAACTGGATTTGGCTCAGTTTCACCGTTTTCCGAGCCTAGCTCAGTTGATCGTTTATACGTTTCGGGATTAGGTAAGATCACATAAAACTTAAGTAAATATATTGATTGATAAAATAAGTTGATTTATGAGAGAATTTTAAAGTTTCGGTATCTGGTTTGATTGCAGGGCTCGTTTCCGTTTTCACACGGGTTTGATTATACAAAACGCGCACAATCCACCCGAATTGTCCGGAATTCTCGTAAAAAGTTCGTTTTTATCAATATCATTCAAAAATATGATATTTGACCACTTTTGACATTTTGACATACCAGTCAGTCCGTTAAACACAAAACTGCCGATTTCGTTAAAACAATTATAATTTAAATCTTTGATTAATCATAACTAAATATGTACTTATATATAAATTATGCAAATTTTTGTAAAAATACATTAAGACATGGAGAATTTTATAAAAATATTTTCAGAAATTTTATGATTAATTATTTATTTATAAAAATTCATTTAATAGGTTATAATCGTGTAATAAATGGCCCGTTTATATCAAACGACCTCCGAAAAATCCGATAATTTTTACCAATGACCTCAATGTTATTACATATCCCCTGCAAAATTTCCAGAACTTAACTCTTTTGAAAAAATGCCTTTTTGTGCATTTTTCGGCTGTTAAAATTCGGTTAAACCATGATCGTACAAACCATACTTAGGCATTTCCAATGATTCCCAAACTTTACCAGTTATCTTACCATCACATATTAAACTCCAAAACCAAGTTTCATAATTTTTCAATATGTTTAGCTATTTTTCCCAAATAAACGCTCATAAACGGGAATAAATTCACCAAATATTCTCCGTTTATCGAAAAATTACCAAATTTGAACAGGGACTCATTTATATGATCCCTAATGTCCCTGCAAGTTTTCACAAGCTAACAACAAGCACGTCACAACCTAATACTAAACAGCCCCTAACCGAGTATTACGGGTTTACCTTGTCGGTTTTCGATGAATTTTGCTAGCTTAAACGGCTTTCCGGGTCTCGGGTTGCAAACTAAGTATATCTACATATCACATAACATCAAACCAAGCATAAATCATCCATGTAACAGCCATGATAATTAGGGTTTCGGTTTTGGGTTCAAACCGAACTTTCTAACCGTAAAAACGTTGTATTCATGTTCTAATCCGCGTTTTTGACCAAAAAAGTATATGTTCCTGGTTTGTAAACATGTTTAACATCAAAACATAATTTTACTTGATTTTTAGGGTTTTTGGATGGTTAAACATGTTTAAAACTAACTAAAACATGTTTATATGTTAATTATATAAATCAAACTTGGTTAAATCTTCATAGAATTTGATCTTACCTTAGGGTTTTTGAAAGGGAGTTGAGAGAACAGAGCTAGAGCTGCTTGGACTTCAAAACTTTGTATGTTATAATGAATAAAAATGTCTTAAGGTGTAAGTTTTATATAAAAAATATAATGTGATGTTTGGTGTGTATTCCGATCGGAATAAAGAAGAGCCCATAATGGGCTGTTTTGGCCCATTACTCCAATCACACAAGCCCAAACATGAAAAGCCCACTTCAAGTTTAGTTCGGGTTCGGTTTTTCGCAAGAAAATTAATTCGGGTATGAGAAATAGCGCAAAAACGCGTGTTTTTCAGCTTATTTTTGTAAAATAAGAAAAACGTACTGACTCGTTGTAAAATTCCAAAATATTTTCACGGATTGCTTAGAACATGTCATATAAGTGTTTTATAAATCTTTTTCGGCTTAACGGATGCTACAATGCTTGTTTTGATATTAACGATTGCGTTTAAGCTTATAGCGTATCAATAAACGAAACCTTTTTCGTTTAAAGAGTTTTAAACGTACTAAGGCCTAAATATCAATATGTTAGCCTCTATAACATATATATAACTCGTATATGACCCCTCAGTATGTATACGGGTCATAATTAGTATCGGTCGGTTACTCGTTTAAGCACTACGAATTAACCGATTTATCGTTTACTTGTTACGTAAAGAATATAGTATACCTCGTTTTGCCATGAATGTCACATTCTCCCCCCGTTAAGAAATTTAGTCCCCGAAATATAATGTGTCATCGGTTTTCTAGGGAACAGGTGTGGGTATTTCTTTCGGAATTCGTCATTTCGTTCCCAAGTATATTCGGGTCCTTGTTTTGAATTCCACCGAACTTTTACCAATGAAATTTTGTTGTGTCGTAACTGTTTGGTTTTCCCGTCTACAATTTCTACCGGTTCCTCTATGAAGTTGAGTTTTTCGTTGATCTGAACATCTTCCAGTGGTACTATTGTCGTTTCATCAGTCAAACACTTTTTCAGATTCGATACATGAAACACGTCGTGAATAGTGCTCAGTTCTAAGGGTAGTTTTAATCGGTAAGCTATGGGACCAATTTTTGCGATAATCTCAAAAGGTCCGATGTATCTCGGGGCTAGTTTGCCAGTCTTTCCAAATCTTATAACACCCTTCCATGGCGATACTTTTAAGAATACCTTATCACCTATTTCAAAAGATAACGGTTTTCTGCGAATATCGGCATAACTCTTTTGTCGGTCACGGGCAGCTTTCAATTTTTGTTTAACCTGGTGAATCTTATCGGTGGTTTCCTGAATTAAATCGGATCTTGAAATTTGAGTATCACCCACTTCTGTCCAACATAGTGGTGATCTACATTTTCGCCCGTATAGAGCTTCATAAGGTGCTGCTTGTATACTACTGTGATAACTGTTATTGTAAGAGAATTCAATGAGCGGGAGGTGTTGATCCCAATTCCCTTTAAAGTCCAGTACACAAGCACGAAGTAAATCTTCTAAGGTTTGGATGGTTCGTTCGGATTGACCATCGGTTTGGGGATGGTAAGCTGTACTTAAGTCGATTCGGGTTCCTAAGGCTTCTTGTACTGCTTGCCAGAAATGTGAAGTAAAGTGACTGTCTCGATCGGAAATAATCGAAAGAGGTACTCCGTGTCGAGATACTATTTCATCGATGTAAATTTGAGCGAGTTTTTCGGTGGTGTAGTTGCTACGGATGGGAATAAAGTGTGCGGATTTGGTTAATCGGTCCACAATTACCCAAATTGCGTTGTGTCCTCGAGAGGTTTTAGGAAGGTGTGTCACAAAGTCCATGGTAATTTGTTCCCATTTCCATTGTGGGATTTCGGGTTGTTGTAACATTCCCGAAGGTTTTTGATATTCCGCCTTTACCCTTGCACATGTTGCACATTTACTTACATACACGGCTATATCCTTTTTCATACCAGGCCACCAGTAAAATTCTTTGACATCCTTATACATCTTATCAGTACCTGGATGAATAGAATATTTGGATTTGTGTGCTTCATCAAGTATCAGCTTTCGGAGTTTATGAAGTGTTGGAATCCAGACCCGGTTTTTGTAATAATATACTTCATCGGTTTTCTTCTCAAAATTCCTTTCATTTCCATGTAGTTCTTCTTTTTCTAGCTGATCTGTCTTCAAGGCCTCATCTTGTGCAATGCGAACTTGTTCGGTTAGGCTACTTTGAACAATCATTCCGAGTGCTCGTACCCTTAATGGTCTGATTCTGTCTTTTCGGCTTAAAGCATCAGCTACTACGTTAGCCTTACCCGGATGGTATTTAATCTCACAATCATAATCATTTAACAGTTCTACCCATCTCCTTTGTCTCATGTTTAGCTCTTTCTGATCGAATATGTGTTGTAGGCTTTTGTGATCAGTATAGATGGTACATTTAGTGCCATACAAGTAATGTCTCCAAATCTTCAATGCAAAGATAACTGCTCCCAATTCCAAATCATGGGTCGTATAATTCTTTTCATGTACTTTTAATTGTCGGGAAGCATATGCTATTACTTTCTTTCTTTGCATCAGTACGCATCCTAAACCTTTACGAGATGCGTCACAATATACCACCAATTCATCAGTTCCATCTGGAAGGCTTAATATTGGAGCCTCACATAACTTCTGTTTTAACGTTTGAAAGGCCATTTCTTGTTCTTCTCCCCATTCATATGCTCGATCTTTTTGAGTTAGGAGGGTTAGAGGTTGTGCAATACTTGAAAAGTTTTCAATGAATCTTCTATAATACCCGGCTAGTCCTAAGAATTGACGAATTTCTCTTGGTGACTTAGGCACTTGCCAATTCTTAATGGCCTCAATTTTACTTGGGTCTACTTGGATTCCTTGATGGTTCACAATGTGTCCCAAAAACTGTACTTCTTGTAGCCAAAACTCACATTTGGACAACTTTGCGTATAACTTCTCTTGCCTCAATAATATTAAGATTTCCCGCAAATGTTGTTCGTGTTCCTCCTTACTTTTCGAATATATCAAAATGTCATCGATAAACACTATCACGAACTTGTCAAGGTAAGGTTTGCAAATTCGGTTCATGAGGTCCATAAACACTGCGGGTGCATTTGTCAACCCAAACGGCATAACCAAAAATTCATAGTGACCATACCGAGTTCGGAAAGCTGTTTTTGGTACGTCTTCTTCCTGAATTCTTACATGATGATAACCAGATCTAAGATCAATTTTTGAAAAATACTTCGCTCCTTGAAGTTGATCAAACAAGTCATCAATTCGAGGTAAGGGGTATCTATTCTTTATAGTCACTTTATTCAATTCCCGATAATCAATACACATTCGAAAACTCCCATCCTTCTTCTTTACAAACAACACTGGTGCTCCCCACGGTGAGTAACTAGGGCGAATAAAACCCCTGTCCAGTAATTCTTGTAACTGGTTGGACAGTTCTTGCATTTCAGAAGGCGCAAGTCTATAAGGTGCTTTAGCAATGGGTGCTGCTCCCGGTATCAAGTCAATACGGAATTCAACTTGTCGGGTCGGTGGTAAACCAGGCAACTCATCGGGGAATACATCTGAATACTCGTGTACCACTGGGATGTCTTCCATTCGTTTTTCCTCGGGTTCCTTAACTGTTACACTCGCCAAGTATAAAGTACAACCTTGGCGTAAATATCTCAATGCCTTAAGTTGAGATATGAGGGGCAGTACCGTACCAGATTTCTCACCTTGAACAATCATAGCTTCATCATTCGAAAGAGGTATTCTAACGGTCTTATTCTTACAGACAATTTCAGCTTTATACTTAGATATCCAGTCCATACCGACTATAATATTGAAACTTCCCAATTCCACTGGAAGTAAATCAATAAGGAATGGGTGGTCGTTTAGGATAAGGGAACAGTCTTGGACTATTCGGTTAACAAGTATAGACTTACCGTTAGCGAGTTCTATAGTATATGGTTTTGTTAGTTCACTAACCGGCATATTTTCTAAAGGTAAGAAATTAACAGATACGAAACTTCTATCGGCGCCCGTATCAAACAAAACTGAAGCATACTGACCCGAAACTAAGAATGTACCTGTCACCACATTCGGATCTTGACGCGCTTCACCCGGTCCTAATACAAACGCGCGTCCCTTAGCTGCATTGGAGGTTGATGCTTGTGCTTGGTTCTGCCTTCTCACTGCACCCGGGTTCAAATTGGGGCAGTATCTCCGAAAGTGTTTCGTACTGCCACATTCATAGCAGGCACGGAGGTTCGTGGTAGGTGGGGTTTGTTGGTTGAGTTGTGGGCGGGTTGGTTGAGGTCGAGGTAGTTGAGTTGATTGCGGTGGACGGTTAACAGTGTTGGTGGGGGTTCTACAGTTGGGGGCATAGTGTCCCGTTCTTCCACACTTTTGACAAATGATCGGTTTGCAATCACCCACATGATGAAAGTTACATCTTCTGCACTTCGGTAATGTCCCTTTATAGGCCTCTTGTTTTACATTAGAACTGGTCATGGCATAACTTCGGGTATTCGGACGAGCCCGTTTGTTCTGAGGGTTTCCTTGCATTCTTGTCCCATAATCAGTTCGTTTTAAACTTGTTGTTTCACCTGGCATCCTTATCACTCCACTTCTCATCAGATCAAAAGTAACGACACCCGTTTGAGATACCGCACTTTCTAATGTCGGGTGGGCAACTGAATTCACTATACTTCTCACAGCAGGGGTCAGTCCCCAGATATAACGTTCAATTCGTTTCGCTTCCGGTGTAACTAACCACGGAACTAAGCGGGACAGTTCGTTAAAATGATTCGTGTATCCCACATGGTCCGCTCCTTTCATTTCCAGATTCCATAACTCGTGTTCCAACCTCTGAATCTCACTTTTAGGACAAAAATGCTCTAGCATGAGGGTTTTTAATTCAGTCCATGACATACGATTAATAACATCTTGTCCCCTTATTTGGACTACCGTGTTCCACCACATCAGCGCTTGGTCTAGAAACATACTGGTAGCATATTTGACCACGCGGTTCGGTGGACACTCACTGATATTAATTACTGATTCGGTCTTTTCTATCCATTTGACCAGTCCACTAGGTCCTTCAATACCCTTAAACTCAATTGGTTTACATGATGTAAATTTTTTGTATGAGTACTCCTGACGCGGGGGTTCTCGGTTATTATTATTATTATTATTAGTTGTGTTAACCACCGGTACAGGGTTCGGGATATTATCAGGGTGCACAACAGGTTCTGGGTTCCCAGTGACATTCATAGTTGGGAGAGTGTTATTATTATTTATGACATTATCAGTATTCACCGGGGTAGTAACACCCGGGGCTACATTAGTGTCCGGCGGAGGTGTATTAACAGTGGCCGTGGTGGTGCTCGTAGGTTGATTAACAGTATTGTTAGCACGTATGCCTGCAGTGACTTGTGCTACAATTGTTGGTATCACTGCTTGTAGTTGACGAGCAATCATTGCGGCCACTTCCGCCTCAGACAAAGGGTTTGTTTTCCTCGGGGCAATTCTATAGAATAATCAATTATATAATAGTCAATATCGTTTCACTATAATCAGCACAACTTTACAATATTTCAATTTCACAACACATAACTATGCCAAAGAAAACACGTTTGTATTAATTATATTCATTACTGTACATATGCATCCAAAATTAGCGCATAGGCTTAACCTGGTATAGGCCAGCGCTTGTATATGCGTATCAAAATTTGTCACCAAGTGACATGTAGACTTAACCCGATAAGGGCCAGTGCTTGAAATAGTACTAAACCACAAACAACTCCCAAGTCAGCCCAACATGCTGTAACAAAATGCTGCTTGGGATATCAAAAGACTATATACATAAGACCAGACTATTATGTCCTATCCATTCTTGGTAACATGAAGCCACAACCAAACAACAGCAGCCACTAGGGCCGCATTAACCGTTAAGCATACCCCCAGTAGTATCATCGCTCGATCCTGACGCCCATGGCTGTGAGCACTGGATCTTTGCACAATTCTGATTTCCTGTTGCATATACCTCATGTGATCATACATATCATGTCTAAGCTGGTTTAGGCTATTTATCGAATGTGAGTGGTCTACAAGCTGATCAGTCGCTAAACCAAACCATGCTGAATCAGAATGACGAGGTGGCTCGGGTACCGGGGCAGGTAAACCCCAAGTAGGAATAGGTATCTCGGTTACCTGGACACGCGATGTTTCTCCCCTATGGTACGTAGATCGAGGTGGGAAAGAGGTGTGCTCAGGTGGACGCACTGAAATGCGAGCAGTCTGACGGTTTCTAATAGTGGGTGGGGGTACTGGTGCATGCTGTACAGGTGGAGTAGGGGATCTGGGTGCTCTAACAGGTGAATGGTAAGCACTAGTAGCTCCCTGTTCTACTACATTCCTAGGGGATTCCCTAGGGGGATAGGTGTCACAACGGTAACCCGATAAGTCGGGTTGATCCGCGGGTACCTCACGTGGAATTACCGCATCTGCACCTTCTCCTATTTCCTCTGGTTCCTCCTCGGTTTCCTCTTCCGGATCCTCCTCCTCCTCCTCAGGCCCTGCTGGTAGGGTATTAGGTAAACGATCAGTAGATCTTGACATATTCCTGCACAATTGTTAGTGATAAGAATAATATCCTTCTATATTAATCATAGTAAATACATGTCAGTATTTATACACATAAGCACAAATAATCGTTTATAAACCCAGATATTTATCTATTATTATATTTTATACACATATGTTGCTGTTTTTACCTATTCGATTGTTTATCGACTTCTTCTCGAATTTCCTCGTACAAAAAAGTCTGTTATTACGTTCCGGACCATAATAACCCACTTGTCCATTCGCGTTCATCACGAGAATCATTCGTGTATATTATTTAATATTATTTTATTCCCAGAGTTAATCGAGCCTACGGTTATCTTAGGGTATCCTAAGGGACATCCTAATTCTTTATAACCAATGGCTCTGATACCAACTTCTGTCACACCCCGACTAGGTAGTTGCGGAAGCGTAATACGGGAATGTAACAGATAACACTGGTATCAACCACATTGTTTATAAAGAAAATTCAACAACTAATTTACATCATATTACATTGGTAGGTACTAAGTTTACAAACTAGGTGAAAAACACATAACCGGTTTACGAGCTTCTTATACAGTATTATATCAGCGTCTATTCACAGCTATTCAACTTTCTTCCTAACACCAAGCATGTAAGCAAATCATTCCACTTTTGCTTTACCTGAAAAGCATGTTAAAACGGGTCAACTACGTCTAGTTGGTGAGTTTCAAGTTTCACGAGTATCAATGAAATCAGTACACGAGTTCGTAAAGTTTTCAGTGTGTATGTATATATGTCTGTGTATGATGCATTATACTAAGCAACAAGTGAAACCGAAACGAGCTATACTGCATGGCCTCTCCTGCCCATGCGCTCCCGTTGGCATTTAACAGCCATTTTGCCCCAAGTATGTACTATGTCTAACACCACATAGCAGTATGTAAATATATAATGACAATGTGCAACTGGTTTTACATATGTTCCGGCTTACCCCACCGGCTCTGTCACAGTTGGGTTTGTCAAACCGATAGTACTATCCACACGCCACCGGCACGAAGTTAATCACTTGTGTTTGTGGGGACTTGTCAAGTGTTAGTACTTAGATAATCCACATCATCACACGTTTTCAAGTATATCAGTATATGTAAACATGCTTTTCACCTCAAAAGTTTGTAAAAACAATTTAGAAAGTGGGGGTCGTGAAACTCACCTTATCGTAGTTCGCACAGAAATTACGTGTCAATAATTCAGATGTCTCGTTTATAGCCTGATTCCTATAAACGGTATCGTATCGTTAATACTAGTACAGTGTTCAAGCTAAGTCGGGCTGTATAGATAATCTGGGTATAGCTGTTAGGCCCAGAACATGACCATAGTCTTAGATTGTGACGTTGTATACTATGAAATGTTTAAAACTGGATTTGGCTCAGTTTCACCGTTTTCCGAGCCTAGCTCAGTTGATCGTTTATACGTTTCGGGATTAGGTAAGATCACATAAAACTTAAGTAAATATATTGATTGATAAAATAAGTTGATTTATGAGAGAATTTTAAAGTTTCGGTATCTGGTTTGATTGCAGGGCTCGTTTCCGTTTTCACACGGGTTTGATTATACAAAACGCGCACAATCCACCCGAATTGTCCGGAATTCTCGTAAAAAGTTCGTTTTTATCAATATCATTCAAAAATATGATATTTGACCACTTTTGACATTTTGACATACCAGTCAGTCCGTTAAACACAAAACTGCCGGTTTCGTTAAAACAATTATAATTTAAATCTTTGATTAATCATAACTAAATATGTACTTATATATAAATTATGCAAATTTTTGTAAAAATACATTAAGACATGGAGAATTTTATAAAAATATTTTCAGAAATTTTATGATTAATTATTTATTTATAAAAATTCATTTAATAGGTTATAATCGTGTAATAAATGGCCCGTTTATATCAAACGACCTCCGAAAAATCCGATAATTTATACCAATGACCTCAATGTTATTACATAGCCCCTGAAAAATTTCCAGAACTTAACTCTTTTGAAAAAATGCCTTTTTGTGCGTTTTTCGGCTGTTAAAATTCGGTTAAACCATGATCGTACAAACCATACTTAGGCATTTCCAATGATTCCCAAAATTTACCAGTGATCTTACCATCACATATTAAACTCCAAAACCAAGTTTCATAATTTTTCAATATGTTTAGCTATTTTTCCCAAATAAACGCTCATAAACGGGAATAAATTCACCAAATATTCTCCGTTTATCGAAAAATTACCAAATTTGAACAGGGACTCATTTATATGATCCCTAATGTCCCTGCAAGTTTTCACAAGCTAACAACAAGCACGTCACAACCTAATACTAAACAGCCCCTAACCGAGTATTACGGGTTTACCTTGTCGGTTTTCGATGAATTTTGCTAGCTTAAACGGCTTTCCGGGTCTCGGGTTGCAAACTCAGTATATCTACATATCACATAACATCAAACCAAGCATAAATCATCCATGTAACAGCCATGATAATTAGGGTTTCGGTTTTGGGTTCAAACCGAACTTTCTAACCGTAAAAACGTTGTATTCATGTTCTAATCCGCGTTTTTGACCAAAAAAGTATATGTTCCTGGTTTGTAAACATGTTTAACATCAAAACATAATTTTACTTGATTTTTAGGGTTTTTGGATGGTTAAACATGTTTAAAACTAACTAAAACATGTTTATATGTTAATTATATAAATCAAACTTGGTTAAATCTTCATAGAATTTGATCTTACCTTAGGGTTTTTGAAAGGGAGTTGAGAGAACAGAGCTAGAGCTGCTTGGACTTCAAAACTTTGTATGTTATAATGAATAAAAATGTCTTAAGGTGTAAGTTTTATATAAAAAATATAATGTGATGTTTGGTGTGTATTCCGATCGGAATAAAGAAGAGCCCATAATGGGCTGTTTTGGCCCATTACTCCAATCACACAAGCCCAAACATGAAAAGCCCACTTCAAGTTTAGTTCGGGTTCGGTTTTTCGCAAGAAAATTAATTCGGGTATGAGAAATAGCGCAAAAACGCGTGTTTTTCAGCTTATTTTTGTAAAATAAGAAAAACGTACTGACTCGTTGTAAAATTCCAAAATATTTTCACGGATTGCTTAGAACATGTCATATAAGTGTTTTATAAATCTTTTTCGGCTTAACGGATGCTACAATGCTTGTTTTGATATTAACGATTGCGTTTAAGCTTATAGCGTATCAATAAACGAAACCTTTTTCGTTTAAAGAGTTTTAAACGTACTAAGGCCTAAATATCAATATGTTAGCCTCTATAACATATATATAACTCGTATATGACCCCTCAGTATGTATACGGGTCATAATTAGTATCGGTCGGTTACTCGTTTAAGCACTACGAATTAACCGATTTATCGTTTACTTGTTACGTAAAGAATATAGTATACCTCGTTTTGCCATGAATGTCACAATTTGATAGACCTTGATATTCTTGTAAGCAGCATAAGCCAGGAAGATTCGAATCGACTCTAATCTTGCAACTGGAGCATATACCTCAGTATAATCAATACCCTCTTGCTGATGAAAACCTTGCACCACTAAACGTGCTTTGTTTCTGACAATCACTCCTCGATCGTCCTTTTTACATTTAAATACCAACTTAGTCGGAATAGCTTTCTTGACCCTAGTAGGCTTGTCTATTAAATCCCAAACACCCAATCGTGCAAATTGCTGTAATTCCTCTTGCATAGCTTCTACCCAAGAAGGATCTTCAAGTGCCTTACGAGCTGTCGTTGGCTCAACTTGAGAAAGAAAGCAATTGAATTTAGCAATATTCACAATTCCCGAAGAGTGTAAATTAGTGTAAGCACACAATACGTTATTGTCGCTTGTCGACGCAACTTGATGACGTGTACGAACGCCCACATCAAGTTCTCCAATGATATTTTCCTGTGGATGATATCCATGAATCCGAAGAGTAGAATTTTCAGGAACAGCAACATTATTAAATAAATTAGTGTAATGTTCACCCAACTCGGGAGATGAAGCATTATCACTATCAAGATCAATAACTTGAATCTCAGCTTGATCATCATCGGAAGAAGTAGAAGCACAATCAATAACAACTGGAGGAACAACTTGAGATTCTTCAGTTGTAGCATCTGGTTGAACTTCATCTGCATTAGAACTTGAAGAGCTTGGAATGTTCAAGTGTTATTCAAAGTATGCTCTAACCAGATCTTCTTCAATATGATCAGTCGAAGGAGTAAACGAATTAAATAAACTATCGTAGTCAAACATCCAGTCTGGACCTTTCCCTTGAGGAGGAGTTGTGTACTTTTGACAGTCCACATGGTACCATTCTTCAACACAGCCAGATGTAAAATTAAATATTCTTTTCTTTGGAGACGCATATCCCAAGAAATATCCTTCGATAGCCTTTTCATCAAATTTACCCGAATCCTTCTTCAACATTGTACACGGATACCCAAATGGTTCCAGGTACTTTAAATTAGGTTTTCTGTTATTTAATATTTCATAGCTTGTCTTCTTGAGTCGCTTTACTGTTAGAACCCGATTAAGTGTATAACAAGCTGTGTTCACTGCTTCATTCAAAAATTGAATAGGAAGCTTTGAATCAGCAAGCATTGTACGTGCAGCTTCAATCAGTGTTCTATTTTTCCTTTCAGCAACACCATTTTGTTGTGGTACATAAGGTGCACTATATTCTCGGTGAATTCCCTTTTGAATACAAAAGAAATCCAAAATAGTGTTTTTGAATTCAGTACCATTATCACACCGGATTCTTCTCACCTTTTGTTTGTACAGTGATTCAATCTTAGTAATAAGGTTTTGTACCAAAACAGGTGTTTGATCTTTTGAACTCATAAATAACACCCATGAATATCTTGAATAATCATCTGTCACTACAAGATAATACCAGTCTCCAGAAATACTCGCACGATTCACTGGACCAAACAAATCCATATGAAGTCGTTCAAGAGGAGTATTAATGGAATTCAATAACTTAGAAGGATGTGTCTTTTTCTTCTGTTTGCCCTTCTTGCATGCAACACAGTGATCAGATAACTTAAAGTTCTTTAACGAGACACCCTCAACTAAATTATTTGCCATTAAATAATTCATCTTTCTAACATGAATGTGACCCATTCTTCGATGCCATAGAATCGAGTCTTTCTCGGTTGCTTTCAAGACAAAACATGTTTCGATCGATGTTGATATCTTAGAACTCATGTTTAAGACATAAATATCATTTGATCGTGGTGATCGCATGACAACCATGTCCTCAGGAATAATAAAACCCGGTTTCAAGATAAGACACTCTTTGTCAGTAAATATTGTAGTGTACTTTTTATCACAAATCTGCGATACACTCAATAAGTTATGATCAACCTTGTCACAATAATTTACTTTCTCAAACGTAATGTGACCATTAGAAACATCACCCTCTTGTGTGATCATGCCCCCAGAATTCCCAGCAAACGCTACATAACCTCCTTGAATATTTCTTACGTTGGTTAATAGGTCGAGATTTCCGGTGATATGACGAGAACATCTGCTATCCATGATCCAGTTTTCACCAGAAATGGTCTTGGATGAACCCTACACATAAACAAAAGTGATTAGTTCAAAAAGGCAGCCCAGGCCTCAGTCTTGGGCACCTTTTGGTTTTCTCTTTGATCATTAACTTTAACAGTTTTCAATTGTTGTTCAGCCACTTGTGAATAAGTTACTGGCTTCTTAGACATTTGTCTTAAGTACGCTGCCTGAACAATGTTTCAATTCCTGTTTTGACATATAGGTTCAGTTGGAATGAACTTTGGTTTCACTTGACCGTGTGTCTCATTGATCTGAAACACCTTCCGAGGATTCACATCAGAGAACAAAATATGAGTATCATCAGCAAACGACACTGGTCGTTTCAGAATCTCCTTAACCACTGGAATTGGCTTTGATTTGTCCTTGATAAAAGGATGAAGATTCTGATAGTTCTGTTGACCGCAACTTCTCACAACATGACCTTGTTGACCGCAAAAAAAACACGTTCGCATGTCTACATGATGATGTTTAGAGAAAATTGGAATAGATGGTTGATGGTGACTCACATTTTTAGTCATGCTCTTAGCAAACTCATCAGATAATCCAGATTTCTTCTTTAAATAAAAATCTAAATTAGAACTGTTTGAAAAACTTTTTAGTGTATCTATTCCAGTTGACTTAACAAAATTAATCTTCTTAGCTTGTTTTATAAATTGTTTTGCCTTAGTCAATGGATCACACTGAATTGATGTTTTCGTTTGAGCGTACACACGTTCAAGTTCTTGAATTTTTGAAGTTTCAATGACAAAAACACTCTCAATAAGTTCAGGTTTGATAATACTTATTGGAATGTCTTTTTCAGTGAACATTGTGTCCATTCCTTTTAACTTAAAGACTCTAGCAACAGATGGCTTAGAACTAGAAGGATTAATGAAACGCATTAGATCCTCATCAGAAATTTTCGGTTTAACTGACTTCTTTGCCTTCATAGAGTTCACTTTCTTTGAATTTTCCTTTGTCTCTTGAGGTTTGTGTGAACCATACACTGCGTCCTCAAATTCATAAGGTTCGCACAGAATATGATTAGAACGGGGAATGTTCTTATTCTTGTGTATAATCTCTGGTTCAAACACATCCTCGATAATGACCTCGTCATTGTGTTCAACAAACACCTTTTTGCTTTGGACATGAGATTTTTGAGGAGCAACTTGGGGTTTAACAATTTCAGGTTTAATCATTTTAGGTTTTTCAGAAATCACAGATTCCTTTTGAATCAAATCCTCTTCTCTTCTTGCAAAAGGATTAATTTTATAATCATTATGAAAAGGTGGTGGAATTTCAACAAAACCAATACCTTTCTTAGAATCTTTTTGTTTTCCAGAAACTTCAATAATTTCATTCAATAAAATGAAGAATTTCGAAATTTACCCAACTTGTTCTTCAACTCAAGAACCTCATTCTCAAGCTCAGTTATCTTAGAACGATGTTTCAAGATTTCCTGAAACTTTTGGTCATTAATGGTCATTTTCACAGATAACTCGGCTTTGAGATCATGATTACTTGTCGACAATGCTTCAATCTTTTCTCGAGATTTCATTTGAGACTCAAGAGATTGTCGATAAGTGTCCTTAAGAGAAGCAATTTCTCTTATAAGATTATCATTTTGATTTTTCAAAGCTTCTAACTTAGAGTTGTTAGATTCACAATCAACACATGATGTTTTACCAAATGAAGTAGAAGAAATAGAATTACTAACCTCATTGATCTTAGCCATGCAAGCAAACATTGAGTCAGAAGACTTGTCGTAAGAATCGTCAGAATCAGATCCAGAATCATTATCTGAAGACATCACATTAGCAGTAGCATCTTGACAATCTTCAGGTAACCCAAACATAGCTAAATTTGCTTGAACATCATTGCATAGTAGCCGTTGTGACCAATCAGTCCCGTCTGCTAACATTGCTTGTGTTGTTGAAGAAGATGGTTTCTTTTCAGCATCACTTCCCCGTGGTGAAGAAGCATTTTGACTTTGACCACGAGATCCAGTGTATTCTTTTCTTGGTTTGTCACATTCCTTTGCGAAATGCCCGAATTCTTGACAATTATAACATTTCACCTTCAATTTATCAAAACCCAACTTCTTGTTAAATGCTGGAAGATCTTTTCCAGTTCTCTGCATGAATCTTTTAACTTTACGAACGATCATGGCCATATTCCATTTCAAATCCATGATCTCTAGATCATCCGGATCTATCTGATCATAATCCTCATCTGTTAACTCACTCGTGGCAATTTTACTACTCACCAAGTTTTCATATGAGGACATAAATGCCGTCAGAAAAGCAAAGTTTTGCTCAGCTTCCTTCATATTCACACTAGGTGGTGTAGCAAATGGATTGGTACTAGCAAAACTTCCAGAACCACCTGAATTACCAGCAGAATAGAAACAAACTTTTGGATCATTAAATATAGCAGATTCTTTTTCACTTGTGGCATGAGTAAGAAAAGCAGTGATAGGTGAGATTGTTGAACTCAGAGGCATACTTCCACCATAGAAAGCCGGATCTTGATTTTCTTTGGAAGATTTTTGACACTTAAGATCATATTCTCTAGCTTCGATCTTTTGTAGAAATTCAAGTGCTGTCAAATCTTCATTCAGAAAATAATCATTCTCTTTCAAACCATGAGAAATGTTGAATAGAAACTAGGAAGCACACTCTTGATAGTGTTAATTTTATCTCTTTCAGAAATATCCATTTTCATTTTATCCATTTCAGCAATTAAGTGACTAAATCTTGTAGTCATCTCTTCAACTGTTTCTCCTTTCAATAAGTTAAAGTTTCGAAATTGAAACTTGAGCATCACTTTCTTACTCTCAGCTGTGTTTCCCATGCTTCTCATACGCAGATGTTGAAATAAAGATGCACATCTCTTGATACTTCCAACTTGATGAAAAATATTCTCTGGTAAAGCCATAGTCAAAGTAGAATATGCTTTTATCTCGATTTCTAAAGCTTTCTTCTCTTCTTGTGAGTATTGAGAAACAGCTTTAGGAGTATACCCAATAGTATCATCACCAATCATTGGTGCAACATAAACCTCAACAAGACAATAAGAACAGTTAGGATGAACAGATCCCAAATGTGCACGAAACCGAGGTTCCCATTTGGCAAAGTCACTGAACTTCATCAATCTTGGACATTTAGAATGTGAACCTATCTCGGTATCAAGTTGCAACATCTGTTGCATCAACATATTTTGAGACGCCAATGCATACATACCAGCCATATTTGAAAATAAACAAGTAATAAAATATCTTAACGAATCAGTGAACAGTGAACAGTAGTAGCGAACTGTGAACAGTTGTAGCGAACTGTGAATAGTGTAGCGAATTGAGTATTAACAAATCAAATCTTAACGAATGAGGTGAGAGTGTTAGCGAATCAAAAGTCAACCTAGCGAGTCAACTTTAACGAATCACAAATAAGTTTATCGAATCACCCAAATGACTAAATAGATAACGAATGTGATGAAAGTTTAACGAATCACAAGTCAACTTAGCGAATTGACCAAATGAATTGACCAAGTCAACTTAACGAATTGATCACACGAATTGACCAAGTCAACTTAACGAATTGATCACACGAATTGACTAAGTCAACTTAACGAATTACTAAGGATAGCTTAGCGAATTAAGATAACGAATTAGTTACAGTGTATTAGCGAATCACACTATAACGAATTATACTATAACAAATCAGGTTGTTCCAACCGTTTGTAACAAACTTGATTCCTTTCTGCCACGTGGCAAAAAGTTGTTATGGCACAAATTCCAAGACAAACACGTGTCAAACGAATCAGTTATCTAGTTAACGAACTACATAACACGAATTAATTAACTCACACGAATCAGTTAGCGAACTGATTAGCGAATGGCAAGAACTGATAGCGAATCAGATTAAAGATATAGCAAATCGCCTGGAACTTTATAGCGAATTGCATTCATCTTCAAATCTTCAAACATTCAAGAACAATTTTCCAGAAATATGAAGATCAAACCCAGAAACTAATCAATTCCAGATCTGTAATACACACTCAATTCTTAACCAAAACTAACAAATAACATACCAAACTCTTCGTAATCACAACACGATTTCAACTCAACATATCTCGTAACCGATTATCACACTATAAGAACCAATTTCAACCAAAATCACTCCCCTGTTTACGGACTTACACCGAAAACCCAATACACATCACAAATCCAATTCACACTCCAATTCCTCACAATTGAACATCAACAATACCTTAACTAAATCAGATCCACTCTAATCCATCCAGAATCAATCCAAATCAACTCGAATTGATTCAAAAACAGAAAATAAACACAAAAATTATAATAATAACAATCAAATCAAGCTAATCGAGCCCCGAAAGCTCTGATACCACTTGTTTGATCCCTTAACTTACAACTCGTTCTAATCAATATCTTAGATCTGATCCAGATCTATACATTGATATTAAATATACGGATCTAACTCTTTTAACACCTTAGTTCGATTGTTATTAGTGTATATATTATCAATATAAGATTAACGTGAAGCTTGAGAGAGAGAGAGAATACTTTAAAATATTTCTGAATAACATTAATTCTCTCAAAACTTCAACACTTTACAAGTGAACAGTGGTTCACTATTTATAGAAAACGATATGGTTCGCTAACATCCCCTAGCGAACCAGCTTCCCCTTCGTTAAATAACTTAACTTAACGAACCACCCCCTGATTCGTTAACATCCCCTAACGAATCAGGAGGAAATACATTATAAAGTCCTAGTTTGCTAACATCCCTAGCGAACTAGACTTAACCTTAACGAACTAGTCTTAGTTCACTAACATTCCTAGCGAACTAGACTCAATCATAACGAATTAGATAAATAAGCATTAAATATTACATTAAAATAATCAAATAAACTTTAAGGATAATTACAAAGACTCGAGACGCAAAAGCGTGCACTAACAAGAAGCATTCTTATACACGTGTGAGAGTTTGCAGATTTTGTTTAGGGATTTGAGGAGCCGGGTTCGTTTAGAGAAAGCACAAGTATACTTGGGTGGCTTATTTGCTTATCAGGTGAATTTGTTTGCATAATTCTTTTTGGTTTGCAAATTTGGTTGTTAAAAGTGTAATTGTATAAATTGTTATGACCATCACAACAAGCCCGGTTTTAAAATTAATTAACAGTAAATTTTAACCCCGTCCTCGTTAATATTCTTTTTAATGTTAAATTTTAAACATTGAGAACAATGTTAACCTCAAGTGTGGGGATAGGGGGGGGGATTAAGTTTTTTGCCTTAAAGTAGCTTGATTGTGCGCAAAAGCTGGAATTGTAACTTGTTAATTGTTATTTTATATGCCAAGTAGAGGTCTTTGGTCATGGTCAGTTTATAAGCTTCTCGAAATTCTTCCCATTCAAATGTTTTTCAAAATGAAAAATTTAAATGAACCATTTAGATGGTGATAACGAGTCATGAAGACGAGTACACATGTTTCATATCGGCAGCCTAAATCCTGTGGTACGTGTGTGAAATTTCCTTTATATATAATACACATATAATATATAGTATATAGGCATGTCATATGAGTGCCATTATAGAGAACAACAAGTATGTCCATGATATCGTGAACTTGGTTGTCTCATGTATTTCAAGATCTTAATACAACCACCTGTATAGATAAATAGGACGGTAGAAAACCCACATTATATTGGCCTTAAAAAAATTCCTACCCTACATTATTCCCTAGGAGCCAATTGTTGTATTTTCCATTTTTCTTTATTCTTTTTAACCCACATTATAAGCCGTGTTAGCCTTGGTCTTTTCTTTTAACCCTGTGGATTAAACCTGGTATGTTAGGAGTTGCATATAAGTTGTTTGTCGTGCATAGTACAGAATGTACGTATGTCTCGGGTAAGTTGTTTGTATATATTGATGTTAGTATTTGTTAAAAAAATGAAAAAAAAAATGAAAAAAAATAAAAAAAAAAGAGAAAAGAATATAAAAAATGAAAAGTCAAAGAAAAGCTCAAAAAGAGTCAATATTTGAGTCAGTATCTTTTGTAAATAATAGTGAGTGTGTTTGTTTGTTCGTTGAATAAATTGAGTTTCATCCACCATAAGTTACTAAATAAATCCGCTTCCATACCCTAACCTAAGCCACAACAAATCCCTTAGTTCTATTCTCTATGCAACCGGTGGGTAACGGTTGGATATATGACTTGCTTCCAAGCTTATTACATTGTGTTCATACTTGGTATAGAGGGCAGATAGATACTAGCACATTTTATGTTGGTCCAGATATTAAACCGAGAGGAGAGATGTTATATTATGAGGGGTATGAGCATGTGTACCTTAACCGGAAACAAAGTCACTTGTTTGGGCGGTTCCATAGTTCTAAAACGTATCAGTAAATTGTTTGGTGGGTTATCAACCTTGACAATGTCTATTGGGAATTGGGTATGACCTTATACCTCACTAGTATTAATACTGATAATTGATAAACCATCGATCGAGGTGTATGTGTTTCATGATAGTTTGCTTGAGGGCAAGCAAATGGTAAGTGTGAGGATGTGATGTAAGGATGAAATAACGTGCTTTAAGTGTTTTATATTGTGTGTTTTACTTTTTTATATATATCGAACACAAGTACATTGATTGGTTTTATGTCTACAGGTGATCGGAGCTTAAAGGATCTTAAAGGAGCTACTTTGGAGAATTTAGTATGGAGCGGAAATGAAAGTAACAATATATTATATGATAGAGAAATGAAATACGAAGATGTGGCCGCAAACGGGGATGAAAACGGAGTTGAAATGAAGATTTTATGAAGAAAACGATGTTTTGGTGTTGTAGCTGCCGTAAGGCAGTGATCAGAAGCCGTAGACTATGCCTTGGCTGTAGGCTACGGTGGCCAGGCCGTAGAATACGGCCGGGTATGACGAGAAATCAATTTTTCTTGTTTTTCTTCCATATTTAAGCCCAATTAAACCCTAAGTCGAATATTGTTTATACCCTAGCCACCAAGGACGACTTTGGAGCAATTCTTCACATCTTAACACCTCTAAATCACCAAATCATCCAAGGTTTCATCCTTCCAATCCATATTCGAGTCAATCGTGATGCAGAGGAAAGGTTAAACCACTCGTGACCACTTCAGGTGTAGGGTTTTGCATATGAACTTATAATTCTTACGAACATTACACGTATTGGGATTTAGTTTTAATTAATCTTTGGGTTGATTTAATCTATATGTTTATTGGAATTGATTAAGCAGTTGTGTATTTGGGACTTTCGTTTATCATCTATTATTTGGTTTGTGTTCATCAACATTTAGGATTAAGTTCTTATCTTCATTGAAAAGTTACCATTAATCATTGGTAGATGCTAAGTTTTATATTAATGAACTGGTAATTAGGTAGACCGTGTTTGGTTGTGTCAATTTTTCGGATTATGTTCTGCGAATCATCATAACCAAACTACTGTGTCTAGCAATCATTTATCTATTCTAATACACGAATAATGTCTATGTGATTTCCCAATTAGTATAAATTATTGTTAGCCAGTTTATTGCATATCCTAAACCTGAAGTGTAGTCACTGTTTTCTTATATTGTTTTACAACCATATTAATTTCCAAAACGCTTGACATCGTCTGTCATTTAGTTTAATAATTTCATACATTATGAGTTTGATTAGCACTTTCCACTGATTCACTGTGGAGACGACCTTACTTACCCGTACTAGCTATAGGTATTTAAGCTTATAAACACTTGTTTTTTATTAAAGCACGACATCTACATTTAAATGGCGCCGTTGCCGGGGAATCAACGTGCAAAGTGCTAGTTTAGTTTTTGTTTTTTTAGTTTTATTTTTATTTTTGTCAGTATTACGCTTAGTATTTGTCTGTCTTATGTGTGTAGGTAACTCATGATGATGTGGCGTTGGGTGTATGACCCATATCAAAGAAATTATCAACAAGATCAAGAAGATTACTCTAGTAACAAAGAATAGTCTTTGAAAGACGTTACGGATTGAATCCGAAGAATTGAAAGATGTTATGAGCAAGATGTCATGATCTAATAAAAAACAAGTCTTTATAAGCTTAAATACCTATAACTAGTACGGGTAAGTAAGGTCGTCTCCACAGGGAATAAGTGAAAATTGCTAATCAAACTCATAATTTATGAAATTATTAAACTAATCGGAAAGATGATGTCAAGCGGTTTGGAAATTAATTTGGTTGTAAAACAATTTAAGAAAATAATGACTACACTTCAGGTTCAGGATATGCTATAAACTATTTGACAATAATTTATACAAACCGGAAAATCACATAGACATGATTCGTGTATTAGAATAGATAAATGATTACTAGACACAGTAGATTGGTTATGATGATTCACAGAACTTAATCCGAAGAATTGGCACAACTGAACACGGTCTACTTAATTACCAGTTCATTAATATAAACTTAGCATCTACCAATGATTAATGGTAAACGGTTCAATGATGATAAGAACTTAATCTTAAATGTTGATGAACACAAACCAAATAATTGATGATAAACGAAAGTCCCTAAAACACAACTGTTAAATCAATTCCAATAAACATATAGATTCAATCAACCCAAAGATTAATCAAAACTAAATCCCAATACCTGTAATGTTCATAAGAATAATTAGTTCATATGAAAACCCTACACGTGAAGTGGTCACAAGTGGTTTAGCCTTGCCTCTGCATCATGATTGTCTCGAATATAGATTGGAAGGATGAACCATGGATGATTTGGTGATTGAGAGGTGTTAAGATGGTGAAGAATTTCTCCAAAGTCTTCCTTGGTGGCTAGGGTATGAATAATATTCGACCTAGGGTTTAATTAGGCTTAAATATGAAAGAAAAGAAGAAAAAACGATTTCTCTTCAGACCCGGCCATGGTCTATGGCCTGGCCACCGTAGCCTACAGTCTGGGCGTAGCCTACGGCCTATGATCACTGCCTTACGGCTGCTACAGCACCAAAACATCGTTTTCTTCATAAAATATTTATTTCAACTTCGTTTCCATCCCCGTTTGCGGCCACGTCTTAGTATTTCAAAACTCTATCATATCATATATCATTACTTTCATTCCACTCCTTCCTAAATGCTCCAAATTAGCACCTTTAAGCTCTTTTTAAGTGCTGATCACCTGTAAACATAAAACCAATCAAAGTACTTGTGTTCGATATATATAAACAAGTAAAACACACAATATAAAACACTTAAAGCACGTTATTTCATTCTTACATGGAGCAAGACACAAACTCCAGTCTTCCAAGGCTTAAAATCCTGTACCGCTACCCCTGCGGTAACCACTAACAATGATGTTTCTGCTTTGTTTTCACATGTTAAGGCTTACATGGAATGACTGAACAACTCTAACTAGAGGATCCTGCATGAGATTGAAGATCTAAATCAAGTAGAAAGGCCAGTGGAGGATCAAACTCCCTTGGTGCCTAGGATGCTGGATTTCACTACTCCGGGATCCATGGATCTACATGCTCAAGGATCCTCTATTCTTCAACCAGGATCCTTTACTCAATATGATCATGGATCCTCGATCTTCCAACTAGGATCCGTGGCTCAACATGCTCAAGGAGCCTCTATCCTTCAACAAGGATCCACAACCCAACATGCTCAAGGATCCTCAATCTTTCAGCAAGGATCATCCATCCTTCAACTGGGATCCTTAGGAATGTTTCATCAAGGATCCTATAACTATCAACCTCAAGGATCCTTAGGAATTCAACATCAAAGATCACTGGAGGTTCATGAGGGAGACATTATCCTTATGCAGAAAATTGCTTCTGGTGGACCAACTATCATGGCTGAAGCATCTTATCCTGGATACTCTTATGGGATACCATCCTTTAGTAAACCAAGAGGTAATAGCTATAATAATGTATCCTTAGACACTAACCTTGGTTTTATTTAGAATACATGTATTAACCAATCTATGGCTAAGGAATTACAAATGCTGAAGGACATGATATCTAGTGTCCTAAGAGTGGTCAGGCCTATTCCGGACATCCCAGATGGAAGTCATAATATTTCCAGGTTTGCTCCACCTATTTGTGATGCTGAGATACCAAATATCTTTCAGACTCCCAACATGAAGGTCTATGACGGCACGACTGACCGGAAGGAACACGTAGCACAATATATAGAAAGAATGGAGATTAACCCCATTACAGAGACTCAAGGAAACATGTTTGTGCAAGGGTTTTGGATCCACATTGATAGGATCTGTTCTAAAATGGCTGCTAAGTCTTCCTCCTTATTCAAAGTTAGCTCTTGAAAAGTTAACTAGTGATTTATATCGTATTTTCCAATCTTGTGATGAATCCTTAAGGGATTTTTTCATGAAGTATGGTAGGGAAGCCTAGGAGATCCCAAATCTTGACATGGCTACAGCTGTTGAAGCATTCAAGATAGGATTGCAAAAGGACTCCCCTTTTTATGATGATCTTGTTATGACCCCATGTAGGAACTTAGATGAAGTCAGAAATAGGGCACTCATGTTCATCAGACCAGAAGATGACAAGAGGGTCCAAGAAAGATTAGGTGCTTCAACAAAACATGAGCAGCTCTATAAGAAACAAGGATCCTCGTACTGAAACAACAACTCCAAGCCCTATTCAAAGTTCAACAACCGAAACGTCCATGCAGTAGAAGAAGACGGGGACGAGGAAGAATAACCAAGAATATCATAGTATTATTTCTCCGTTGATACTTCCGGACTGATATGTGCCATGAGAGATCTTGGTGAAAAAGCAAGGTGGCCAAGAAATAACGATAAGTCAATAACCTACAAAGATAAATCCAAGTGGTGCGCGCATCATGAAGACTTTGGTCACCTGACTGATGAATGTATCGGTCTTAGAAGAGAGATTGGGTATCTCCTCAGCAAAGGTCATTTCAAAGAACTGATGGACAGGAAGAAGTCAAGGATCCATGATTCTGAAGAAATCCTAGAGAAGGCTGCTCCACCACCAGCGGATGCGTAAATTATAAATTTCATCTCTAGAGGTATATATATATGTGGAACTTCCTTCTCCTCAGCAAAAAGACACGCTAAAGAGATCAAATCAGAGAATGGAGAAAGGCCCATCAGATCAACCACCTTGACTGACCAAAGGGTCATAACTTTTGACAAAGGAATCGCATGCACCTCCAAGATCCTCATCATGATGGTTTCATTATTACTTTATTTATTGCTAACCAATATGTTCGCATGATACTTGTAGATGGTGGGATCTCTGTTAACATCATCCAGGCTGATGCTCTCAAGAAGATGATCATTCGTGAAACTAAAATTACTCCAAGATCCTCTATCCTCGTTGGCTTCAGTGGTGAAACCAAGAATACAGTGGGGGACATTAAGCTTCCAATATATATCGAGGGAGTTAACTCTTTCCAAAATTTTTATGTTATTGTTAACCTATCCTGATGTAATGTTATCCTTGGAAGGCCTTGGTGTTAGGGCATCAATTTTATGCTAGGATCCTTAATCCTTAACTATCTTATGGATATATTATCCTTGAGATATGTAACAGATTATAAAGGATCAATGATCCTCGGTGTTATTTGTTTACTAATGATTGCATTTAGTATGGTGATGTGTTAGACATGTATAACAATTCTAAGACGTACTTTCATCAATTATCCTCATGGAGTCTCATCAAGCTGGAGTATGGATCTAGGATCCTCATTCAACATAGCTATTAATGGACGATTTCGTGAAGACGGATGTTTAAATATCAACAACGACTCTTGGACTTATTCTCCCGTTTATCTCGCTATCGGATTTCTGTGGCATGTGGTCAATTAGCACGTTGGAAGAAGGTGAAAGACTAGCGAGATTATAGGAATAGTTGTTAGTTTGTTGTACTCATTTTTCTTTATATATGGAGTTGAGATCGACAGTAGAAGACACACAATCTCACGTACTCTAGTGGTTAAGATATTTTGTACTCACATAGCATTAGTTGATCATCAACTCCGCAACAATTGTAATCACATTTGACCATTAATAAACTTGACAGTGATAGTTTTCACCGTCCGGGGGTTTTTTGTGCCGGAGATTAATATAATCACGTACTATCCGACCAAATATTACCTTGTTAATCCTTGACCGAAGCAATTCGACCAAAGATTACCTTGTTAGTTTTTGACCGAAGTAAAGATTATCGTAATTAAGGGTTTTTTCCCTCGTGATCAAATCTTTGTGTTCATCAAGACCTCGTTTATACAATCATTATTGTCGTGTTATCACTATACCTCACTTGACATATTTGGATACGTTATTGTTAGTCGATTTTTATCCAAAACAATTTGGCGCCCACCGTGGGTCAATTGGTGCTATAATCCATATTACTCCTATCAATTTTCAATTTTTTTATACCCATATCACTTCCAATGGCCTCTCAATCAACCTCTGCTTCATCAACTACGCCGGCTATGGTTCCTCTCTCATCAAGGACCTTGCCACCACTGCCTCCGCCAATTACGGGAACACAACGGCCTGCTGCTGCTAGAAGCAAGACGCAACTACAAGTCTTCCAGAGCTCGAAGACCGCTGCTGCGCCGGTGGTTAATACTAACAATGATGTTTCATCTATGTTTTCGTAGGTTAAAGCATATATGGAGCAATAGACCAGACCAACCAGAGGATCCTTCGTGTGTTAGAAGATATCAAGCGGACTAAGAGGCTAGCGGAGGATCACACCCCCTTGATACCCAGGATGCTGGATTTCACCAGTCCGGGATCCATGGCTCAGTTTACTCAAGGATCATCTATCCATCAACAAGGGTTCATGGGTCAGCACACTCAAGGATCCTCATACTTCCAACAAGGATCATCTATCCTTCAACCGGGATCCATGGGTCAACTAGCTCAAGGATCCTCGACTGTCCCACAAGGATCATCCATCCTTCAACCAGGATCCTTTGGATTATATCATCAAGGATCCTATAATTCCCAACCTCAAGGATCCTTCTTTCAGAATCAAGGATCCTCAGGAGTTCAACATCAACGATCCTCTGAAGTCCGTGAAGGAGATATAATCCCCATGCAGACCATAGCCTCTGGAGGACCAACTCCTATCGCAGATTCATCTTATCCCAACTACTCATCCGGGATGCCGACCTTCACCCAGCAAAGAGGTAACTTGTATGATCCTATATCCTTAGATACTAACCGTGGTCCCATGCAGGATACAGGTATCAACCAGGCCATGGCCAAAGAACTACAGAAGCTTAAGGATATGATATCCAGTGTTCCCGGGGTGATGCGACCAATCCCCGAGATGTTGGAATTACGTATGCCCGAGACACATATTTATATTAATGTGGCTAACTGTGTTTGATCCAAGTCGGGTCATACCCAATAACAAGCTAGACAACACCAAATGTATTCTTTTAATGATTTGATCATTTAAACGAATACCGAACACTACGCGTTTAGAAAATTGGTTTTCTAAACAAACACACTTGAGGATTTAAATAAATTATTTGGATAATTTGTTTATATAAATTAATTATTTAATTGGTTAAATAATTATATATATATGTATGTACATTTTATATAAGTGAGTTTTATAAAATGAATGGAGATGGAGATGTTTTAAATGTTAAAACAAAATAATAAAAAAAAAAAAAAAAAAAAAAAAAAAGAAAGGGAAATAACAAAAAAAACGGCCACCCCATGTGGGTGGGGTTTTTTGGTCCAATCAATATGCCTTCCTTCCTTTTGGGTCCATGTGATCTCTTTATTATTACCTCCATCCAAGACATGCAAAAGGTATCCATCAATTTTGAATTTCAAGTGCAAAGAAAACTCCCTCTACCTCTCTCTCATACCCACGGCTCAAGTGGGCAGAAAAAGGAGTTTGTGTGAGCTTCTTTTGGTGTTTAAAATCCTAGCAACAAGTTGGTGTTGTTGATTAAAGCTTGGGGTATCAAAAGCTTGAGGGTTTCTACTTGCAACCTTGCCATTTGAAGACATCATCATCTTCATCCACCTACATCTTCTTCTAAAGGTAAAAAGAGGTACATTTACATTATGTGAGCATTTTTGTTCTTGTAATATTGATCCTTGGCTTTGGGTTTTAGTTTTACATAATGGTATGTTCAATAACAAGTTTTAAAATATAAGCTTCCGTTGCGTTTTCTAGTTAAATGTGGTTAACTTGACTTTGATAAACTTGTATAAAACCCAACAATGGCATCAAGAGCCGGTTACAAGGACTTATGCTCCTTGCATGTTCATAGATTTCGGGTTTTTCATGGGTGAAAAAGGGGTCCGAAATTTTGGTGGATTTTACCCCTCATGGTTTTGTAAGATCTTGACATGCATGGAAAGATCTTAGGAAACCATTAAACATTTGCATGTTGGAATATCAAAATTGCAAAATTTTGGGGGGGGGGGGGGGTTTTGGGCCGTAGCTTCTTTGGGGGGGGGGCCGAATCCCTTTGATTTTTTTTTGGGGCATTGGTTGCTTAGGTTGCATGCTTAGAACATTTGGTATGTTTGGATGTGTCATAACCGAAACCTAGACCTTGGATGTGTTGATTGTTGTTTGTGTATGTTGATTATGTTTATTATTCAATATGGTTGTAATAATTCATAATTTTGGCTTGTGTAATTTATTTATTCATAAGTTGGTATGTAATAAGTAGATTAGTTGCATTTTCTTTTTTTTAGAAAAATATGTATTAGGATACATTTTGTAAAATTTGAAGATGCAAGAATTGGTGGATTTGGGCCTTGGACCAAAATTTTGGGCTTGTTGGGCCTCACCGGCCCATCATGGGATTCAAGCCCATTAGGCCCACAAATTTCACTCTTGGGCCCAAGAAGACTTTTGGAAGTTTGGAGCCCATTAACAAGCCCAACAAGAACTCAACAACTTGGAAAGAATACTTGAAGCATTTGGATGCAAGATCAAGTGGGAGTCAACATTCCATCCTTGTGTCATGTTTTGTCCCTTAGGTGTGACTTATGACCCATACTTGTTTCGGCTAACAAGTATGGTCAAACTTAGCGGTTCTCGGTTATGACTATATTTTGCATGTGTATGCTTGGTTGTTTGTTTTACTTTATGTAATGTGTGGTTGATAGATATTAGGATATCCAAACCGTCACATAGGAACGACAACAAGCATAAAACGGGTTCTAATATATATTTGGTAATATCGCGTCAATTAGTTTAATTAAATGGGTTTATTAAAACTAAGCGATTACTCACATATAATAAAATTGGTTTTATTATAACTTGAACCTTGAAAATTGGTTTTCAAAATCGCCATATTACTAAATGCATGTTAGGATATGGCATAATGTTTTTTCAAACTAGAATATTGGAAAACTTAAAAATCCCTTTTTCAAAATTACCAAGGAAACAAGTCTAACACCATCCTTTTGTAAGACACTTAACGTATTAGGAAACTTTAAATGGGATAAAGGTCACCTAACCATTTTAGAGCAAACTAATATACTTAAGGTAATATTAACATATTTGTGGGATAAAGGTCACCTAACCACTTGTATGTTAATCTTACATGTTTTTACAAGAAGGACGACTTGAATTGGAAACCATGTGATAAAGGTCACCTAAGCATGGGGTCCAATGGTGTTGATGGGATAAACATGCCAACACGAAATAAGGATTTCGAATGGTCCCATACCTCTAGAAGTTGCAAAGGGTTGCAATCGTCAAGGTTGACTACCTTGTTAAATCAAATAACGGGATAAAGGTCACCTAACCGAAATTTGATTTATCGTTGGATTCTAGAATTTAATTATTATTTTAAAATTTGGAATAAAAGGGTATTAATAATTAAATTGTTTATAATACTAAATAAAACTTTGTTAAATTTTGTAGATGGCCGCTAACAATGCAAACACCTCTACCCATAACACCCGTAACCTATCCTTAAGAACCATCCTTGAAAAGGATCGTCTAAACCATAATAACTTTATGGATTGGTATCGCAACTTGAGAATAGTTCTCAAGCAAGAAGAGATATCATATGTCTTAGACGATCCCATTCCCGACGAGCCTAACGTGGAAGATGAGGAGGCTTATTACGATTGGGTCAAGTACACCAAAGATTCGGTGCAAGCCTCTTGCCTCATGTTGGGAACTATGATTCCCGAAATCCAAAAGGATTTCGAGCATCATGGGGCATACGACATGATAACTCAATTGAAGGAAATGTTCCTTCAACAAGCTAGAGCGGAACGTTTCGAAACGGTTCGAGCGTTTCATGCATGTCGTATGGAGGAAACCCAAAGCGTCTCATCTTATGTCCTAAAGATGAAAAGCTATATTGAAAAGCTTAATAGGTTGAATTGTCCCGTGTCTAATGAGTTGGCTACGGATTTGATCCTCAACTCTTTGACCAAAAGGTTTGAAACCTTTGTCATGAACTATAACATGAATGGGTGGGACAAAAGCATTGGAGAGCTTCACGCAATGCTAAGAACGGCCGAAGCGGGAATGGGTAAAAGGGTTTTACCCGTTCTAACAATCAATGAAGGCAAAAAGGGACATAACTCCAAACCCAAAGCAAGTGTTGCTAAGGGCAAGGGCCACGTCCAAGGAAAGGGAAAGAGGAAAGCCATTACGCCCTACAAACCGAAGGAAAAGAAGCAAAAGGTTGCGACGCAAGATCCATGCTTTGAGTGTGGAGAGATAGGTCATTGGAAAAGAAATTGTCCGACCTATCTCAAAGCGTTAAAAGATAAGAGGGATGCGGAGCAAACCTCAGGTACTATCTTTACTATATATGTTGAACTAAATGTTATTTCTTCAAATACATGGGTACTTGATACCGGATGTGGAACTCACATTTGCAATTTGTTGCAGGGGTTCAAAAGAAATAAACAACTCAACAAAGGGGACATTAGTCTCTTTATGGGCAATGGAGCAAGAGTTGAAGTCCAAGCTCAAGGAGACTACTTGTTAAAGCTTCCAAGTGGTTTGGAAGTAATTTTGAAGAATGTTTTGTATGCTCCTAAGTTAAGGAGAAACATTATTTCCGTGTCCCTTTTGAAACAATGTGGCTTTGATTTTAAATTTATGGATTATGATATTCATGTTTTGATGAATGGCATATTTTATTTTAAAGCTATACCCATGAATGGTATATATGAAATAGATCAAAGTGGTATGTCACATAGTAGTTCAATGTATAATGTCAACACCAAGAAACTCAAGAAGGACTTGGGTGATCCCTATCTTTGGCATTGTCGCCTTGGACATATAAGCAAGAATCGCATGCAAACTCTTCGCAAGAGTGGTATTCTAGAAACCAATGAGTTTGATTCATTTGATGTATGTGAATCTTGTTTACAAGGCAAAATGACAAAGCAACCCTTTAATAAGACTTTTGAAAGGTCAAAAGAATTATTGGGTATCATACATTCGGATGTATGTGGTCCTTTTAGACCAATGACTAGGAATGGTGAAAGATACTTCATTACCTTTATTGACGATTATAGTCGATATGGTTATGTGTACTTAATGAAACACAAAGATGAAGCTTTTGAAATGTTCAAAGACTTCAAAACTGAAGAAGAAAGACAACTTAAGACAACAATCAAAGTACTTCGTAGTGATAGAGGAGGTGAATACCTAACTGGTGTTTTTCAAGATCATCTTAAGAGTTGTGGAATTATTTCACAACTTACTCCACCTGGAACACCACAACATAATGGTGTGTCTGAAAGGAGAAATCGTACCCTATTAGATATGGTTCGATCGATGATGGCTAGAAGCACTTTACCTCTATCATTTTGGGGCTATGCTTTACTTTCCGCTGTTCGCATATTGAATATGGCTCCAACCAAGAAAGTAGAGAAGACACCTTTTGAAATATGGCATGGAAAGGCTCCATCGCTATCATTCTTAAAAGTTTGGGGTTGTGAAACTTATGTAAAGCAATACACCCCAAACAAATTAGAAGTCCGATCCACTAAGTGTATCTTTATTGGTTACCCTAAAGATGATATAGGATATTACTTTTACGATCCTAGTGAGCAAAATGTTATTATTGCTCGAAAGGGTAAGTTCTTGGAAACTAAGTTCCTTAAGGAAGGAACTAATAGTAGAACAGTGAAATTTGATGAGGATCAAGAATCACAAGATGATACACAATTGGTTGATACTAGCACTCAACAAGAGGTTGTTGAAAGTGATCAAGTGGTTGATCAAAACACACAAAACGTTCGCAGATCTGGTAGAGTTAGCAATCCACCCGAAAGATATGGATTTTTTGTAGAAGGTTGCTACGTGGTAGATTCGGATGAACCAACCACATACCGTGATGCAATGTCCAAGAATGATTGTGACAAATGGCTTGAAGCCATGAACGTTGAGATGCAATCCATGTATGACAACCAAGTTTGGGAATTGGTTGAACCACCACTTAACACCAAAGCTGTTGGAAGTAAGTGGGTTTTCAAAAGAAAAACGGATATGCATGGAAACTTGGATACTTATAAAGCAAGACTTGTAGCTAAAGGTTTCACTCAAACTCAAGGGGTTGATTATGATGAAACTTTTTCGCCTGTGGCAATGCTAAAGTCTATTAGGATATTATTTGCCATAGCCGCACATTATGATTATGAAATTTGGCAAATGGATGTCAAGACCGCTTTCCTAAATGGATATCTTGAGGAAGATGTCTATATGGTTCAGCCTGAGGGTTTTGTCGATCCGAAACATCCTAAAAAGGTATGCAAGTTAAAGAAATCAATCTATGGATTGAAACAAGCATCTAGAACTTGGAATCATCGTTTTGATGAAGAAATCAAAAATTTTGGATTCATCAAGAACGCTGATGAGGCTTGTGTGTATAAAAAGGCTAGTGGGAGTATAATTACCTTCTTAGTATTGTATGTCGATGACATTCTACTATTTGGAAATGACATTCCAACCATGGAAAGCGTTAAGGCTTGGCTTGGAAGTAGATTTTCCATCAAGGATCTTGGTGAAGCTGCCTATATTTTGGGAATAAAGATCTATAGGGATAGGTCAAGGCGCTTGATAGGTTTGAACCAAAGTACATACATTGATAAAATCTTGAAAAGGTTCAAGATGGAAAACTCCAAGAAAGGTTTTGTACCTATTCAAAGAGGGACCATATTGAGTTCAGCTCAATGTCCAAGCTCAAAGGGTGAGCAAGACATGATGAAACAAATCCCATATGCTTCTGCTATAGGATCCATCATGTATGCGATGATATGTACTAGACCGGATGTGTCATGCGCTTTGAGCATGACAAGCAGATACCAACAGAATCCAGGAGACAGTCATTGGATGGCTGTTAAGAGCATATTGAAATACCTTAGGAGAACTAAGGATATGTTTCTGATATATGGATCTGGTGAGGAGGAACTCGCTATAAAAGGTTACACGGATGCGAGCTTCCAAACTGATAGAGATGATTCTCGATCACAATCTGGGTATGTGTTCACTCTTAATGGAGGAGCTGTCTCTTGGAAGAGCTCAAAACAGGAAGTGGTAGCATTGTCCACTACAGAATCAGAATACATCGCCGCTTCATTGGCAGCTCAAGAAGCTGCATGGTTGAAGAAATTCATTACCGATCTAGGGGTGGTCTCTTCCATTCAAGACCCCCTAGAAATCTTTTGTGACAACGAGGGTGCGATTGCACAAATCAAGGAACCTCGTTCGCACCAAAAGACAAGGCACATAGAGCGGAGATTCAACTACATAAGGGATGAAGTTGAAAAGGGAAAGATATGTATTCGCAAAGTTGGAACTGATCAAAATCTTGCGGATCCATTCACGAAGCTCCTAGAAAGACCTAAACATGAGCGTCATGCGAGTGGCTTAGGACTTCGATATTCTAGTAATTGGATTTGATCTATTTTGTATTAAAGTTTAAAAGTCTTTTGTAATTTAACTCTTTTATATGATTATGGAATCTTGAGTTAAATTCTAATTTTGCATGTTTAATCCATGAATAAGTTATCTTATTCTAAAAGTCCGTAGTCGATCACATTTGTGGGAACAAATATGAAGCAAGACTATTATGAACTAGGTTTGGTGGATATTCATAAGAAATGAATATGGAGCATAGGTTTGCTGCCAAAGTTCATAGATATTTGTGGGATACAAATATTGGACTGACCCGCTCTCAATATTACTACATGGAGTCGATTGACTTGATCATTAGTAATCTTGAGTAAAGGAGAATTTCATATTATCCTTAGACCTGAGATGTATATTGGGTCTTGATTTTCACCGAGTATTACACTTTGACTCTCCCCTTCGCTATTCGTAAAAGATGGTACATAAGGATGAGCTCGGGTGGAGTATAAAGTGATAGTGAGAGGCGTATACAGTCAAGACGGAATTTGTTCCTCTTATGTGTTGAGAGTTTAGATGTCTAAGGCCTGATAAAGTTGAATTGTAAAGAGAATGATCACCTATGTCTCTTAGATCCAACATGACATCTAGTAACAAAGGGATATAATGATAGATTCACCTAAATCATATCAAGTAAGGGACTTGAAGGGATGATGTTATTGAATGGCACTTCGTCAAACACATTAGGGGTGGTGAACTGTTGTTAGGCGGTATTCACCACTTGCATTAATTTTCTATGTATCTCGTGCAAGTGGGAGATTGTTGGAATTACGTATGCCCGAGACACATATTTATATTAATGTGGCTAACTGTGTTTGATCCAAGTCGGGTCATACCCAATAACAAGCTAGACAACACCAAATGTATTCTTTTAATGATTTGATCATTTAAACGAATACCGAACACTACGCGTTTAGAAAATTGGTTTTCTAAACAAACACACTTGAGGATTTAAATAAATTATTTGGATAATTTGTTTATATAAATTAATTATTTAATTGGTTAAATAATTATATATATATGTATGTACATTTTATATAAGTGAGTTTTATAAAATGAATGGAGATGGAGATGTTTTAAATGTTAAAACAAAATAATAAAAAAAAAAAAAAAAAAAAGAAAGGGAAATAACAAAAAAAACGGCCACCCCATGTGGGTGGGGTTTTTTGGTCCAATCAATATGCCTTCCTTCCTTTTGGGTCCATGTGATCTCTTTATTATTACCTCCATCCAAGACATGCAAAAGGTATCCATCAATTTTGAATTTCAAGTGCAAAGAAAACTCCCTCTACCTCTCTCTCATACCCACGGCTCAAGTGGGCAGAAAAAGGAGTTTGTGTGAGCTTCTTTTGGTGTTTAAAATCCTAGCAACAAGTTGGTGTTGTTGATTAAAGCTTGGGGTATCAAAAGCTTGAGGGTTTCTACTTGCAACCTTGCCATTTGAAGACATCATCATCTTCATCCACCTACATCTTCTTCTAAAGGTAAAAAGAGGTACATTTACATTATGTGAGCATTTTTGTTCTTGTAATATTGATCCTTGGCTTTGGGTTTTAGTTTTACATAATGGTATGTTCAATAACAAGTTTTAAAATATAAGCTTCCGTTGCGTTTTCTAGTTAAATGTGGTTAACTTGACTTTGATAAACTTGTATAAAACCCAACACGAGATACCTGAGGGAAGCCACAAGTTATCAAGATTTGCTCCACCTATCTGTGATGCTAAGATTCCGAAACGGTTCCAAACCCCCAACATGAAGACTTATGATGGGACCACGGATCCTGAGGAGCACGTTGCATAATATAGGGAAAGGATGGAAATCAACCCCATTCATGAGAGACTCAAAGAAGCTTGCTTATGCAAAGGATTCAGATCCACACTCACAGGATCTGCATTAAAATGGATGCTAAGTCTTCCTCCCTTTTCTGTTACTTCTTTTTCACATTTAGTTAACTTGTTCAACAGCCAATTTTCATGTAGTAGGAAATTCGAGAAGTTAACTAGTGATTTATACCGAGTTATCCAACCTAGTGATGAATCCCTTAGGGATTTTATTACAAGGTTCGGTAGGGAAGCTCTAGAAATCCCTAATCTTGACATGGCTACTGCTGTTGAGGCCTTCAAGATGGGAGTTCAAAGGAGCTCCCCCTTCTATGATGATCTTGTGATGACTCCTTGCAGGTCTCTACATGAAGTAAGGAACAGGGCGCTCAGATTCATACGGTTGGAGGATGACAAGAGGATCCAGGATCGTCTGGGGAATCAGACGAAACAAGAATCCTCCAACAAGAAGCAAGGATCTCGTTCAAGAACAACAACACAAAGCCATATAACAAGTTCAACAACCAGAACGTACGAGCAGTTGAAGAAGGAGAGGATGATGAAGATTATCCATGCATCTCCGAGTACTGTTTCTCCGTAGATACCCATGGCTTGATTTGCGCCATGAAGGATCTAGGAGATAAAGCAAGGTGGCCCCGAAAGAACGAGGAGGCATCTGCCTTCAAAGACAAGTCTAAATGGTGTGCCTTTCACGAAGGCTTTGGCCACGCAACAGACGAATGCATCGGCTTGAGGAGGGAAATTGGATACCTCCTGAGCAAGGGTCACTTTAATGAACTCTTGGGAAGGAAAAAATCCAGGATCCAGGATCCTAAAGATCTTCCACAAAAAGCAACGCCGCCACCACCAGATGCTCATGTGATCAACTTTGTCTCCAGAGACTACGAAATGTTTCAAGATTCGTGTGCCATAGAAGAGAAGCCCACAAAAGAATTCGAGTTGGACGATGAAAGAAGACCACTTATCCCTATTACTCGAGTGACTGATCGGAGGGTGTTCTTGGACTCAAAGATCCAGGATCCCCAGAAGGATGAGCTGGATGTCCGAATGGTGAATTTCATCTCTGGAGTATCAGACATTTGTGTAACTTCCTTCTCTGCGGAAAAAAGACTTTCCAAAGAAGTTAATATGGATAACGGAGACCAACCGATAGTATCCACTACCTTAACAATAGACAAAAGGATCTTCTTCGACGAGGAAGACAAACTAAACATCCAGGATCCTCATCATGATGGTTTGATCATTACTTTATTTATCGCTAACCATTATGTACGCAGGATCCTAGTAGACGGAGGGAGCTCAGTCAACATTATCCAGCATGATGTCCTCAAAAAGATGAACATACCGGACTCAGAGATCATTCCTAGAACATCAGTTCTTGTCGGTTTCAGTGGTGAAACCAAGAAAACATTGGGGGACATCAACCTCCCAATTTATATCGAAGGGTTAAATTCATACCATAAATTTTGTGTTATTGATAACCTTTCTTGTTGCAATGTTATTTTAGGTAGGCCCTGGTTGCATGGAATGAAGGCAGTAGCCTCATCGTATCACCAATGCATCAAACTGCCTACCCCTTGGAGAGTTGTGAAGATAGTTGGTGACCAAGCGGAGGCCAAGAACTATTATTCTTCATCAATGAAGCCAATAGCCAAACAAACTATAGCATAGCAACTACAGCAGCATCCTAGGGACGTGCTGGAAGCTCGGGAAAAAGACCTTAAAGAAGTATCATTGGACCCTGAGGATCCAGAGGTAAAGGAGTTCCTAGGATCCAGTATCCCCAGCAAAATCGAGGAGGATTTTGTATCCTTCTTGGGACAAAGAAAATCTACCTTCGCCTTCAAGCACTCAGAATTGACAGGTATTTTAAAAGAGGTAGTCACTCACAAACTAGGCCTTGATTTATCTGTCAAACCCGTCCATCAGAAGCAAAGAAAATTCGCTCATGAGAGGAACAAGATCATACAAGAAGAGGTTGAGAAACTTCTTAAGGCCGGTATGATCAGAGAGGTTCAGTATCCTCGATGGTTGGCTAATGTGGTTGTAGTTTCAAAAAAGATTGGAAAGTGGAGGGTATGCGTTGATTTTACAGATTTAAACAAGGCATGTCCCAAGGATCCTTTCCCGTTACCACATATAGACTCCATGGTGGATGCAACAGCAGGACATGAAATGCTTACCTTTATGGATGCTTCCTCTGGATTCCAACAAATCCAGATGAAACCATCTGATCAAGAGGATACAACATTCATGACTCCTACCGGCATCTACTGTTATACTGCTATGCCGTTTGGACTAAGAAATGCAGGGGCAACATACCAACGACTAACCGTGGTCCCATGCAGGATACAGGTATCAACCAGGCCATGGCCAAAGAACTACAGAAGCTTAAGGATATGATATCCAGTGTTCCCGGGGTGATGCGACCAATCCCCGAGATACCTGAGGGAAGCCACAAGTTATCAAGATTTGCTCCACCTATCTGTGATGCTAAGATTCCGAAACGGTTCCAAACCCCCAACATGAAGACTTATGATGGGACCACGGATCCTGAGGAGCACGTTTGCATAATATAGGGAAAGGATGGAAATCAACCCCATTCATGAGAGACTCAAAGAAGCTTGCTTATGCAAAGGATTCAGATCCACACTCACAGGATCTGCATTAAAATGGATGCTAAGTCTTCCTCCCTTTTCTGTTACTTCTTTTTCACATTTAGTTAACTTGTTCAACAGCCAATTTTCATGTAGTAGGAAATTCGAGAAGTTAACTAGTGATTTATACCGAGTTATCCAACCTAGTGATGAATCCCTTAGGGATTTTATTACAAGGTTCGGTAGGGAAGCTCTAGAAATCCCTAATCTTGACATGGCTACTGCTGTTGAGGCCTTCAAGATGGGAGTTCAAAGGAGCTCCCCCTTCTATGATGATCTTGTGATGACTCCTTGCAGGTCTCTACATGAAGTAAGGAACAGGGCGCTCAGATTCATACGGTTGGAGGATGACAAGAGGATCCAGGATCGTCTGGGGAATCAGACGAAACAAGAATCCTCCAACAAGAAGCAAGGATCTCGTTCAAGAACAACAACACAAAGCCATATAACAAGTTCAACAACCAGAACGTACGAGCAGTTGAAGAAGGAGAGGATGATGAAGATTATCCATGCATCTCCGAGTACTGTTTCTCCGTAGATACCCATGGCTTGATTTGCGCCATGAAGGATCTAGGAGATAAAGCAAGGTGGCCCCGAAAGAACGAGGAGGCATCTGCCTTCAAAGACAAGTCTAAATGGTGTGCCTTTCACGAAGGCTTTGGCCACGCAACAGATGAATGCATCGGCTTGAGGAGGGAAATTGGATACCTCCTGAGCAAGGGTCACTTTAATGAACTCTTGGGAAGGAAAAAATCCAGGATCCAGGATCCTAAAGATCTTCCACAAAAAGCAACGCCGCCACCACCAGATGCTCATGTGATCAACTTTGTCTCCAGAGACTACGAAATGTTTCAAGATTCGTGTGCCATAGAAGAGAAGCCCACAAAAGAATTCGAGTTGGACGATGAAAGAAGACCACTTATCCCTATTACTCGAGTGACTGATCGGAGGGTGTTCTTGGACTCAAAGATCCAGGATCCCCAGAAGGATGAGCTGGATGTCCGAATGGTGAATTTCATCTCTGGAGTATCAGACATTTGTGTAACTTCCTTCTCTGCGGAAAAAAGACTTTCCAAAGAAGTTAATATGGATAACGGAGACCAACCGATAGTATCCACTACCTTAACAATAGACAAAAGGATCTTCTTCGACGAGGAAGACAAACTAAACATCCAGGATCCTCATCATGATGGTTTGATCATTACTTTATTTATCGCTAACCATTATGTACGCAGGATCCTAGTAGACGGAGGGAGCTCAGTCAACATTATCCAGCATGATGTCCTCAAAAAGATGAACATACCGGACTCAGAGATCATTCCTAGAACATCAGTTCTTGTCGGTTTCAGTGGTGAAACCAAGAAAACATTGGGGGACATCAACCTCCCAATTTATATCGAAGGGTTAAATTCATACCATAAATTTTGTGTTATTGATAACCTTTCTTGTTGCAATGTTATTTTAGGTAGGCCCTGGTTGCATGGAATGAAGGCAGTAGCCTCATCGTATCACCAATGCATCAAACTGCCTACCCCTTGGAGAGTTGTGAAGATAGTTGGTGACCAAGCGGAGGCCAAGAACTATTATTCTTCATCAATGAAGCCAATAGCCAAACAAACTATAGCATAGCAACTACAGCAGCATCCTAGGGACGTGCTGGAAGCTCGGGAAAAAGACCTTAAAGAAGTATCATTGGACCCTGAGGATCCAGAGGTAAAGGAGTTCCTAGGATCCAGTATCCCCAGCAAAATCGAGGAGGATTTTGTATCCTTCTTGGGACAAAGAAAATCTACCTTCGCCTTCAAGCACTCAGAATTGACAGGTATTTTAAAAGAGGTAGTCACTCACAAACTAGGCCTTGATTTATCTGTCAAACCCGTCCATCAGAAGCAAAGAAAATTCGCTCATGAGAGGAACAAGATCATACAAGAAGAGGTTGAGAAACTTCTTAAGGCCGGTATGATCAGAGAGGTTCAGTATCCTCGATGGTTGGCTAATGTGGTTGTAGTTTCAAAAAAGATTGGAAAGTGGAGGGTATGCGTTGATTTTACAGATTTAAACAAGGCATGTCCCAAGGATCCTTTCCCGTTACCACATATAGACTCCATGGTGGATGCAACAGCAGGACATGAAATGCTTACCTTTATGGATGCTTCCTCTGGATTCCAACAAATCCAGATGAAACCATCTGATCAAGAGGATACAACATTCATGACTCCTACCGGCATCTACTGTTATACTGCTATGCCGTTTGGACTAAGAAATGCAGGGGCAACATACCAACGACTAGTCAACTTGATGTTCAAGAATCAGTTAGGTAAGACTATGGAGGTCTACATAGATGATATGGTGGTGAAGTCAAAGAGAGCCGAGGATCACCTCAGAGATCTTGAAGAAGCATTCAATATCCTCGACCAATATAACATGAAACAGAATCCGGCAAAATGCCACTTTGGTGTTAAGGCTGGAAAATTTCTGGGATATATGGTGACTAAAATAGGAATTGAAGCAAGCCCCGAGCAGATTGAAGCCATCCTCAATTTAAAGTCTCCTGCAAACGCAAAAGATGTCCAGAGGCTCACAGGAAGAATAGCCACTCTCAACAGGTTCATCTCAAGATCCTCCGAAAAGTGTAAGGACTTCTATGATATCCTTAGGAAGAATAAGAAGTTTGAGTGGACGGAAAAGCATGAGGCGCTCTTAAAGCCTTAAAGGATTACTTATCCTCGGCTCCAGCTCTAATGAAGCCCGTGGATGGAGAATCCTTATATATGTATTTAGCTGTCTCGGGAAATGCAGTGAGTGCTGTTCTTGTCAAGGATCATGAAGGTGAACAACACCCTGTATATTATGTAAGTAAGAGTCTGTTAGATGCAGAAGCCAGGTACTCTCACCTTGAAAAATTAATTCTTGCTTTAATTATGGCTTCTACTAAATTAAGACATTATTTTGAGACCCATACTATTATTTTGAAAACTAATTATCCTGTTAAGAATGTTCTCAGAAAGCCAGAATTGTCAGGTAGAATGGCTAAGTGGGCTGTGAAGCTGAGTGCATATGAAATTCAGTATAAGCCTAGAACAGCTATCAAATTACAGGCACTTGCAGACTTTGTGGCTGATTTCAGCAGTGACATGCAGAAAGAAGCCGGCCTAGAGGTTCAGCAACTAGATGTAACCAAGGATCCTTGGATCCTCTTCACAGATGGAGCATCCAACGTAAGAGGAACGAGATTGGGCATACTACTGAAATCGCCACAGGGGGACATAATACCCCATTCCGTTGCATGTGCATTTCAAGCTACCAACAATGAGGCAGAATACGAAGCACTCATAGCAGGTTTACTTTTAGCCAAAAGTATGAGGATTAGGTATCTTCAAGTTTATATGGATTCTTTACTCATTACTAACCACTTTAACGGTTCTTATACTGTAAAAGGTGAAAATATGATCAAATATTTAGAAATTGTGAAGGAATTAGCAAAATCCTTCGAAGTGTTTAGTATAGTACAGGTACCAAGAGAAGAAAATGCCGGGGCAGACGCCTTAGCAAATTTAGCTTCATCCTTGAAAATTCCAGAAGATACGAAGATCCCAATTATCTAGATACTCTCGCCAGCAATAGGAGAGCAAGAAGTTGGGGAAATAACAAGTGATAAGCAGATTGTACTTTGGGATCCATTATCCTCAGACAATCAAGGATCCTGGATCCTTCCAATCAAAAAGTACATTCAAACTGGAGAAATCCCAGCTACGAAGAATCCGAAATCCTTCAAACTCAGGTATCACAATATATTTTATTAGATGATATGCTATACAAAAAATCTCTTGCAGGTCCATACTTGAGGTGCATCGAGGATTCTGAAATCCAAGAAGTACTTAAAGACTTTCACGAAGGAGATTGCGGCAACCACACAGGAGGAAGGGCATTATTCTCCAGGATACTTAGAACGAGGTACTTTTGGCCAACAATGAAGAAGGATGCAGTAGAGTATTCGAAGAAGTGTGATGCCTGCTAAAGGCATGCAAATATCCTTCATCAATCAGCAGAACCAATGTATCCTATATCCTCTTCATGGCCTTTCATGAAATGGGGGATGGACATTGTTGGGAAGCTGCCAAAGGCACCAGGTGGAAAGGTCTTTATGCTCGCCATGATGGACTACTTCTCTAAATGGATCGAAGCAGAAGCATTCGTACAAGTTCGAGAAAGGGAAGTTGTATCTTTTATCAAAAGGAATATTATAACTAGATTTGGTATTCCTTCTGAGATTATATGTGATAATGGTTCCCAATTTATTGGGAAAAGAACAACTAACTTTTGTGACAGCAGGGGCATAAAGATGATTACTTCAACACCAGTGCATCCTCAAGCTAATGGTTAAGCGGAGTCTAGCAACAAGATCATCATCAACAACTTAAAGAAGAAGCTAAGATCCAAGAAGGGAAAATGGGCTGAGGAACTACCATATGTTCTTTGGGCCGACACGACGACACCCAAGAATGCAACAGGCCAAACACCCTTTTCATTGGTATTTGGGTCAGAAGTGGTAATCCCAACAGAGATGGTGGTTGCTGTATCCTTGATCCTGAAGCCAACGAAGAAATCCTTCTTGAAGACTTTGATATTGTTGAAGAACTCAGAGACCTGGCCAATATCATAATGGTAGCTTATCAACAAAGGGTAGCTGGGGCATACAACAAGAATATAAGAATCAGAAGATTTCAAGAATGAGATCTAGTCTTGAGGAAAGCCTTCCAAAATACTACCAATCTGGCTGATGGAAAGTTAGCACCCAAATGGGAAGGACCTTATCAGATTGAGTCGGAAGCAGGAAAGGGGGCATATTATTTGCTCACAATGGAAGGCAATAGATTACCAAGGGCATGGAATGCTATCCATCTCAAGAAGTATTTTTTCTAATCAGGATCCTGTATCCTGAGAGTATATATTATCCATAAAGGATTAAGGATCCCGAAATTGGTAATATCTATCCGATCACTTATCCTTTTCATTTTATTATTCTTAATTTAAGGATAATATATTCTTATCATTTTATCTTTTCCAAGTCTTAAATATCAATGCAAGGTATTATTGAGATATGTAATAGTCAAGAGGTTGGCCACCTCTCCTTTACATTCAAGGTACTATCTTGTTTCCCTTGGCTTAGCCCACGTTGGGGTATGACCCCCGATGGTGATATCCTCTAAGGTTTAAAGGTTTTCACCTTCCTTATAAATAGAGTTTATACACTCTCGCCTGGAGCGCACGCTATCCAACGTATAGTCCGGGGCAGCGGGACCAGTACACGCTTAGTGGCTGACAATTTCGTTGTTTTCGGCTATATGGAGGATCTTACGAATTATGGTAGACGTACCATACCACCGGTTTATAACGTTTTCACGTTATCTCAAGACAAAGGTTTCAAACATTTTCATGTTAGCTAAGATTTATAACCTTTTCACGTTATCTTCGTTCGGGCTAAATCCCGAGTTGGGCGAGTCCCCAGTTAACATCCGTTTTTGGGCTTGTCCTCAGTTTCGGGCTTGTCCCCAGATTACACGGGCTTGTCCTCAAATTACGCGGGCTTGTCCCCAGTTTATTATTTGGGCTTGTCCCCAGCTTAATGGGTTTAATCCCAGTAACACTATGAGTTGTTTGCAACAGATTTTCTAAGTTCATTATGAGGATCAAAATTCTAAGGATCCAGAATCCTAAAGTTATTCCTTCAAGGATCACTGAGAGTTCGGTACTTATGGTAACATAGGTCTACCTAGACCTTCTGGTATGATCTCTATTAATGAATTTATGTATTATCTTAGTTGCAATAATTTTGATATTTCAAGTTAAAAAATTACTCCTTTGAAGATATTTTTATTACTAAAATCTTTTACCTGTTTTTAAGGATACTTTATCCTAAAATTTGTCCTTTGAGGATATTCTTTTGTATAACGTTTATCATCTTTTAAGGATACCTTATTCTACTATTTGTTCTTTAAGGATATTCTATCCTAAGTTATTTTCATAAGGATCTTTTATCCTGAAATCTTTTACTTAAGAATATTTTTCAAAACTATCAATAATGCTAAAGTTATATCTAATAAACTTTTAGAAATAAACAACAGGAAAATAGTTAAAAGATTTATATTAATTAAAATAAGCCACATGGACTTATCCAAAATCCTTAACCCGGACTTCACCATGCAAAAGATGGACCATCTATCCGGGTTAAGTAAGTACTACTAACAGTTCATAAGTGCAGGAAAATTAAAAGACATGGGCAACAAAGGCTTCATCCCCACAAACAGAGGATCCCTCCACCTTTGTCACCCCCGCAAATTGTCTTAAGGATCATGGATCCTATATCCTAGTTACTATTGTTTATTACAGACCAAAGTAATTGTTCAGGAAAACATAGACACAAAATAAAAAAGTAGGCTCGGGCCTTGTCTTCTGTATCCTTCATCGCCCACCTAAGCTGCATCTTCACCCTCAGCAGCACCATCCTCTTTACCGGCTGCAACCGCCTCCTTGACGCCAGTAGTCCCAGCCTCGGTGTCCTTAGCCATTTCCTCGTCGTCCTCACCACCAAGATCATCAAGGGAAGCCTTCCACTTCGCCACGTCCCAGGTAGACTTGTCAAAAGCAAGATCACCGGCCTCCTTCGCCATCTTGATCCACGCCTGGAATACAGACCTGGCAGCCCACACCTTGGCCTCGTCTGTAGCCTGCTCCACTGCCTCTTAACGTTGGACTTCGGCTAAGGATAGCTGATCCTCCAACTGTTTTTTCTCCTTGGAAAGCTGGATCATAGCCTTATCCTTCGCAACCACGGCTTTCCCTAATCCCGATAACTTGTCGTTCATTTGGCCGATGACCTTTTCATAATGCTCTTTGAAAGCACTCATGGCCTACACACAATAAAATAGTCAAAGTCAGAAGGATATTGGATCCTGCAAATCAAAGTGTCAGGATACAGGATACTTACAGAGAGGACAATGTCATAATGGGTCTCAGGATCAAAAGACCTCTTCCTCTTGGAAGCCGCGGATTTGGCCCTGGTTGTTGCAGTCTTGGCCTTAGAAATAGTGCCTGCCTTCGAGGCCTCCTTCTTGACAACAGGTGAGGTGACCATACAGTCAATGTCTTCTAGGGAGAACTTGTCGGCTGACTTCTGGGATTTCTTGGCGCCTGAAAAGGGAAAAGGTTAACAGATAAGTTTTCTTGTTCTAATCTTATTTATATAAAAATTATTAACTTACTTGACATGCTTGAACCTGAGGAGATATCACAAAAACCTTCATTGAAAAGAGCTTGAAAGGTCCTAATCTCGGTATCCAGTGCTAGGAACCGTTTTGTCTTTTCTTCTGTGCCAGGTAACTTGCCCAAAGAAGCAAAGTTGTCAACTGCAAATAATGAGGAAAGATCAGAATTCAACTTAAAGCATCAAGGATCCTGCTATTTCTTAAGGATCCAGGATCCTACCCTTTCTAACCCACTTTGAAAGAAGGTCAATCCCCCCTGGTATTGAGTCACGTTTTACAAAGAAAAACTGGTTCCTCCATAAGGTATCGTTTAAAGTGACTTTTGATATCGGGTGAGGTTTTCGGGGCTTGGATTTGAAGATAAATCGGGCAGGACCGTGGGTAGTGAGGGTGTACAAATATGATAACTCTGGAAGGCCGATGTCCATCTCTTGCTCTTCTATGATTCTCTCGGTAGTGCTGAGAACCCTCCAAACCATAGGCATAGCCTATATGTAGGATATGCCGGTGGAATCGAAGAAGCTTTGAGTAAAAGATGGAAAGAGATATTTGTAGCCGATCAGAAATGGAGTCGCTGGAAAGCAGACCCAGACCTTGCAATATACATATCTGACACTGGATTCGTAGGGTCGGAATATGGTTTTCGGAGGAAACAGTGTGCGAAAATCATCAACCTCTGGATCTGTGAGTTTGGGGTTCCATTTCCGTTAACTCAGAACCGTCGGAGGTTTGTTCAGAAGGTTTAGAGGGAGACGGAGAAGAAAAAGACGAAGCAGCAGACATGGTAAAAGAAAATAAGAGAAAAGTAAGAAGGATACCTGATGCGTCGGATGAAGGTGTGTTTATAATCAAAGATATAGGGCGGCATATATAGACGGTTATTATTAACCTGGGGCTAAATGGTAAATAATTCTGGCAAAACCGTCCCATCTATCTGTTTTCGAAGTAATTTTGAATTTCAAAATGACAGCTGTATTCCACTGTCACCCGCCATTTTGGGGGCACTTGTTAGGGCATGAATTTTATGCTGAGGATCCTTAATCCTTAACTATCTTATGGATAGATTATCCTTTAGATATGTAACAGATTATAAAAGATCAATGATCCTCGGTGTTATTTGTTTACTAATGATTGCATTTAGTATGGTGATGTATTAGACAGGTATAACAATTCTAAGACGTACTTTCATCAATTATCCTCATGGAGTCTCATCTATCTGGAGTATGGATCTAGGATCCTCATTCAACATAGCTATTAATGGACGATTTCGTGTGAAGACGGATGTTTAAATATCAACAACAGCTCTTGGACTTATTATCTCGTTTATCTCTCTATCGGATTTCTGTGACACGTGGTCAATTAGCACGTTGGAAGAAGGTGGAAGACTAGCGAGATTATAGGAATAGTTGTTAGTTTGTTGTATTCATTTTTCTTTATATACGGAGTTGAGATCGACAGTAGAAGACACACAATCTCACGTACTCTAGCGGTTAAGATATTTTGTACTCACATAACATTAGTTGATCATCAACTCCGCAACAATTGTAATCACCTTTGACCATTAATAAACTTGACGGTGATAGTTTTCACCGTCCGGGGGTTTTTTGTGCCGGAGATTACTATAATCACGTACTATCCGACCAAAGATTACCTTGTTAATCCTTGACTGAAGCAATTCGACCAAGGATTACCTTGTTAGTTTTTGACCGAAGTAAAGATTATCGTAATTAAGGGTTTTTTCCATCGTGATCAAATCTTTGTGTTCATCAAGACCTCGTTTATTCAATCATTATTGTCGTGTTAGCACTATACCTCACTTGACATATTTGGATACGTTATCCTTAGTCGATTTTTATCCAAAACACTTGGATTCACATAATGAAAGTTGTTACCTGAACATACCATCAATGTATCAAGCTTCCAACCCTGTGGGGGTGGTGAAGATTGATAGTGATCAAGCAGAGGCTAGGAACTGCTACACTTCATCCATGAAGCCAGCTGCAAAGCAGACGATCACATAGATATCAAAGAACCATTCCAGAGAAGTGCTGGAAGCAAGGGAGAAGGATCTTTAAGAAGTATACTTGGACCATGAAGATCCAGACATCAAGGTGTATTTAGGATCCGATATCCTTAGCAAAAGGAATTCTACTTTTGCTTTCATACATTCCGACATGACAAGTATTTCTAAAGACATTATTACACATAAATTGGGTATAGATACTTCTGTCAGGCCTATTCACTAGACACGGAAGAAATTTGCGCCTGAAAAAAACATCATTATCCAAGAAGAAGTAGAAAAACTTCGTAAGGTAGGCATGAATAGGGAAGTTAAGTATCCAAAATGGTAAGCGTATGTGGTAGTTGTTTCAAGAAAAATGGAAAGTGGAGGGTATGTGTTGTTTCACTGATTTAAACAAAGCATCTCCCAAGGATCCTATCCCCTTACCACACATTGACTTCATGGTGGATGCTACAACAGGACATGAGATGCTTACCTTTATGGATGCTTCATCTGGATTCCAACAAATTCAGATGGGACAACCTGACAAGAGGATACAACATTCATAACTCCTACTGGCATATACTATTATATTTCTATGCCTTTTGGACTAACATTTGCAGGTGAAACTTATCAAAGACTGGTGAATATGATGTTCAAGGATCAGTTAGGAAAAACCATGAAAGTCTATAAAAACGACATGGTGGTCAAATCAAAGAGAGCAGAAGATCATATCAAGGGTCTCGAAGTAGCCTTCAACATCCTTGATCTATACTACATGAAGCTCAATCCATCGAAATGTCATTTTGGTGTCAAAACTGAAAAAGTTAATAATTGCTTTAATTGTGGCATCAGCTAAGCTAAGACATTATTTTGAAAGTTATACTATTATTGTTAAAAGTAACTATCATATTAAGAATGTGCTTAGAAAACCAGAGATGTCGGGTAGGATGGCTAAGTGGGTTGTGAAGCTCAGCACCTATGATGTATAATATGAGCCTAGAACCACCATCAAGTCACAAGCACTTGCAGGCTTTATGACTGATTTCAGTAGTGACATGCAAAAATAAGCTGATTTGGAGATTCAACAACTTGAAGGAACCAAGGATCCTTGGATCCTCTTCACAGATGGTGCATCAAATGTAAGAGGAACATGATTGGGCATATTACTAAAATCGCCATAGGGGGACATAATACCCCGGTCCCTAGCCTGGGAGTTCCAAGCTACCAACAATGATGTAGAATATAAAGCACTAACCGCAGAATTATTCCTAGCTAAACAAATGAGGATCAGGTATCTTCAAGTTTACATAGATTCTTTATTGATAACTAACCACTTTAAGGTTTCCTACACTGTAAAAGGTGAAAACTGATTAAATACTTAGAAATTGTGAAAGAATTGGAAAATTTTTTCCATGTGTTTAGTATAATACAGGTACCAAGAGAGAAGAATGTTGGGGCAGATGCCTTAGAGAATTTGGCATCATCTTTAAAGATCCCAGATGATATGAAGATACCAATCATCAACATACTTTCTCCAGCAATTGAGGACCAGAAGTAATGGAAGTGACAACGGATCATCCTGGAGAACTTAAGGATCCTTAATCCTGCCATGAAGTAGGATCCTAGATCCTTCCAATTAAGAGATTCCTCCAATATGGAAAAATCCCCGAAGGAGAAAATCCCAAAGCTTTCAGAACCAAGGTATCCCAATTAATTATATTACAAGATACTGTAAAAAGAAAATCTCTTGCAGGTCCATACTTAAGATGCATTTAAGATCCAGAATTACAAGAAGTGCTTAAAGATTGTGGTAACCATATAGGGGGCAGAGTACTGTTCTCTAGAATACTTAGGACATGTTACTTCTGGCCAACAATGAAGAAGGATGATCTGGAGTATTCAAGGAAATGTGTTGCTTGTCAAATACATGGCAACATTCTTCATCAACCAGAAGAACCTATGTACCCTACTCTTCTTCATGGCCTTTCATGAAATGGGGAATGGATATTGTAGGCAAGCTACCTAAGGCACCAACTAGTACTGATATTTGAGATTGGAAGATTCGAATGATCTTCCGTTGAGCCAGAAATCTAACTTACCAATCCAGAATATGAATAATTGTTCAAATAAGATGCCCCGACAATGTACTCTTCTTGAATTGGATCCGAAAATAAAGAACTTCTGAAGTTTAGATGAATAGAACTATTTTCAACCGTTGATTCAGTATCAGCTGCAGTTGCTTCAGACACTTTAGGAGTATCTATTGAAAGATTTGTTTCAGTAGGTGGTTCCTGAACTTGTACTGAAGATATGGGTGCCTCATCATCATTATCGTGGGATCAATATCCATTACCATAGGTTTGTCTGCACCAATTGTAACATCATCTTCCTCATCAGTGTTGCATGACAGTCATGTGGAATATGTACTAACTTCAGGAAACATATTGAAAGGTTTAAACAGTTCACTGTAATCAAACAACTAGTTTGGACCAACTTGAGAATCTATCTCATTTTCTTCAAGCCAATGAACGTCATATGACTCTACAATTTGCTTTGTCTCCTTGTTGTAAATCCTACAAGCATTATGAACCGAATATCCAAAAAAACAGCAATCATTAGCCTTGAAATCAAATTTGGGGGTAAACTCCACATGTAACAAAGTGCATGCACAGCCGAAAGGGCGAAAATGAGCCACATTAGGCTTGTATCCATAAAGAATCTCATAGAGTTTCTCATTTGTTGCTCATTGATAAGAACCCTATTCTAGAGATAACATGCCGAATTGATTGCCTCAGCCCAGAAAAACTAAGGTAACTTTGAATCACACAACATGGTACGTACGTGCTGCTTCAATCAACGTTCTATTTCTTCGCTCAGCTACCCCGTTTTGTTGTTGAGTTTTAGCAGCAATGTACCATCTTTACACCCTATTTTTTGTACATAAATGATTTAAAACAACATTCTTGAACTTTGTGCCATTGTCGTATCGAATATCTTTCGCCTTTAGGTTGGTTCGATTTTCCATTAACTCAATGAATCTCTTAGTCAACTCTGCAGTCTCCCTCTTATTGAACAAAAAGAAAACCCAAGTATGACGTGAGTAATTATCAGTAATAACCAAACAATGAGAGTTGTGAGAAATTATGAGTACATTTATTGGACCAAACAATTCCATGTGAAGTAGTTGAAACAAGAATTCTATTGAGTTAACTACCTTCGTCTTGTAAGGTTTGTGATGATGTTTTCTATGTGCACAATCAACACATTTTTCAACTGTTATAAAATATTGGAAATAGGAAGACCATGGATAATGCTATTTTTTGCAAGACGGATTAAATTCTTAACATTTGCATTACCAAAACGATGACGCCAGAGCACGACATTGTGTTCTGAGACTTTTGAAAATAGACATGTGATTTTTAAGGAACATTTTGATTTAGTTCAATCACATATGCATTATATTGTCTATGTCTCTTGATCAAAATCCACTCATCTCATATAACCATAACATGTTTGAAAAAAAGACACTTGTTAGTACATAGTTTTGCATCTCGATCTTTGGTTAACGTATTTTGGTATAAGAAAATTTAATAGGGGTATTTTGTTAAATAAAGTAAAGTTACATTCGCTAATGTAATATCGCACTCATTAGAGTATCTAATAACAAATGTGTCTGTGTGTCTTTCGTCCTCATTCGTTAGGGGATGTTAACGAATGAGGCTCAACGTATGTAGTCATTCGTTAATATAACAAATGATATTTAATGTATGATAGCGAAAGAGGCTCATTCGTTAGGGAATGTCTAACAAATGATCTCATCGTATATATATACCCTTTAACTCTTATTTTATCAGATATTCTCTCGTTATGATGCCAAATTTCCTTCCAACACACTAACGTATATCAATCTAAACCTATTCATATCAAAGACTAGATCGTTAACGTAATGAATCATGATCAGTCATATCACGCATTCTCAACACTCTTTGTCTGTAAAGGGGTTGAAAAACCTTTCTCACAAATTTGAGAGATGCTCATTAGACTGTGTTTCAACTCGGGAACATATTTCACGTTTTCAAACTATAAAACACCACTACTTACAATACCCTTCTAACCGATGTTTCCATTCTCTCCTTCCGCAAAAGAAACATACCCTCTGTTTTGGTCCAAAATTACAAAAGCAATAACTGAACAAATTCGTTAAGTGTGGTAGAGTGTTCAACAATTAGATAAGAAAATGTCGTAAAAGGAAAGGTGACCACGGCGATATAGCGAGGAAAAACCTAGCATCACGGTGAGGAACTTCGGAAAAATCCCTGGGAGGGGAAAATTATCCCCTGCTTCAAATTACTGATAATGGAAAAGTGGTTACAGCTCGAGAACTGATTGAGAACAGATTCTAAGTACAATAGTGAGTTTTGTGAGTGCAGAAGTGTATTCTAAGTGTTCTCATCAGCCTCCTTTTATAGAAAAAAAAATAACAAACTAAGCTACAAACTAGGAAACCCTAGCTATGTGACCGTTACAAGACTCATTCTTCTTACCCACGTACTCTTCAACTAGAACTCTGAAATACCAGCAAGACTCAGTTTACTAGCCGTTTTTGGTTGTTATTTAATGGGTAACCTGCAAGCACATCAGTTAGTTTAAATAAAACAAGACTTAGGATTCCGAACCTTCTAAGGATCCCGGATGTCAGAATATCGTCCAAGATACTAGTCAGGATCTTAGTTGAGAAATTGATCCATTACAATTGTCCCCAAAAATATGCAATCTGTAAACCACTTTACAACGGTAATATATTTTTTTCTTAATTCTTATCTTGATGACGTCGGCCCAACTAATGTGAAAATATTTGGATCAAATTTCCAAGAAAATTAACCACCACATATTAAATGTAGGGATAAGTGTCTATAATTACTCTCTCTCTCTCTCTCTCTCTCTCTCTCTCTCTCTCTTTCCTGATTTTCTTAGGGTTTCTTTCTTTTCCGCCATAATTATAGTTTCTAATAGCGAAGAAAAGAACTAGGTCCTTTGTATCATACGCTAAGAATTTCGGTGAAGATTTTCTTAACCAGGAGCTACTCGCCTTTCTAAATCTCGAAACCTGTAGTTTCACTAATTGTGATATAGCTCATATTCTAGCTGAAGAGGTATTCCCTGAAGGAACCATCATTCGTCCTTTCGAGAAGCAGATACAATTAGACCTCATTTCCAAAAAATTGGGTTTACTTCACTTACTATCCTTTTTCTCTTGGTCTGTCTTATCCTTTCCCGCCTTTTATTTCCATGCATTTCAAAACACCGACATGAGTTACACCCAAATGATGCTTAAGTTGAGTCATATTATCACCACTCACAATCTAGACTTCGAAATCTATGATTTAGCTGTTGAAATCCTTATTTCTTCCTCAACTAGCCACGTCTCAGAAAGCATGTCTTGTAAGTATCTCTTTTGGGATTTTGAATCGTCTTTTTTAAATTCATGTCGATCCTGATCTCTTTTCTTTCAGCTAAACAAGGTCTTATGTTGGAGGATCTCAAGAGCATAACAAGAAGAATGAGCTTGCCACCATTTAGGTCTCAAAACCACATGTTCCTTCTTCCAAGAGCAAGCTCTCCTCATCGAAGAAGAGAAAAGGGATTGAAGTAGTTGGGCATACTGCTGAAACTTTGACCTTTGAACATCTTCAACGAATCTTCCAGCAGGTCGGGATTTCCACCATTCCTTATTCTCCTTGAATTGTATTGCAAAACTAACCAGTTTTTATTTTTGTAGGGACGTGAGCAGATCATGAAGATCCGTAGCAGCACTGTGCAGGAGCTTGAGTTCTGTAGGGAGAAGATGGATGACCTTTCCATGATCGATGAGGCTAAACCGCTTTGTCTTGAAAAGAAGTCTGAGCTATGTGACCGGCTAAAGAAGGAACCTGAGGCCATTAATGGTGCTCATGCCATTGCTCCTATAGGATTTCAAAATGCATCTTCAATTGTCCGCTACTCACTCCATTTTTCATGCCAAGGTTATATGCTGATGGAAGAGGACATGAATCCAAAGTTTGATAAGGAGTCCTAGGATCTCAAAGGTCTAAAGGTTAGGGAAGTGGAGCTAAGGGTTAAGTTAGGCTTTGATCCTGAGCAGGATTCTGCTGAGACGAGCAAGAATGCCGAGAACAAGGTCGGGGATGCTGAAGCTGGTGATGATGACAAGGTCGTTCAGGTCAGGATGGTTGCAGGCTTTATAGAGGGGCAATGAATGATACTGAAGACAAGGCATGGGTCCCTTCTTGTATGACGGTTTTTATTTGCTAGATTTCGTAATGGTTGTACTATAAAAAATTTACTTTTCTTTGTCATATGGTGGTGATCTTTTGATCAGTTGCTCCTATAGGATTTCAAAATGCATCTTCAATTATCCGCTACTCACTCCATTTTTCATGCCAAGGTTATATGCTGATGGAAGAGGACATAAATCCAAAGTTTGATAAGGAGTCCTAGGATCTCAAAGGTCTAAAGGTTAGGGAAGTGGAGCTAAGGGTTAAGTTAGGCTTTGATCCTGAGCAGGATTCTGCTGAGACGAGCAAGAATGCCGAGAACAAGGTCGGGGATGCTGAAGCTGGTGATGATGACAAGGTCGTTCAGGTCAGGATGGTTGCAGGCTTTATAGAGGGGCAATGAATGATACTGAAGACAAGGCATGGGTCCCTTCTTGTATGACGGTTTTTATTTGCTAGATTTCGTTATGGTTGTACTATAAACAATTTACTTTTCTTTGTCATATGGTGGTGATCTTTTGATCAGTTGCTCCTATAGGATTTCAAAATGCATCTTCAATTATCCGCTACTCACTCCATTTTTCATGCCAAGGTTATATGCTGATGGAAGAGGACATAAATCCAAAGTTTGATAAGGAGTCCTAGGATCTCAAAGGTCTAAAGGTTAGGGAAGTGGAGCTAAGGGTTAAGTTAGGCTTTGATCCTGAGCAGGATTCTGCTGAGACGAGCAAGAATGCCGAGAACAAGGTCGGGGATGCTGAAGCTGGTGATGATGACAAGGTCGTTCAGGTCAGGATGGTTGCAGGCTTTATAGAGGGGCAATGAATGATACTGAAGACAAGGCATGGGTCCCTTCTTGTATGATGGTTTTTATTTGCTAGATTTCGTTATGGTTGTACTATAAACAATTTACTTTTCTTTGTCATATGGTGGTGATCTTTTGATCAGTTTTAATTTCAGTTTGTAAGACAATGAACACTTTAAGGTGGAGGGATCTTTGTAGGTTCCAACCGGATCTACACAGGAGTATCTCGTAACACGAGGGTGCGGAATCCCCACGTAATACGAGATACGAGCGTAAGATATATGATACGTTGAACCAATAAGCAAACACACGTTACAATACTAATTAACACGATTGTATTGCAACACTTCAACACGTGATATCGATTATCACAAATACACGTTCTGGAAAGACTTAACTAAAACCAAGCTGAAGTGAGGTTTAAATAACCTCGACAACTTCGCCTAACATACTAGGCGAAGTTGTCATCGCTTGTCTCCAAGTTCGCCTACATCCCAGGCGAACATGTGTAAATCAATATTCAAAACCAACACAAACAATCTAACACGATTACAGACACATACAAAACACAAGATACTGAACTACTGACATTATGCACCAACAGACTCCCCCTTGGCAATAGCTTCATATCTATATCTTCATTCTCATGTCGTAATCCCAAAAATCTCGTGTCACCCGTCTTCAAGCATGAACGCCCTGTCTTACACAGACAGAGACCACCCTCTGATACTTCTTGGCTTCATTTTTCCATGCAGGGATATAGAATATCTTCTTATCGTTTAGCACCTGCAAGTCAGCTTGAGACAAATTTACCAAGTGCATGGGATCATACACTCTCAGAATCTCCTGCTCGTCTTCATCTTCCATAACAGCTTCAGCTGTTTGGCTATCAACGTACCACCACTTGAGATTCTTTAAAACATCCTTGGGCATTATCTTCATCGGCACTTCTTTCAAACACCGAATCGGCTTATATCTCATCACCATCCAAGGTTTGCCATCAGCTCGCATTCCTCTTTCCTTATCTTCAGCTAGCTTCCCTTTATGAGGCTTTAACAACTCAAACTTCTTCTCTTTCACACTTTCTTTCCACACTTTCTTTCCACGCAATCTTCCCAATTATTCTGGCCATATTGTCATCACTCCTATTAATCAATCCCAATTTAGCCAAATCCTACACCTCACACTCAGGCAAGGTATTGATAGATCTCAACGTCCTCTTAAAATACTGAATCCCATCAAAGCGTTTAATCACAAATAACTTTAGCTGCTCATCATACAGCCAGCAAATAATACCCTTCTTCGACTCAGCATATCCTTTGATATTGTAACTCTTTTTGAACATTGTTGGAACCGCTGGCTTCATTGTCTTAACAAACCACTGAGCGTAGCCTTCTTTCCATCTCGGCTATTCTTCCCACTCAGACTCATCTGTCACACCCATATCTTGACTCACATTCACCTTGTCAACGTCTGGAATATCATGTTCTACACTATCATCCACAATCTCACCTTCTTCTATCTCACTATCAATCACAATCTGTTCTCCTATCTTTTCCATCTCCTCAATCGTTAACACATCATCATCACCCAACATTTCCTCATCATCCACAACCACGACATTCTCATCACCTGATCCACCTGCCATACCAGTTGACTCCCCCTGAGATGTGGAAGTCCCAAGAGTTTGTTCAGTTCTTGGCAACTCACCACCTGCACCTTCCGATGCATTGGGATCATCGTCTCTATCCTGTCTCTTCTTGGTTCTCAACTTGTCGCCCTTCCAGCTCGTCTCCCCCTGAGACGCTAAGAACTGTTTTAAGGCATCAAATAGTTTACCGTGTTCAACAAGGAGGGACGATTGGATCTAATTTTCTGCGACAAGTCGTTGGATAGCTTGAGTCTGGATTAGATTGATTCTTGAGTGTTCAGCCACTACCCGTTCAAGAGCAGCTATCCTTTCAGAATCAGATAAGGTATCATCAAAATCAAACCGCATGTGAGAAACGTCTTGAGCATAAGGTGGAGGTATTCCCAAACTGGCTGGAGTATCAGAAGTAGGCTGAATAGTAACCGCAGGTGGTATTGTGACAGATAACCCCGCAATAGCAACCAACGTTGGGTCAACAAATTTTGCAACAACCTCCGATGGAGTAACAGTAGGAGGTGGCAAGGAAACTATCTCCGGAGCCGAAAACTGAAACGTGGTTGGTGGAATACCAAATGATGATGACGTCGCCACCACAGGAACATTGGAGGTAATCGGTATTGTTACAGTCATAGAAGCAGGAACCATAGTCATACCAGATAACGCGGGTGGAGAGAAACGAACCACCCTTGAGCTTTCACCAACTCCGGAACCCTCACCAGTTCTGACCCTCTTCGATCGTCGTATCAACTGGTCTAACTCCTCCTCGAAGTCAGATTCACTATCATCCGAGTCTTTCTTTCTCTTGCCATGTATTCTTTCTTGTCTGACCAGAATCTGTTGTGCTTCAGCGATATCATCAGCGGAGGAGTCAGAGTCGGTTCTCTCAGAATCTGCTACAGACGTAGCTACCGTCGAAACATTCACTCCAGATGCCTCAACTACTGGGGCTCGAACCTTAGCCGTTGGATCAATTTGTTCCATGTCAAAGAACCCTTGACCACCAAAAGCAGCTTCAAGATCAACCTGTTTTTCCGAAGCCGCAACAGGATCAGCAGGCAGAGCTTGCTGTACCACAGGTGGTGGTTGAACCATATGAGGTGGTTGAGGAACAACAGCCTATTGCGGTGCCGGGTCTCGAAATTCATCTCCTTGAGGAGCAATATAAGCAGGGTTCACCAAATAACCGAACAATGCAATATGCCGCGGACGAAGCTCTGGTTTGCTACGAGCACTTGACGATCTACATTGCGCAAAGATTCTCTTACTTACACTCTCAACATAACGGATAGGACGTCGTTCAGGCAGCGTAGGGGCTACATGATTCAAAATCATTTGTAAAAACCTCGGGTACATTAAAAATCTTTCCCTGGCGACCGCACGTCTCTGACGATCAATTTCATAAAACACCATCTGACTAAAGCTGTAGGGCTTGTTGTAAGTCAGGGCAGTCATTGCAGATTGCATCGTTGCCCCCAAACCGTCAGTCCCAGATTTACGACCCGACATGCACACTATCATCACGTGCATCAGAAAACGCCACTAATCCAATAAAAATCCCTTTCTCCTTTGTGTGTCACCCAATGGACCCGAATAGCCCATACGTAGAAACGCACCATCTCTGAATGGAGCCGGAAAATTTGTTGGATCATCTGTAGTTTCAGCCCCGAACTGCAAAGTGACTCTGATTTGATTTGCAGAGAACTGTACCACCTGATTATTCACAGTAGCGCGCATGACCGGAGGATCAACTATACAGTCATATTCTACCGTTCGCCAAAAATCTTCAATATTTGGTAGAGAAATGGGAAGAGTAGTAGTGATGGCGTGAAAAATCCGTGAGCGAACGAGGAAGGATATGATCTCACGATAGTCGTCGACACCACTAGCATCAGGATCCAAAGTGACATACATGTTGTGACCTGGAAAGAACTGTCGGTTGTTGTCACCACCTTCGTCACCGCCAGCACCACCAGCCCCTGCCACAGCAGCCATATCTGCACAACAACTGGTCTAAGTTAGAATATTGACGTAGCAGATCATAAGTTCGCCTTTTACCATGAGCGAAGTTATGATTACTTTTATGTTAACTTTGCATTCCCAACTTCGCCTCAACACTTAGGTTTGATTTTCATGTGCAGGCGAAGTTAGCCATATGGCGAAGTTGAGTACAACTTCGCCCTAATCACTAACTTCGCCTGATAACAAACCAGGTTAATTAAATAAAATCTCCTTGAGGAGGCGAAGTTAAACCTAAGGCGAAGTTGAGAACAACTTCGCCTAAACCCTAACTTCGCCTGTGAACAAACCTGACTAATTAATTAATTAAAAACATGAGCAGGCGAAGTTATACCTAGGGCGAAGTTAGAACAACTTCGCCAAAACCATAACTTTTCCTGAATCTGAAACGGCGTAATTTTATGATCCGATCAGGTTTTGTTTGGTAATTTTAGAGAATGAAAACATGAAAGGATAGTAATATCGAGATCATAGAGGACCAAAAGGGTTACAAACACCGTAAAAACAAATAGTTTATCGAGTGTTTAAAGGTTAGCACAAACTATGTCACAAATTGGATCACCAAGACCTCTGATTATCACCATTAATATGAAAAACATGTTATACCGATCCTACACACCTTTAACACGGACTAGAAATAGATAATAAAGAGGTTCGATTCGAGTTTTAAGTTCGCCGAGGGTTAGAAGGTTGGGTATAAGTTCGCCGAGGATTAATAGTTTGAAAAGTGTTTGACCATTATGACCCCTGTTTCACCTTATATCTGTTTGAAAATACATGGGCGAAGTTAAGTTTAACTTCGCCCCTCTGATAACTTCGCTGGTCAACTCCTTATCATTAACTTCGCTTAAGGTCAACCATGGTCAACTTCGCCTCTTTACCTTATCACAAGTTCGCCTAACTTAATTTACAAAACAGGACCTTATAAATTTGATCAAAATGCAACTGTCTTTTAAAATTCTCCGTTAAAGATTTAAGCTTTACGATCAAAGAACCAAGTAACCAAGTTTTAAACCATATAACAAAATAAGCAATGAAAGTTTTAGGAATTAAATAAACGGGATCAAATTTCAGTCTTGACAAGAGCCTGCATGTTTTAGAAAAGATCCGAACAGGAATCATACTAATTAAGTGGCTGTCACATAGATCCATGTTCAGCGGTATTATGACATAAAGAAACAGGTTGTAAGCAGGTATAAAACTTAGTATGGTTTTCATCGCTTCTGTGATACGGATTAGGTTCAATTAAGCTCAAACTTTAGATGGACATCACATGAGAGATTGTGATGCCTCCTATCTATTCTCAAAGCGTATTTGGCTTTTCCCAAGTCACCCCAAGTTGACCTCGACCCGTAGTGTCTGATTAACCGGTAAGCACATATCGATCTTTAGAGTCTTCTTCCCGTTCTTTTTCTCGCCTCTTGATTGATATTTGTAACAACATAAGCTTCAGAAGGCTTAACAACATATTTTTTTTAATAATAAAGATATTAATACAGCTTCAAATAATAGACGACTGCAAGTCCCGAATCTGGATCACTGCAGGTACTTGACACACCATCTTCTCGGGAATCAGAACACTCACGGGCTCGTGTATGACTAGGTAATCACTTTTCTGCCTATCATTTCGAAAGATGTATATGGAGACATGCACAACTCAGAATGATTCTCCACATTAAATCGAGGAGATTTAGTTTGTATCACTTCTACTTTTACGCACCATAAAAAGCTACCATAACATACAATGGCTGTTCTAGAGTCTTTTAGGCCTAATAACTTCACCAGTTAGGCACACAGATATAGTTTTTCTATCACCTTCCAAGGTTGGATCAATTTTCTTTTAAACATTGTATTGAAACTTCTTACGAAGTTATAGACTTGAAAAGTTATATCATCTCCCTAAAAAAAAATTTTAATTCTATCGCCCCGATCAAGTCAAAGTCTTCAGGTAAACGGCTATCCTAAAGATCCAATGGATCAGCTGGACCGACCACATACGAGTATGTGTCCTTCTAACTAAGTATGAACGACTGTTTTTCAGCGAAAGAATAAAAAACCATCATAAACCGCCCCGGTCACTTTCAGTCATCTGGTTAATGGCTATCCTCATAAGCTACTAGTGGAAGTAAGGACCAAACATATCCGAATATGTGTCCATCAAACTGAAGCAACCGACATAATTCTAAGCGATAGGGTTTTTTTTTTTTTAAACAAAACGAAAAACAAGGTTACTCGGGATTGATCATCCCATTAAGCTCTACAAGATTTTGAAAACGGGATCGGTCAAACGCTTTAGTAAAAAGATCGGCGAAACTATCCAAAGAATCAACCTTTTCAAGCACAATTAATTTCTTCTCAGCACAATCCCGTATAAAGTGATGGTGAATGTCAATATGTTTAGTTTTGCTGTGTTTAACGGGATTGTTAGTTACTGAGATTGCAGCAGTGTTATCAATGAAAATAGGAGTTTGAGTGAAATTCATACCGTAATCGCGCAATTGCTGTTGTATCCAAAGAACCTGGGAGCAGCAGTTCGATGCTGCCATGTACTCTGCTTCGCAGGTGGAAATGGCTACTGAGGTCTGCTTCTTGCACTGCCACGACACCAATCTTCCTTCCAGAAACTGACATCCATCGGTTGTTGACTTCCTGTTCTGATTGCAACCTCTATAGTCAGAATCTGTGTAAGCTACCAAATCCAGTTCTCCCCCTTTTCTCTTGACAAACAACGTGCTATCGATCTTTCCTCTTTCGAACCCATTCTCAAGCAAGTAATCAGACAAGGTTGCGTACCAGGCACGAGGGGCCTGATGCAGCCCATATAAAGCTTTACTCATTTTGTACACATAATCAGGAAAATCTGGGTCGGGGAATCCCGGAGGTTGTTCAACATACACCACCTCATCGACTTTTCCATTAAGGAAGACACTTTTCACATCTAACTGGAACACTTTCATCTCTTTGTGTGCAGCAAATGCCAAAAATAGACGAATTGCCTCCAATCTTGTCACATGTGCAAACACTTAGTTGTAGTCGATTCCTTCTTGCTGATTAAACCCTTTTACTACCAGCCTTTCCTTATTCCGTATGATTATCCCTTTCTCATCTCTCTTACATTTAAAAACCCAATTTGTACCAATAGCATTTACATTCCGTGGTTTTTCAACTAATTTCCATACTTTCATCTTCTCAAACTGTACTAATTCTTCTTGCATGGCCTCGACCTACGAGCTATCCTTTAGAGCCATTTGATAATTCTTCGGTTCAGTCTGGCTGATGAAGCAGGTGTACAAGCATTCATTTATGATACCCGTGTCTCTAATGCTCGCGTAAACACATGTGTGTTCATCCAAACTCCTCCTTGTTTGAACACCGTCAGACAGATTACCTATCACGTTCTCCAAAGGGTGATTTTTGTGAACTCCAGTAGTCTGAACCGGACCGACTTCCAGATTGTTTTCTAAATTCGAAGAGAGTTCATCAGTGGGTGATTGATGTTGAGAGTGAAATGGATTGTAGAATTCTTCTTCAGTAGAGGCAGCAGGAGTATCAACGGCACCTGACGAGGAAGGTTGACTTTCGTCGTATCGCGGACGTTGCACGATATTCTCCTCCTCGTCATACAGAATCTGTGAAGCAATTTTCTCATCGACTTCTGCAAAATCCAAGTAAGACATATTAAAAGATTTGAATAGTTTATCATAGTCGAAAGCTTCAGCGGGTCCCATGCTAGGCCTTGGTGATTTGTAACTTGTAATGTCAGTGTTACATACCACCTCAACCTTGTTGTTCGATAAATTAAAGACTCTTCTGTTGGGAGTCCCAACAACATATCCGACTAAAATACCTTCGTCGGCTTTTTCACCAAATTTTGAGTTTGTCTTTAATATCGTACATGGGGACCCGAAAGGTTCGAGACCATTCAAGTTTGGCTTTCTACCATGCATGAGTTCATAACAAGTTATATTTAATCTTTTAACAGTTAAAACACGATTAAGGATATAACAGGCTGTGGCAACAGCTTCAGCCCAGAACACCACGGGAAGTTAAGCATCTGCCAGCATGGTTCTGGCTCCTTCGATTAGCGTTCTATTCTTCCTCTCAGCTACCCTATTTTTTGCGGAGTATATGGGGCGCTGTACTGATGTTCTATCCCTTTCTGTAAGCAGAACATCTCCATTTGGTAGTTCTTGAATTCTGTACCATTATCACTCCTGATGTACTTAACCTTTCTCCCAACTATATTTTCAACCTTGGTAATCAAGTTCATTACCAAATGAACTGTCTCATCTTTAGCCTTCAGAAAGTATACCCAAGAGTATCGAGAGTAATCATCGGTTACAACCAAGCAGTAAGACGTTCCACCTAGACTCTTTACATTCACGGGACCAAAGAGATCCATGTGAAGTAGGTCTAGGGTGCTGACAATTGAGTTAACCTTCTTCGAGTGATGAGGTTTTTTGTGTTGCTTTCCCTTCTTGCACGACAAGCATTGATCTTCAAAGTTAAAATTCTTCAAGGAAACTCCAAGCACCAGCCCATTCTTGACAATGTAATTCATTTTGCGAAGATGTATATGTCCCATTCTTCGATGCCATAACTCTGACTCAGACTCAGTTGCCTTTGACAGAAGACATGACTCTTCTGTTGTCAACTCAGTTGACCTCATATCCATTACATACGTGTTCTTTTCTCTTGAAGCTCTCATCACCACCCAGGCCTCTGGTATCTTGAAACCAGGATAAAGAACGATTGCCTCATTTTTAGTAAAATGCACCATGTATTCTTTGTCACAAATCTGAGATACACTTAACAAGTTATGCTTCAACTCTTCCACAAAATTCACCTTCTCTAACTTCATTCTTCCATTCGTCACAGTTCCAATACCACTGATTCTACCTCCACTCTCTCCAGCGAAACTAACCCTTCCTCCTTGAACATATTTCCAGTCACGTAACAATTTCTTGTTACCAGTCATGTGCCGGGAACAGCCACTGTCAACAACCCACATATTTTTACAGCCCTGTTTGACTGTTCCTGCACAATTAAAGAAATAGATTAAAATCTGGGGACCCAAGACCTACTGGTCTTGGGTCGATTAAATCTGTTGACCGGCATCCAGTACTTTGGTTGCCCAAAGTCAGTTTGAGGATAATTTCTGTAAGTTCTGAAAGGAAACCTTCTAGAGAACTGGCTATGAGGCCATCCAAACCTTAGTGAGTTAACTGAATTATACTTGTTGGTTTGGTTGTTAGCTGGGAAAAAATGAGACCGATTTCTTTGAAATCTTGGATTAGACCTATGTCTGAAATTTGGTGTGTTCGCATTCTTACCAGTATCATTATTAATATTCGTTTTATTCCCAGTTTTTGGAGGCCTCATACCTCTAAATTTTCTCTGGTTTAGAGGACAATCAGCAATAAGATGTCCTACTTGATTACATCTGAAGCAACTTCTGTTTTCAACTGTCGTCTCAACAGTTGTTGCAGATGTCGAGGTTGAATTACTACCCGTTTGTTTAACATATGGTGGGACAAATGGATTTAGGGAAGAATTCTTTTCATTGGGCTTATATTCCTCCCCACGTTTTAGTAACACTACCTCTTCTTTTATCTCACCCGATTCGGATGACTTGTCTGAATTTGATAAGACAGAGCTAGGAACAGACATCTCAACATTAGAAATTGGTTTACTCGTTTCGCTCTTATTAACTTCAGGTTCTTTAGTCGAAATTTTGACTGGAACTGTCTGACTAATCTCAACATCAGCAAATTTCTGATTACTAAGATTATAAATATAGTTATTGTTATACGGTGGTGGAAATTCAGAAAATCCAATTCCCCCTTTGTTAACTGGGGAACGTTGAACACTTATGATGTGATCTAGCATTGCTGAAGAATTTCTAAATTGTTCAATTTTTCTGTTTAGTTCCACCACTTTTACCTGGTAATCAGCTATCTGTTTATCCTTTTCAGCAATTAGTTTTGTTTTTTCTTCTAACACTTCATAACTAAGATCAATTACTTGTATTTTTTCAGCTAGACTGGCTTTAAGACTTCTGATATCCTTTTCAATAGCTTTTATTTTTACCGAGTAACTATTTTCTCTAGTTTTAGTATAGTGATGATCTTCTTTTAACGTTTTAAATTGTGTGTCCAAACTAACAAACTGATCAGTTATTGTTTTCAATTGTTCAGACAGATTTTCATATTGTATACAATGAAGTTCAGAACTTACCTCAGAGATCTGATCGTTCACTTCTACCATATATGCTTGATTTTCTCCCGTCTCCCTCTCACTTCCTCCAATTTCGATGTTTACTAAATTAGCCTGCTCGAACACTTCCTCAACTTGTATATTCCAGTTGTATCCACCATTCTGTCTAGATACCATAGCCCTATTCTCACAATCTCCCCCATTCTGTTGTGCAGGCCTGTTCTGACTTCGTTCTACTCTCTCATTTGTACATTCCTTGGCAAAGTGACCATTTTATTGACAGTTGTAACATCGAACCTTTGATTTGTCAAACCCTGGTCTTTCTCCAACAAACTTTCTACCCGTTTTCTTCATGAATCTCTTTACCCTTCTTACTATCATAGCCATCTGCCACTGCAGATCCATCTCTTCCAAATCATCAGCATCAATCTGATCGTAGTCTTCATCCAAAATTGCAGGGTCGACTATTTTACCTTTGATGTAGTTCTCATAAGATGCAATGAAGGATGCATATAGAGCAAACTGTTGTTCAGCTGATTTAACACTCATGGGCATCTGTGAGTAGTTGTAACTTGGAATATTTGACGAGAAATTTCCAGTTGTGGCTTGAGGTTTTGAAGGATTACTACCTCTAGCTACGAAACATACGTCGCCATCCATATTGAGAATTACATGACCATCACGAGTTGAGTTTGAGTTTGATTCTCCCTTTGAGTAGTAGGCAGAGGATTCTGATTTTGAACTTGAGCTTGGAGTGACTTTTGCACCATACATTCTCGGATCCTGAACCTGATCAGTTGGTGTCTCCTTCCGAAACATGTTAAGTTCAAAATTTCGTAACTTATTGACCGCTGTTTCCAAATCAATATTGGCAAAGTCTTTATCCTCTCTCATCAGAACCGTGTACATTTCCCATTTCGGTGGAAGAGCATCAAGAAGATTTTCTACTATCTCTTCTTCCTTGTATTCAATGGAGTAATTACTGAGTTCGGTCATCAAGTGATAATATCTTGTGATGATATCGTCAAGTGATTCATTTTTCAAATACTTGAATATAGAGAATTGGGTTTTTAGCAGCTTTGCCTTGGAAGCACGTATCCCCATTTTACCTTCATATCTATTTTCTAGTGCTTCCCATAGCTCTCTAGCAGTTTTGTACTTCTTGAAGGTATGAAGAATCTCTTGTGGAAGAGCCATGGTTATTACTGCATGAGCTTTACTCTCTGCCTCATACATTTTCTTTTCCTCCTCTTCCATCTTACTGTACTTCTTAATTTGTTCACAACCTTCAAACAAGGATGTTGGTGGAATGCATCCATCTTGAATGCAAACCCACATCTTAGCATCTTGATACTTCACATACTGTTCAAACCGATCTTTCCATGCAACGAAATCGGTACCCTTAAGCATTTTTGGAGCTTTGGTTGCTGAACCGGCTTCAACCTCCATTTTTACCAGTTCTATAATGTTTATTGAAGTCATAGTTGAAAGAAACACGACTCGAAATACAAAGAAAGTATTTTTTTTTTAATGAACAGTGATCAGATAGCGAAGTTATTATAACTTCGCTTGTGCTTCCTAACTTCGCTCTGCTTCTTAACTTCGCTGCTTTCTTAACTTCGATTTTACAATAACTTCGCTTCTTTCTTAACTTCGCCTTTACTATAACTTCGCTTAAACCTTATAAGTTCGCTTAAACCCTACGAACAATGACGGCAACTTCGCCTGATGAACACAAGTTTTTGCAGGTTTTAATTGGACGTATTGCGAGGTATTCGAATGTGTATTGGGTTATATTTGATGGTGGGAGATGGGTAAGACACAAAAACTAGGTATTTCATCGTAAACTCGTTCCGCGAATAGTCGAACGAAACGATCTTAACACCCATGTGATAATCCCGAACCACACAATCACGAGCAAATGCTTTGATACCAATTGTAGGTTCCTAGCCGGATCTACACAAGAGTATCTCGTAACACGAGGGTGCGGAATCCCCACGTAATACGATACGAGAGTAAGATATATGATACGTTGAACCAATAAGCAAACACACATTACAATACTAATAAACACGATTGTATTGCAACACTTCAACACGTGATATCGATTATCACAATTACACGTTCTGGAAAGACTTAACTAAAACCAAGCTGAAGTGAGGTTTAAATAACCTCGACAACTTCGCCTAACATACTAGGCGAAGTTGTCACAACTTCGCTTGTCTCCAAGTTCTCCTACATCCCAGGCGAACTTGTGTAAATCAATATTCAAAACCAACACAAACAATCTAACATGATTACAGACACATACAAAACATAAGATACTGAACTACTGACATTATGCACCAACAATCCTGAGTTTCAGGACGAAGCCTTAACCGTTATTAGGAAAAACTTTTCAATATATCTGATGGAGGGATCCTGTATTTCAGGACAAAGTCAGAGATATTAATTTTGATTAATATGATGGTAACCTTTAAGTTTTACTTATGTCTATTTTATTTTAATATCAAAAGATATTGATAATCCCAAAAATAGATTTGGCCATAAAGATCCTAGGGAAAATCCTAAAATAGGTTTGATCATAAAGATACTATGGAAAATACCAAAATAGGTTTGATCATAAAGATCCTGGGGAAAATCCCAAAAATATATTTGATCATTAAGATCCTAGGAAAAATCCCAATATGGTTTGATCGTAAAGATCCTGGGGAAAATCCCAAAAATAAATTTGAACTTGGTTAAATCATAAGTGCTAAATACTTGGGACAAGCCAATCATGAATCACATGAAAATGCCAACACCTTGTGTAAATACTTGGGACAAGCCACGGTTGAATAACATTTTCTTGTTATCTCATTAATAATATTATTGAGGATCCACTATGTAACCAACAACAACGAAATTGTCAGCCACCATGTGCACCCTATGTGAGGTGTTCAAACCCAATTCTTAGAAAGGTAAAAACTTTTAACCCTTTGAATGGATTTATACCTTAAACTTATAAAGGTGGCCAACTCCCTAGGAATGCATTCACTTATTAGTCTGGATCCCGATACAAAACACTTGAACCTTTATGAGAGTGGGTGTTAGCTCGGTTAACACCCCTCTGATGCTTAAGTCAGTAGTGGGTTTCAAGAATAATAATAATACAATTAAAATAATTGAAATAGTAAAGCAATAATACATACCATACCAAGTTAAGATGAACAACATTCATGGATCTTGGCAGGATCCTACCATCCATAGCAGATGACTGATATGCCCTTTTTCTTGCCTCAACCTCGATCTTGTACGGTCCTTCCAATTTGGGTGCAAAATTTCCATCTTTGGGATCCGCTATATTCTGAAATGCCTTCCTCAGTACTTGATCTCCCACTTGAAATATTCTGACCCTGTGGTTCTTGTTGTTTGACTTTGTGATTCTTTGTTGATATGCTTCCATACAAATCCTTACAGAATCTCTGAGTTTATCCACCACGTCAAGATCATCGGCAAGATCCTGGTTGTTGGTTCCAGGATTCTGTAAGCTGGATCTTACTGTAGGGATTACCATCTCAACCAGAACCATCTCCTCGGTCTTAAACACTAGAGAGAAAGGAGTTTGCCCTATTGTATTCTTTTATGAGTTCGATCTGCACATAAAACAAATGGTAGCTCTTCAACCAACTTCCCTTTCTATGTCCTCTGCTTCTTCCTCAAATTGTTGACGATGATCTTGGTTAAGGATTCCGTTTGTCCATTGGCTTGAGGGTGTACTGGCGTGTAATTGATCATTTTTATCCCCCATTCAGCATAAAAGTATGTAGTTCTTTTGCCAATGAAATAAGACCAATTGTCGCATATGATTCAGCTAGAATTCCAAAACGCGTCAGGATAATCTTCTTGATGAAGGTTATCACTTATTGATCTTTAACTTGAGCAAATGCTCCTGCTTCAATCCATTTGGAAAAGTTATCTGTCATTTCTAACATGAAAACCTTTCCTCCCAGAGCCTTCGGTAGTTTAACCATAATATTCATCCCCAATTTCATGAAGGGCCAAGGAGATACGATCGGATGGATAGGTTCAGGCTATTGATGAAGAATGTTGCTATGTCTTTAACATGCATCATATTTTTGAGCATAGACCATTTCATCCTTCCTCATGGTTGGCCAATAGTAACCAGTCCTAAGGATTTTGGAGAACAATGATTGACCCCAGTGTGATTCCCACAATCGTCTTCATGGATATCTTTTAGAACTTCTTGTATTTCGGATCCTCCAGACATCTCAAGTATGGACATGCAAGAGATTTCTTATAAAGAATATTATTTCAGATAATGAATTGAGACACCTTCATGCGGAAGGCTTTAGGATTCTCATCCTTAAGGATCTTGTTGTGTTGCAAACACTTCTTGATAAGTTGGACCTAGGATTCCTGACTAGCTTGAGGATCCTAACCAGCTATGTTTTCAAAAGCCTTTACTTCATTGACTTGGCGATCAACTTCTGTTATTACTTTCTTTTCATCAAGGGAATGTATATATGTTGCTAGATTCAGGATATGTATGATCAGAATTTTTATTTCCGTCAGAATCCTAAAGGCAGATCCAAGATTTTACAAAGCATCTGCTTCAGCGTTTTCATCCCTGGGTACCTGTTCAATAATAAAATAATCGAATTTCACTGCCGGATTTTTGACTATCTGAAGATATTCGAAAAGTTAGTTTTTCACTTCTAATAGCATAGGGGCCATTAAAGTGGTTAGCAAGCAATAAGGAATCCACAAATACATGAATATTTTTAACTTATAAAGACTTAGATAACTGAAGGCCAACAATTAAAGCCTCATACTCGGCTTCATTATTGGTGGCTTGGAAATCACATCTGATTGCCTGGAGATTATGTCCCCCTATGGCGATTTCAGGATGATTCCAAAGCCTGCCCTCCCGACATTCGAGGGCCCGTCGTTAAATAATATCCACTTACCCTTATCCTGGTCTAGTTGTTGATCTTCCCAGTCAGCTTCGTGTTGGATATCACTACTGAAATCATCCATAAAGTCAGCTAAAGCTTGGAATTTAATTGTCATCCTATGCTCATAAATCTAATCATAAGCACTCAATTTAACAGACCACTTAGCCATCCTACCAAACATTTTAGGTTTTCTCAAAACATTTTTAATAGATTATTTAGTTGTAACAAAAATACTATGTGTCTCAAAATAATGCCTTAACTTGGTAGACGCCATAACTAAGTTAAAATCAACTTTTTTCTAAATGAGAATTTACGTTTCAGCATCAAGTTTACTTACATAAAAGATACGATGTTGTTGTCCTTCATGATTCTTGACCTGCACAGCAATCAACGTGTCTTGGGATACCTCCAAATAAAGGAATAGTTGTTCACCATCTTCAAGCTTCATTAGTAGAGGTATTGATGAGAGATATACTTTCAAATCTGTAAGCACCTTATCATGTTTCTTCCCCCATTCAAATGTCTTGTTCTTCTTCAGGATATCATAGAAAACCTTACACCTTTCTGAGGATCTTGAGATATATATGTTCAAGGCTGCAATTCTGCCAATAAACCTTTGGACATCCTTCACGTTGGTTGGTGCCTTCATGTTCACAATGGCTTTGATCTGCTCTGGACTTGCTTCTATCCCCCTTTTGGTAACCATGTATCCCAAAAACTTTGCTTCCCCCCCCCTCCACTCCAAAGTGGCACTTGGATGGTTTCAGTTTCATGTTGTATTTGTCCAGCTGTTCAAAGGCTTTTGAAGATCCCGGAGGTGATCCCCAGCTTCCTTCGACTTCACCTCCATGTCATCGTTATAGACTTCCATAGTGTACCCAAGTTGCTCTTTGAACATCATGTTGACCAATATTAGATAGGTGGCACCTGCATTTCTCAAACCAAAAGGCATTGTAGCGTAACAATATATACTTGTTGGAGTCCTCAATGTCGTGTCTTCTTGGTCTGAAGGTTCCATTTGGATTGCTGGAATCCCTAAGGGGGTCTATAAAGGTCAGCATCTCATGCCCGGAGTTGCATTCACCATGAAGAATATATATGGCAATGGAAAAGGATCTTTGGGGCAAGCTTTGTTGAGGTCCGTGAAGTCGACACAAACTCTCCACTTGCCATTATGTTTCTGGACTACCACCACATTGGACAACCATATTTGGAACTTTACCTCCCTAATCATCCATGCTTTCAGCAATCTCTCAACTTTTTCTTGGATGATGACATTTCTTTTGGGTGCGAACTTTCTTCTACTTTGTTGAATTGGCCTGAAACTTTTATCCAAACTCAGTTTGTGAGTACTAGTATTTTTAGAAATACATGTCACGTCCTCATGTTTCCATGCAAAGATAGAGGTTCTGCTTTTGAGGAACTTGCCCAACTGATCTTCAATTTCTTCAGGAATCCAAGTTCCTATCAACACTTTGATGCTAGGATCCTGATCGTCTAGTCGTACTTCCTTGACCTCTTGTTCAGCTGCTTCCAAGACATCAAGAGTTTTGTTCTTTGATTGCTATGATTTTGTTGGTTTAGCCGTTGGTTTCATTGACGAGCCATACCAGTCTTTAGCCTCTTGCTAGTCACCTTAAATCTTGACAATCCCCCATGGTATCGACAGTTTGATGTATCGATGATAGGTTCAGGGTACACCCTTCATATCATGGATCCAAGTTCTACCTAAGATAACATTGAAAAAGGTTAACGCATCAATAACACAAAATTTATGGATAGATATTAATCACTCAACATAAACTGGAGGCTTGATCTCTCCCACTGTACTCTTGGCGTCGCTAATGAATCCCACCAAGACCGAAGATTTTGATACAAGGTTTCTAGTAGTATGATATTCACCGAGCTTCCATTGTCTACTAGGATCATGTGCATTAAACAATTAGCAACATACAGTGTTATAACCAAACCGTCATGATGAGGATCCTTAATGGTGTACCTGTAGTCATCCTCAAATGTGATTGCGTATTTTTTAGGCAAGGTCGTCATCTTGGTTGGTCCCTCGGGATTTTCTACTTTGGCTACTTTTGCATTCCTTTTGGCGGCTGAGTAGGACATGCCTCATATGTCTTAACCTCCGGAGATGACGTTCACAGTCCAAGCGCCCGGATTTGGAGATTTCGACCTTTTAGGATCCTACTCGGGATCCCAACAACTCTTTTAAGTGACCTTTGTTGAGTAGATAACTGATCTCCATCCTTAGAGCAATTCAATCCTCCATCACATGACCAAAATCTTCACGGAAGGCACACCACTTGGATTTGTCTTTCCAGGTAGTATTTTTCTCGTTCTTCCGTGGCCATCTTACCATTTCACGTAGATCATGCATAGCACATATCCTCATCATCCTCTTCATAGTCTACCACATTAACCCTATCGTTCATATAATATGGTTTGTATCGATACATCTTAGATGATGGGGAATCCGACTTCTTGCTCGGGTGGTTGTAGTTGTTGGAACTATCCATCCTTTGCTGAATCATCTTATCTCTTTCTAGTATGATGCACCTTAAGGCCATGTTTCTCGCTTCGTCTAGATTCCTGCAAGGATTCATGACGAGATCCTCAAAGAAAGAGGTATATTTCTTTAGACCCATCTTGAAAGCTTGCACAGTCGTTGCAACATCCTGGTTGGGGATCTCTAGAGCTTCCTTGTTGATTTTGCTGACGAAATCCCTAAGGGGTTCTTCATTGTCATGTGTTACTCTACACAAGTCACTAGTTAACCTTTCAAAACTTCAACTGCAAGAAAATTGGTTATTAAATAAATTTAACTAAATGAACAAAAGATTTAATAGATAAAGGAGGGACACTTAGGAGCCATTTTAACACATATTCGGTCAGGGTTGAGCCAAAGCCTTTACACAAACAGGCTTCCTTGAGGTTCTGAGGTATCGGGTTGATCTCCATTCTCACTCGATATTGGGCGACATGTTCTTTAGGATCTGTGGTTCTATCATACAACTTCATGCTTGGAGTCTGAAATAGCTTCGAGATCTCGACATCACATAGGGGGTGCGAATCTCGGGATCCTGTTGATACTAGAGGCTACTTCTGGAATTGGCTGGACTATCCTAGGTACATTGGAGATTAACTCTTTCAGTTTCTAAAACTCCTTCTGAACCATTGGACTATACCGAAATCCTTCACAACATCAGGGTTAAAAATAACTCTTTAAGTCATAGAAATAACATCATTATTAACATTAACCTTATCGAAAATCCTAGCTGGGGATCCCGAGATAACACCAAATTCCCAAGTATGAGTGACCCAGGTAGCCTAGACGGAATCACTTGTTCTGGCCGTAGACTACATGGGAAGGAAGTCATCACAACAATTCCCTTGGGATCCTGACGCATCAAACTTCAGGTTCCTAGGCAGCAATGGAGTGAAGGATTCCTCTACCGGCTTATCCTTTCTTCCCTCCACCGGCTCAATTTGTTGATAATGGAAAACTTGTTATAGCTCGAGAACTGACTGGGAACAGATGCTGAGTACAATAGTGAGTGTTGTGAGTGCGGAAACTTGTGTGTTCTAAGTGTTCTCATCATCCTCCTTTTATAGAAAAAAGAAATACTCCCTCCGTCCCGGTCAAAGTGTCTTAGTTTGAAAAACACAAAGTTTAAGGTAGATTAAATTATTGTTTTTTCTTGCTTACCAAATGACAATAATGCCCTTGGAAATTGGGTCCATAAATATTGTTTATTAATAGTTATGTGTGTTTAACGGTAAACTTGGAAACTAACTAGTAAATTTTGAAAGTGGAAATTTGTAATGTGACAAATAAAAAAGGAAATGTGGCCACTTTTAATGGGATGGAAGGAGTAACAAGCTACGCTAAAAATTTGTAACCCTTACCTATGTGACCATTGCAAAACTCACTCTTCTTTCCCACGTGTTATTCAACTGGAACTCTGAAATACCAGCAAGACTCAGTCTACTTGCCATTTCAGGTTGTTATTCAAAAAGTAACTTACAAGCACATCAGTTAGTTAAAATAAAACAAGACTTAGGATTCTGAACAAGCTAAGGATCCGGATGCCAGGATATCGTTCAAGATACTAATCAGGATCTTAGTTGAGAAATTGACCCATAACATCCTTTTTTAAAGTTTTGAGTGTTGTGCAATTGATAGATGCCTACTGTCATGTGACTGGAACAACCACCATCAACATACCAAAGTCTGATGATATTCCTCCATAGCAGTTCTTGCACAAAGTACAGGATTAGTTAGTTTTTGGTGCCCAGTTCAGAGTTTTGCTGGGTAAACCTGACTTATCAACACTTGACACTTGTTGCCATGTCGTATCTTCCTGATTGTCAAGTGGAAAGCATGACACTTTATTTTGATTAGTTGATGACTAACAGACTGTGGATTTAGGCAACCATTTGTAATTCGGTTTAAGAAACTTATGACTGACACATAAAAATGAATTAATTAAATCAGATTTTTGTTTTGAAGTTGAAAGTTTCCGCTTATCAGGTTTATTCATTAACTTTTCTTTATTACTTCTTAATACCTGATTCACATTACTTTTCAAGTTCTAGTGACCATCGAAAGAGTTTGTCTTGGAAGGTTTTCTTTTATTTTTAATGTTTGATTCATTCCTAGACATACTCCTCCTGCCTTGTCCATAATAGAGAACATATGAACGTTAGGGTCAATTTCTGGAGATGTGACTAGGAGTACCACAATTGAAATAAGTATGTTTCTTTATATAAAATCCATTGTGGTACTACTGGTCCTCATGGCTTGTATGAACATGCTTGTTTTATTTTATTCTATTTAGTTTTTGCACCACACGCATAAGTACACAATTTAATTTCTTTAACAAAATTAGATGTCACGTTGTTACCATTTTTAGCTGATTTATCATGTTTAGCTAAAAAAACCACCATTCTTAGCAACAGAAAGTAAAGGTTCAACCACAAAGTTGTTTTTGCTCTTAAAAACAAAGCCCACACAAGCACTAGAAACATTCAAAAACCAAAGAAAGAAACAATTTTAGGTTTAATATTCTTTAAAGCACAAAAATTATTTTCATCCTCAGTCCAGTCCTCAATTATTACTTTATCCGCACATGAAGTAGAAGCATTGGTATTGTTCAGCCCTTTAGGCACAACCTCAACAAGCTTGATTAAGCTCTTTTAAATGGTGACCTCTGCAATCTGTTTTCCATATGTTAGTTTAAATTCCATCTCTTCGTCCTCTTTAGTTGGAGGAAGAAAAGTATAGTTATGATTGTATGGAGGGGATACTCTAACAAAACCAATCCCTTCACCACTTTTAGCTTTCCATTTTAATTGGGTTTCAATCATGTTTTCAATAACCTTACTCGAATAATCAATTCTCTTAAAATTAAAATCTGTAATTTCAAATTTGATTTTTAATGTGTCCAGTTCGAACGTAAGTTTAGAAATTATGGTTTTGGCGTCAAGATAAACACAACATTTTTCACTAAGATTCTTCTTTAATTCACCAATATCTTTTGAGTGAGCATCTATCTTTTCTTTATAGAGTTTTTCATTTTTCTTCATTGTGTTGTTTTCATGTCTAATATCCTCTAGCTCACTAACCAAGTTAATATTTTCAATTATGTAGAGTCCTACTTATTCAACACTAGCAGGAATGCACAGTTTAAAACTTACCTCTTTAAGACGGAGAGTAGAAGATACCATAAATGCAAATTGAAGATCCTTCATCAAGTCTTCAGTTTTGTTCGCCTCTTCTTCATCATTAACTTGAGCCAAATTTGCAGTCTCATTGCCCAAGTTCGTGCATATAATCTTCTTAGCTGAATAGTTTAGCCAACAATGCCCTTTCATGTGTATTTCCGATATCCCCTGCATTTGCAACCATTATCATTGCCCTTTCTGGGTTACCTTCCTTGGTTGGGTTTGTACACTCACGAGCAAAGTGACCCACCTCATGACAGTTGTAACACCCCAGTTTACCATTTTTGAAACCCACCTTCTTATAAGTAGGAAAGGTCCAATTATTTGTCTTAGTTTTTTGGTGAAGTTTTTAGCTCTAAAAACAGCCATAACAATCTCCCAGGACATGTCCATCTCCTCTACATCTTTGGGATGGACTTGATCTAATTTAATAATCATGATAGGAGGGATCAGATCACCAGCCAGGAAAGCATTGTAACAGTTCATAAAGCCATCCATTAAAGCAATTTTTTCCTCAGTGTCCTTAGAGATTGAAGGAATCTAAGGAGGTGGTTTGACTGCGAAGCTTGCTGGTGACATAGGTACATAAGCCTTGGTCGGGGTTTAGTGGGAGCTTTGACTTGAGTGATAGATGGGTAGTGGAACTGCTTGGTTCATTGAGGATCTAAACACAACAAAATCATCTTGAGCAGCAAAAGCGTTATTGGTGGAAGAACTGCAACCTGCTGTATTGTAGAAATTTGCATGATTAATGGCACATTGCTTGCCATCTGTATCATAAGACTTAATGACATCCATAACTCCAGTCAGAGTTATCCTAGCCAGATCCTTTGTCTTTTTAATTACAGCCACATTCATATCCCAGCTCTAAGGTAAGGAATTCAACAGCTTCTTATTCACTTCAATTAGGGTCAGCTCGATTTTAGTAGCACACATTTGAGTAACAAGCGTGACAAAACTTTGATTAAGCATATTGAACTTTTAACGAAGTAGATCTTGTCTACTTTTCCGCATGTCCTCATTCATCTCATAAACATCAATTAAAAACCCCATAGTGCCTTCCCAGATTTAAACACTCTAAAACCCTAAGCAATGTCATATGGCAGTTCCATTGTAAGTGTGGACGGAGCCCTCTCATCCTCTTCAACCCAATCAAAGTCACCATTAGTATACATTTCAATGGGTTTTGGTGAAATGGTCTTTTCTTCATCGTCCATTTCATAGGTAGTTACTATGGGGCCCCTAAGAATGCTTTTCCAGGCCTTAGCATCCTTCATCTTTAGATAATTCTCAAATATGAATTTCCATTCATCAAATCCATTAGTAGTCAATAGATGAGGAATATGTGTGGTGGTTCCCATGACAGAGTCCAGCTCTTGATGAAGATTGGTAATGGGTGAACTTGTATTTTTAGTCTCCATTATAGAATTACAAAGTAAAACTCTAGCAAACAATAGTCAAACAGATAACCCATGTCAACATCGATAACCACTAACACTAATCAAAGTTTGACCAAGAACTCAAAGTCAACACTGAAAACCCTTATTTATCAACATCGAAAACTCAACCCGTTTACTGGGAACTACTAGTTTCCACTAAGAAACTTATTTTCAAACGAAAAATCCCCTATCTACCGAAAACGCTTGTTTGACGAGAACCCAACGTTGTAGAAAACCAAAATTTCCGACAACCCAACCTTGCTGAAAACCCATTAGAGATGACCCAAAATCCAGAAAACTTAGGGCTTTTTTTTGAGATCTTTTGAATTATAAACTTGATTTTGCCAGATATTTTCCCAATTAATTCACCTAAGAACCCTATGAACAATTCTTCTTCGTGTTCTTCGGTCACCAGCAATTGTTAGTCTTGAGCAATTGTAAGTCTCGATACGTCAAAAGACTTAGATTTAACTCCAAGATAGCAATTGTAAATCTCGAGAAGGATCTTTCAATGAGGCCACACAAAAGCACGTATTAAGTCCTAAGCATGCTACTAGGCAATTTCTATGGTCGAAATATCGGGGCGCGAACTCATGGTTCATACCTCATAAGACACTGCCACAACAATATTTGTGACAATATCTATATTATTTTATTAAATTAAAATCAAGTATACATTGTCACAACAAACACAAATAAAAATACAAAAGATACAAAAAAATCATACAAACATGTCTTTTTATTAAATAACCTAAAGCCAAAAGTAAGTTCTTCATACTCCAGTTCACTTCATGTGATACTCTGCAATATGAGTACAAAATGCAAAGATTTGTCAACATATAGTTGAGCAATTAATCACAAGTTGATAATAAATATATCATATGAGAAAATCTGCAAATAAATATCATGATTATCAACATTTAAATTATAAGCAAATAACTTGTGTCGTTTCACAAGTCTCACGAACATGGGCTATGGCTACTAAGACGACGTAAAACAAATAAATACAAATAATGGTGTTGGTTGACCATGATTAATCAAGCACCGTCGATGGCTACTAAGAATGCGTATGATCATACTATAATGTAATTATTATGATGGACCTCTCCGAATGCGATACATAAATAATTGAGCACGCAAGCTAGTAGCATATGAACATTTAATTAATCAACCACACAATATTCAAGATTTTCAATTGATATAATATGTTATATGAAAATATTTTGAGGTACGCATAATGTCCCCATAAGGTTTAAAAAAAGTAAAATAATGGGATAAATGGATGTATAAACTCAAGATATGAAATGTTTAATGTTTAAGCGAGCTCGTACTGTTTAGAATCCGAACTTTGAATCATGGGTCAGGTTCCGGTCTGTACAATCAAAATATCAAGACAAACATAAAAGTCTTATGGCCCGAAAGATAATTGTGATCAGAAGCAGTAGTAATTGATTAAACAAAAGATTTGATTTTCATAATCCTAAACGGGTTGGAATCAAATTGACCAACGCAACTCCCTCATTCAATAAAATTGTTGAGGGATTTTGATATTCGTCTAATACATTTTATCAGTAGAGAGCTTATCCGAAAAGATAAAGGAATGATGACAAAATACGAGTCAAAGAATATTAAAAACAAAGTCAAACTGAAGATGAAAGTCTTGAGAAAGAACACAGTATACACCAAGGGAAATCGGATTTGGATGATGGAGACTGAATTTCAGGAAATGTTAGGGTTTATGAGGCTTTAGTTTATATAATAAAACACAAAATTCATTTTTAATAAACGAATTTGGTAATGGGCTCGGTAAATGAAAGGGAATAATCAGTTGATGACAAAATCGGGTGTTTTAACTAACAAAATTCGTTTATAACTTCAATGGGTGAAATTGGACATGTTATAATACAACATAAAATTTCTTGTAGCGTAATTTTCTTGATTTAACTCAAAAAGGAAAGGATTTGGTGACAAACCAAACTTTTAAACGATTCTAGTCTACACAAAAGGTTCCCCATGTCGCGCTGCTGACTAGGTGTAGGCTCCCCACGTGGTGTGATGAGGGGCCTTCTTCTGATGTTTGATTATTGTAAGTCACAAGTCTGGATCTTGACAATATGATATCAACCGAACACGATGTTTGTGTGGAATCCAAACATCGTGGTGATTCAAGAATAGTATATTAATAAGATGAACAACAAGAACACGATTAAATGTGGTTTCAATGCTTCTGATTCTATTGATTAATCGCCAGATAGATAAACCGAATACACTCACTTTCTCTCTAAAACATATGGTGGCAGATTTTTTTCTAATATGAGTGCTAACCCTAATTTTAACATAAACTAACAATATATAGGGTAGTAATTACAAAGGCCCAAATGCCAAGCCCAAAACCCAAGAACCCATCCAACCGAAATCACTCTTGTTATTTCTGTTTTACACGCTCCATGCCGTAAACCATCTTTTGTGCAATCCATTAACTCGCCAGACATCTTTGTTCGGTTTTGATTATGTTGAAGTTGTTTCATATGCAACAGTCTCACAAATTTATGACCCATCAATCTCCCCCTAGAATGATTCTATGAAAACCATTAGAATCTTCAGTTCAATATGATCAGCAACTTTTGGTTCTGCATCCGATGCTCTACCAATCTCCCTATTTTGATTACATCATCCAATTCTAAACTTTAAATGCTTCAAATGCTTCCGTTCTATGAAACCAGTCTTGAAAGAATTATCAACTTTAATAGAAAGATCAATCATAAATATTTTCAAAAGCATTTAAACAAAATAAATTACAATAAATAAATATATTTTTGTATTTTTGATTTTTCAAATTTTTAGTGATTTTCTTGAAAGACTTGAAATGAGTTTATACCAGCTTAACAAACTAGATCACACATTAAGTTTAATGCAAACTCAACTTACAACTTTTGAAAGTAAATTGGGATCAAATCATTCTAAGTCCGATCAAGGAACATTTTGCAGCACATAGATACAATGATGGCTCTGGTCCATTGCCGGTATTTTTTTCCGCTTAAATTCATTCCAATAATACTTACTTAGTGGGATAAGACCGAACACAATTTAGGTTCATGTGAGCTAGTAGAACCCATAATTAAAAGCCTAGAAACCACTTCACCAAGTTTCACTACAGTTTTACCGAATCGAGTCACCCCAACTTGACTTAAACCTTTTACCACAAGATCAAAATATTTTTGAATAAACATACAACTTACGAACTCTAGTTCGACGAGGGGCCTTCTTCTGATGTTTGATTATTGTAAGTCCCAAGTCTGGATCTTGACAATATGATATCAACCGAACACGATGTTTGTGTGGAATCCAAACATTGTGGTGATTCAAGAATAGTATATTAATAAGATGAAAAACAAGAACATGATTAAATGTGGTTTCAATGCTTCTGATTCTATTGATTAATCGCCAGATACATAAACCGAATACACTCACTTTCTCTCTAAAACATATGGTGGCAGATTTTTTTCTAATATGAGTGCTAAACCTAATTTTAACATGAACTAACAATATATAGGGTAGTAATTACAAAGGCCCAAATGCCAAGCCCAAAACCCAAGAACCCATCCAACCGAAATCACTCTTGTTATTTCTGTTTTACATGCTCCATGCCGTAAACCATCTTTTGTGCAATCCATTAACTCGCCAGACATCTTTGTTTCGTTTTGATTATGTTGAAGTTGTTTCATATGCAACAGTCTCACAAATTTATGACCCATCAATCTCCCCCTAGACTGATTCTATGAAAACCATTAGAATCTTCAGTTCAATATGATCAGCAACTTTTGGTTCTGCATCCGATGCTCTACCAATCTCCCTATTTTTATTACATCATCCAATTCTAAACTTTAAATACTTCAAATGCTTCCGTTCTATGAAACCAGTCTTGAAAGAATTATCAACTTTAATAGAAAGATCAATCATAAATATTTTCAAAAGCATTTAAACAAAATAAATTACAATAAACAAATATATTTTTGTATTTTTGATTTTTCAAATTTTTAGTGATTTTCTTGAAAGACTTGAAATGAGATTATACCAGCTTAACAAACTAGATCACACATTAAGTTTAATGCAAACTCAACTTACAACTTTTGAAAGGAAATTGGGATCAAATCATTCTAAGTCCGATCAAGGAACATTTTGCAACACATAGATACAATGATGGATCTGGTCCATTGCCGGTATTTTTTCCGCTTAAATTCATTCCAATAATACTTACTTAGTGGGATAAGACCGAACACAATTTAGGTTCATGTGAGCTAGTGGAACCCATAATTAAAAGCCTAGAAACCACTTCACCAAGTTTCACTACAGTTTTACCGAATCGAGTCACCCCAACTTGACTTAAACCTGTTACCACAAGATCAAAATATTTTTGAATAAACATACAACTTACGAACCCTAGTTTGGTACTTGAGTACCCTGGCAGTAACAATTCCTCTCTTCAAGTAGAAGTCGTTGCTTGGATATCAAGATTGATCGACAGTAGTTTCCTTCATGGTGATTTAACTAGACACAAATACAGATATTGCTCATGCAATTTTCTATTTGGCTTTTGGCTTTATTTTCATTGAAATTTCTTTAAGGCTTGTGCCTCTTAGATAGTTTGACTCTTTTAAAATTTTCACCATGTTGGACAAATTTATAGACTGCTTCAAGACTCAGGCCTGCGCTACGCGCAATAAAGGGCCGAGAAAATACTGTCTTCCGCTAGCATCAACATTTAGGTATGTTCCATCGTGCAAAAAATTACGTAGCTTCGTGATTATGAATATGTATACATAGGATTTATGTATATAAACAACGTATACAAATAGTAGGTTTCTATAGTTTGTGATCAAGTGACACGAGGCTTGAGTATAAATCAACCTTTCATAGCGGACCTTAAGCGAGACTTAGTTAAGTAAATAAGACCCTGATGTGTCCAACTTAGAACCTGTTCATTAATTTCAGACATGTCAACGGTTAAACCGACTTTTCATTCATAAAGGCTGAATCTATTGACACATGGATTGAAGAGTCTATGTGTATCAGCTACAGTACTTTGCATGTGTTGATATTGCGTTAACATAAATATTCATATCATTTCCCTATTAGATGCAATGAAACAATAATTTTCACATATATTTTTTTATTTTTTTAATAAACGACACTATTTTTGTATTTTTATATTTTATAGCAAAAAAATAAAACACACACTCACTGACAGTCAACCAGCTATCTACTATCATTTCTCATTTACATTCAAGTCACCTTCATTTTTCTAAAAAACAAAACAAACTTTACTTGAATGTGTTTTTGGATTTTTAATAAAATTTTAATTTCTCTCCCTAAATTTGTGTATGAATTGAAAACAAATAAAACAAAATAAATATATGTACAAAATTAAATAAATTTTTTTTTCACCGATCATTATTCCATACCAAGGTGACACAGTTACCTTTTATCTTCTAGACATTATTTTCCATATTCGTTTGAATCTCCCCCCTAAGAACAAGCTTAATCTTTGAGATTGTGCACCCTTTCGAGTTGAATGGCTGGAACAAAATTTTAGTATAAATGTATTTCATGATTGCTCATGCACACTTAAAGAGTAAATCAAAACATTCTTCACCCTAAATTCCAGCTCAAGCAAGCTCAAAGTACTCTAACTTATGATTTTAAAATTTTATAACAAATCAATATTTTCCTCGTCATGTGCCTGGAACAATCTATTTAATAAACTTTAATTTTGTGGTTGTTCCTATATGAATAACGGGATAAGATGGACATAGGAACCCAAATCGTGAATGTCTTGGAGTTCCCTTGTGTATCAACATACATGACCTGCCAACACATGTATTTTCCATTATTAATGGCCACATCTGGTTTTCAGGTTCTTTTTGTTGAGTTGTAACTTTCCAAATATTTTTTGGCTTGTTGAAATAAGAAATAATAGACTTTGGAGTTGAACATATTGAATTAGAACTTTTAAAACTCTTATCACTGTTTTATTTTGCAAAATTAATATTCTCTCTACCATTTTTAAAACAATTTGAGTGCAAACCAGTCATGTTAACCTTGAAACCTTGAGTATTTTTCACCTGAACAGGCTGCTTTTTCACTTGACGGCAGCGACACTCCTTCCCCAGATGCCCACCATTCCCACACATAAAGCACACCTTCATTCTTTGTTTTTTCTTGAGTAAGTTCTGGTTACCGTTAGAAGGATTAACCATGGAATTCAGATTCTTTGTTGTCTTAGGTGAATTCTTTTTCATTGGCTTAGAATAAGATCAATCTCTTAATGTTGCCATCTGATCTTTCATATAATAGGGTACACAAAGACGATGAACACAATTTCTAGCTATATGACTCGGAGTGCCACAATGATAGCACGTCTACCTTTTAACATAAGCAGCACATGGTGAACGGTTAACACTCTTAGATTTCTTACCCTTTTTATGGATTTCTTTTAGCTTGCAAAACTCTTTGCTAAAACACTCAAATGCATATTTTTCACATTTTCCATCACTCATAGGCTTTATGAAAACATTTTTCACCCCAACAGATGTGCTAATTGAACTAGGCCGTTTAAAACTAGAGTTTTTCAAAGTTTTATGTATTTCTGTATTTAACGGTAATTTACATCATTCTCACTATTACAATCCTCAATCTTAAATTCTCCTGCACATGAAGTAGAAACATCAAAATTGTTCACACATTTAAATACAGGCTCAATTGGTTTGATTGAACATGTACCAACAGTCTCATTCACTTACTTTTTCCGTAAACCATGTGCTCCTCCATTTCCTCTTCCTCCTTAGTGAATACAAAGCTAGTATAATTATCATTATATGGAGGAGGCGCCTTTTCATACCTTATACCCTGACCTTGTTTATCCTTCCACTTTAACTTGGTTTCAGTCATGCTTTCAACGACCTTACTAGATACGTTGAATTTCTTAAAATTAAAATCAATGTTCTCAAATTTGGCAGTTAACTTTGCAATTTTTATTTTAGATGCATCCAGTTTGACAGTTAATTTAACAATCTTGTTTTTAGCATCAAGATAAATACATCTTTTTTGACTAAGATCATTCTTGAGTTTAGCTATATCCATAAACTGAGCATCTACCTTTTCTTTGCAGATCTTTTCATTGTTTTTAAAGGTACAGTTTTCACATTTTACATCCTCTATTTCCCTAATCATATTGTTATTATGTATTCTGTAAACTTCTACTTTATCAATACATGCTTGAGAACATAAATTATATGTTACCTTAGTCGGCATAGAAGAATTTGAAATGGTGAAAACCATGATCGCAGTTCTGATGTAGTAAATTGACCTCGCAAACTTCGAGAACACTTATAATCCCGCTTGCCAGATAGTAAGCGAGAACACCCAAGTAGCCCAGAACAGAAAGTCAACCGAAAACCCAAAAATTTTACCAAGAACTTAGGGCGAGAACACTTTTTAAACCCGGAAACACGCTTTTATTCCAGTATGTCGTGTAGCTTAAATTAATTCACGAGCTTGATTGTCTGCTTCTTTCTTCAAACGTTCGTAGACCTTTTGACATGTGAGCCTTGTTGTTTGACGTGCTAGGCTGGGTGCTTCTTTAGTTTTTTCCATGGCTCTATGTTAATAGAGGTGTTAGCGAGCTTGATTGCTTTCAATTTAATTCCCACGGACTTAATTGACGTGGGTGCTAGTGTGCTTGGAACTTACGTGCTTGAGTGTTTTCTTTAATTACTGAAAACGCTTTGTAGGCTAAGAACAAATATAACATGCTTGGCAGCTTGCTTGGCTTATTAATTGTTTTCGGTAGACATTTTGACCACCCTACCAGCGTGCTAGTTTCTTCTCTTTTACGAAAAACACCAACTTTGACTTTCATATATAAATATATATTTATCATGAACACCGAGAAAACGAGTAAAGTGTTCCATCTTTATTATGTTGAAGTTGTTTGATATGCATCAGTCTCACCAATTCACAACCCAATAATTTTTGTCAATATTAATCCTCGTGCTTCTAAATATTTTGTTTTTAACCGAAATAAGCGATTTTAAATATTTCTAAAGGTTGTTTGAAAAGTTTTAGTAACATGAAGGTAGAAAATGAATAAAAGTACATAAACTACCAGATTTGTATAATACACAAAAAATCTGAAATGTTACAGCTTTTGTACATGCCTATAGAAGATTAAGAAGATATTTTCAAGGTTTTCACATAGAAGTATTAACATCTCAACCATCAAACAAATATTCAGGAAGCCTAAGATCTCAAGAAAGTTAGCCAAATGGGCTATAGAATTAGCGGCATTCGAGTTAGAAAAAAAATCAAGAACCACATCAAAAGGCTGAGCATCAGTAAAGTTCTTGGCAGAAATGGTCAAATGAACAAAAGTAGAAGCAATAGAATAAACTGCTCCAGATTGGTCTTTATACACAGATGGGCAATTCAATGTTAAAGGAGCAAAAAAATGGATTATTTTTTAATACTCTAGAAGGGGAAGAGCTCACTTATGCCCTTTTTTTTGATTTCCCTATCTCCAACATTGCGACAAATATGAAGCTATAATAGTGATTCTCAAGATGGCATATTCGGTTGGAGCCAAGCAACTAATAGCTCATGTAGACTCAGTGTTAGTATCAAAACAAGTCACAAATGAATATGAAGCAAATGAACTTGTATGATGTCGTATGTTAGTTTGGATAGTGGATTGACGAAGCGCTTCAAAGATTGTAATGTAATATATATCCCGGGAAGTAAACACAAAAAAGTCGATGATCTCAGTAAGCTAGCATCGCTATTGTTCAACCACTTTGCAAACGAAGTGCGAGTAGAGGTCATAAAGAAAACATCAATACAACCTGTGGAAGTGATGTCCTTGGAGAAAAAACATGATACTTGGAAGACACCGATCGACTACTTGGTGCATGACAAACCTGTTATGAAAAAACTTTATGGGTTCGTTGAGATGTTCAGATGAAGAGGAAGGATACTATGTTGTGAGAGATATCAGTGGGACATATGTGGCATCCATTCCAGTTCGTGTATGATGGTGGAAAGGTTATGAATGTAGAATCTTTTAGTTTAGGAATTCATAAACCTGCTATGAAAAAACTTTATGGGTTCGTTGAGATGTTCAGATGAAGAGGAAGGGTACTATGTTGTGAGAGATATCAGTGGGACATATGTGGCATCCATTCCAGTTTGTGTATGATAGGTGGAAAGGTTATGAATGTAGAATCTTTTAGTTTAGGAATTCATAAGAGTGTGATAGCAGAAATATGAAGCTGTGAAGAATGCCAAAGAGACACTCCCACAAACAAGGGAGCAAAAAACAAACTAATTCCAGTAGCATCAACTTGGCCTTAACAAAAGTGGGGAATCGATATTGTGGGCAAATTCCCAAAAGCTGCACGAAAGTGAAGTTTTTACTTATGTGTGTGGATTATTTTCTAAATGGGTCTTCTCTTACCACCATAACGGGACACCTACTTAAAATATGTGTATATATATAAATTGTATGCCGCTTATGAGTATATCATCAATGATAATGGAAAACAATTTGTTGATAACCAGTTAAAGATGTGGTGCGAGGATCTGCACATAAAGCAAGTACTGACATCTGTAGCACATCCTTAGGCAAAGTGTTAGACATAGAGGTCCAATAACAGTAACGTTTAAGGGATAAAGCTACCCTTGTGGAAAGAAAGGAATGTGTGGGTATATTTGTTACCACATGTGTTATGGTGATATCGAACAATGAAAAAAACAAACACCAAGGAATCCCCTTTCAGTCTTACCTTGTTATGATCGGATTCCGTGATAGCAATTTCTAGAATCGGACAAGAACAAAAGAAACATATTGTAAGTAAAACCCCTAGAATGTGGCCGATGGAATCAACTACAAACAGTAAGTTGCTAAATTTAAGGAAAGGACTGAAGAACACATTTAACTGAAAATATTTCCATTAATAACAAATTTCGATGAAATACAATGGAAATGTTAGGGCTTGAAGGAATGTTGACTCTGAATACAATATTCTAAGCTGAAAGGTGTACCAGGACAGAGGTGTCTTATAAATAAGTCGTATCATTCTTTTTTTAGGCCCTGATATTTCTTCTAGAAACTTTAATCATTACAAAACATTCTAAATATTATTACAAGTGTATACAGGTCATCGAGCAGACTTCTTCATTGATGAGCATGGCTCCTTTGAGCTTGTAATCCTTGAGTGTGCTCGAAACATTACTTCGAGCAGACTTATACTTCGAATATTTTCAAGTAAAAATATTCCTCTCAAGGAAGCATCATCTTCATTATTATTCCAAACTTTGCTCGGAAAGATCCTACGAGCAAACAAGTTCTGGCTCGAATATCTTCAATCGTCACTTAGGATTATTGGAGCAAAAAAGGTATACTCAGGTACTATAGCTTGCTCGATATTGAACTTTGATGGGAGTAACACTTAGAATAACTTCATAAACTCCCTACCAGCATACTTGAGATTCTTCATTATTCCATCTTTGCTCGACCCATTAGGTTACTCGTGAACTTTGCTTAAGGAAAGATATATCAATGGTTTGCTTGGTAACAAACCAAACGTTATCAAGAACTAATCTTACTCAAAGAAGTGTAGCTTGCTCGAAACTAACACTTAGAAGATTTCTTGAAGATTATCCTTCTCGGATAGCACATCTTGCTCGAGGATGTAAAAACCTTGCTCGGAGTGCTTGAGCTTACTCGAGTAGTATACTTAGACAAATATGGGGAGGTTGAGAAGATTTCAATCTTTCCATAGACCCAACAATATCCCCTAGATTGAAACAAGCTCATACGCACCAAAACACACCTAGATTAGTTACACTTAACAAACTACACATCAATTCTTTGGAAACAGTAAATTACATCACTTAAAAGGAAATGATTACAAGTTTTAATCTGCCTCATGGGCATTATGTTTTAAAACTAAATAAATTACATCAAAAATAAGATTACAAGAACTTAAAAAGATAGTCTTAAATGATTGTCTCTTGTATTTCTTCTTTCAAATTTTTGATTCCTCTTGTCAATCTTGTCCTCTCTGACTGCAACAGCTCTTTGTTGAAACATTGTGAGCTCAGTATAATTTGGTGATCTTCAAGCAAGTCCAACTCAACAATGTCCCATAAATCAGCATTGTGTAGATACTTCAGCTCATAATCATATTTGATAACACCCAGAAGTTGTCCAATAGAGTTCATTAGTTGAAAGCTTCTGGAATTTTCTTCATATCTAATGTATGCATCTCTCTTTTAATGTTAATTTCCTCATTAAGTGTCCAACTTGGACATTCTAAGCTCAAAAGCCTTTTTGTTTCTTCTCAGCCTATTTAGTATCCAATCTTCTCTTTCTTTTAAACAATGGAAATCCCTTATTAAACTATTCCTTCATATACATAGACTGATCATCCTGTTAAGCCCTTGCCAATCTATTTCTTTGTTGATAATAATATAGTGGTAGTTTGGCAAGATTTGAATGTTTCTCAACAGTGAAATCTCTAAAGTCTTCCTTGTGTCTCAGAGTCTTTACTCTTTGATTCTTCAACATAACCTTTAATTGTCTAGTATTAGGGTCATAGAATAAGTCCCTTGGTAAGTCTTCATTTGTTTCTAGATTTTGTTCTCTCCTAAGTGCGAATCTGGTAGTTGGCACTGGATGTCTTGAGGAAGATGGTTAAAATGATGATTGTCTAGGCATTCTACTTGTAAAATTGGATATTTGAGCAGCCTTGTTAATGTATGCTTGAATTTCATCTGGATCACTCATTTCATTATTCTGTATCTTCTTCGCTTGTTCATCTAGTTCAAGATCATTAGCATACACTCTTTCAATTTCCTCTTTTGAACATGTTACTAGTATAATTTCTTGCTCTTTCAGCCAAGTAATTGATCATTCTCATTATTTCTTCATCATGATTATGAGAAAAAAGCATTTCTTTTTCTTGCTTTTCTTCAACAGTCTCCTTCACATCTTCTCCTTTTCTCTTCCTTTCTTTTATTGGTCTGGAAGAAGAAAGTTTAGACTTTCTTGGAGGAGTTATCTTTATTTCCTTCAACTCTTGATAATTCTTCTTCAACTCTATTTTAATAAATTTTCATTTATGCTCTTAAGAGTTTATCAATCTCAGACACATCTACTCCTCTACTTATCAACCTTCTTAATAGATTGGCCCTGTCATCTGAGAACACTGGCTCTTCTTTCTCTTTTTTTTTCTTTCCATCCTTCTTTTTCTTTGACGAAGAAGGTTTTGATGTAGAAGCTTTCAATGGAGATATTATTTTTAGAGTTTTTTTATGATGCTTAGAATTGACCTTATCTTCATCTCTTATATTCTTTGAAAGCATTTGAAATTTTGTTTCCACTTCCTTCTTTGATATTAGTTTCACCATTTCATACTTATATCTTTTTTCAACTAGGAATCCTTTCTTTCCACCATACATTCCCAACTTTTTCTCCCTTCTTTAGCTTCTTCTCCAGCTTCCATTTCTTTTCTTTTTGCTTCAAGTTCAGCTTCTTTTTTATTTCTTTTCATCACACCTTTACAAAAAGCTTATCTAGATCTTCCTCTGAAATTCTATCCACATGAGAATAATCGTAATTGTTGCTTATCAATAGATTTTTCTTTTTCTCTTGCATTTTTAGCTTAGCATTTTTCTTTCTTTCTTTCTTTCTTTCTTTCTTTCTTTCTTCTTCTTCTTCTTCTTCTTCAAGTTAATGTTTCTTTCTCATAAAGAGGTTAAGATCTTCATCATTTAAGTTCTTTATCTCATCAAACTTCATCCTAAACTTCATTAAGGACTTAATCCTTGGATCTTTCATTCTTATCTCATCCATTATATTCTAAATATTTCTTACATGTTTTGCTGTCAACTGGATGTTAGGATGATCTTCTCCATAGTTAGCATAAAGTTCAGCATATGGAAATTGGGTTTGTTGGGTAGTAGTAGGTTGTGATGTAGGTTGTTCAGGTGAATGGGTTGGGGATAGATGAAAGGTTTCATGAATGGGTGAGTGTTTTTGGGTAATATGTGTCGTTTCAAGGTGTGAGGGTTATTCTGGTGAGGAATCGTCTAAGAATTCATAAGCAGGGGATTCAGGTTGGGATACGGTGGATGAGGTAGGTTGGTTAAAAGGTTCATGGATTAGTGAGTGAGGTGGAGATGGTATATATGGTGACTGTGGTGGGATGTGGAAAGGAGAACTTGGTGAATAACTGACATGTATATCCTCAATAACTTCTTGTACCACTTCTTCAGCATTAACATGTTCAACTTCAACATCTACATTTTCATTTACTCCAACCATGTCATCATCAGGTGCATTATCATCATCATCACTCTCATCAGATTCACTACTTCTCTCATCCTCAACTACGCCATCCTCTACCTCTTGCTAAAATGATGTAGGAACCGCCATAATATCCAAATGTTCTTTAAGGAGCCATGGTAGGAAATTAAACTCCAGTTCAGGATTGAATTGGCTGGTTGAAGCCAACCTACTTATTCTTCTATAAACATTTGGGTCTTGTAGGAAGAGTTTCACCAGTTCTAGAAAGATCTTGTAGTTCACCATTGATTATAATATGTAGAAACCATGGATACATGAAACTTTTGTCACACTCATTCCTTTGAGCATTGATCACCATCCCTTTAAAGATCATTTTTGAAAATTGAAAGGTTGCATGTACAAAATTGCAACTATAGCATATGCAAGCTCCTTACTCAATAAGGTGCAGGTACCCATCCTCAAATATAAGCTCTAGATACCATGGTGGATAAGAAACATGCATATAAATGGGAACATCCCCTTATAAAACTATCCCTCATGGATTATGCCTTAGCAGCTCATGGTTTCTTGAAAAAATCTCGATAACCTCCGTTTGAAAATATAGTAACCGGCCCTCAAAATTATCATTCAATTGTAATATGGCCCTTATACTTGCTTTAGTGATTTCAATCTTCCTCTATTGAACTATGGCCTTAATCATTTCACCATTAGCATCACCGCTATATTCAGCCAAAGCCTAAAATCATTCAAATGGTATTGATAAAGTGTAGGGCTTTCAGTTAGACCATTGCAACCAACAAATAATTTGTGCTAATTCATGATTTTCTGTAGTCACTCCTAACAGAGCACACATATTTTGCATGGGCTCAAACTTGTACGCCATTGTATCTTCACAAGGAAAGAAACATGCAACCATCGATTAGTAATTTAAACAACAATTAAACTATAATGAAATAAGATTTGAGAGAGAAATTTGTTTTTCACATCTCGTTTTGCATTCACCAAATCTTAGCTTTTCAATTAAACTTTTGACACTTTTAAAATTTTTTTTTTGTTTTTCAAAGATAACAAAAACATACTTAATTAATAAGAAAATGCTTTTGAAATCTATTTTAAAGACTCAAGATACAAACAAAATATTTTTGGTTTTTCAGATAAACCAGACACAAACACATATTCACAAAATGCACACAAGATAGGAAAAACATTAAGCACAAAAGCACATATCCCTAATTAGACTTCATTAGAATAAATCATGCCTATGGACCTTAATAAAAATTAAATCTTGTTTTGTCCAATGGTTTAGTGAACAAATCAGCAAGATTGTCATTAGACTCAACCCTTTTCATCTTTGTTTGACCATTTTCATTACAATCTCTAATGCAATATTGCCTAATTTCAAAGTGTTTAGTCTTAGATTGTTGCATAAGATTTTTCACCATAAACATAGCAGTAGTGTAATCAATAAAAATAGGAGTGTGTAGGAAATTCATACCATAATCCTTAGAACTTGTGCACAACAAGCAGATGCAACAATATACTCAGCTTCTGTAGTAGAAATTGACACTATAGTTTGCTTCTTGCACTGCCAGGATACAAGTCTGTTTCCAAGGAAGTGACATCCACCTGCTATTGGTGTTCTGCTTAAATTGCACCCATCATTGTCACTGTCTGTGAATACACATAGATCAAAAGAACTGTTCTTTGGATACCAAATCCCCAAATCTGACTTGCCCTTCAAATATCTTAATATTCTCTTAACAGCTAACATGTGAGAAACCTTGGGATTGGCTTGAAATCTTGCACAAACACAAAATGTAAAAATGATGTCAGGTTTCGATGCAGTCAAATACATCAAAGATCCAATCTTTGCTCTATATTTATGTTGATCCACTGACTCCCCCTTTTCATCAGCTACCATTTTCTCATGTGTATCCATTGGGGTAGTAACAGTCTTCATCTCTTCATATTTGAACTAGAGATGACGCCCTTCACATAGTTAAACTGATTGATAAAGATTCCATTAGATTCCTATTGTACTTGTATTCTAAGAAAGAAATTCATCTCTCCTATAGATCTCATGAAATATTTTGACTTCATGACTCCGTCAAATTTCTTGCACATATGTTAATCAGTTGCACCCAAGATGATGCCATCCATATAGACATGAAGGATTAGAATAATTATACTCTTCCTCTTTTATAATAAGGTCTTGTCAATAGCTCCTCTATAGAAACCATTGTCAAGTAGGTGGTTTGACAATTCATCATACCAAGATCTTGGAGCTTGATGTAATCCATAAAGAGCTTTGCTTAACTTATACACTCTGTTTGGATAATCAGAATCCTCAAAGCCTGGGACACCTCCTCATCTATTTTTCCATTGAGAAATGTAGTGTAAGGCCCCTGTCTCGGTGCCCTACATTGGTGTTGGATTTACTCATAAAAACAGTTTTAAATATCAGTGTTAATTAAAACTTTTAACGGAATGTAAAACTTCAACCATTCAATCCAAGATATTCAAATTTTGTCATTAAACATAAAATAAAACATTGTATTAAAAACATCATGACAATTCTTCTTCAGATGTCAGCCGCTTCAGATCATGCCATGTGTCTTACTCAAGCTAACTCCTTTAATCTCTTTACCTGCGTGCATACTAAAAGTAAGCTACGTTGAGTGAGTTATAGTTAATCAGAAAACATACAATACATTCACATACTTACATATATATGTATCCGAAGATACATATAACATACTTAGCATCTTACCTTTCTTTCTTACTTACTTACATACATACTTTCATTCCTTCATACTTTCTTTCTTTAACATAAATAGTACATTCATAACTTTTCTTATATTATAAAGAGCATTTCGCCCTACATACCTCGGATATTCTTAGGGTCCGGTGCCCGCCATCCTTGGGATATTATAAGGGTTCGGTGCCCTTCATCCTCAGATATTATTAGGGTCCAGGCTCCTCCATCCTCAGATATTATTAGGGTTCGGTGCCCTTCTTTCCATACAACCATACCATCATACATTCATTTCACTACTTTCATATTTAAGTAATTTCATACAACTCTTATCATTTCTAATCAATCATAGATCATTCATACTACATTCATATACCATTCATATATCATTCAAACCACATTCATATATCATTCATACATCATTCATAACACATTCATATATCATACACTTACCACTTAAGGTAATTGTATTAACTAATTACATCGAGTATGCACACAGCCCCGAAAACATAACAAGAAAATGGAGCTAGAAACTCACCTGTAAACGATTCCTTTCCGAATTTACGGTAATGCCCTTCTTGAGCTGTGCACGACTAACTGTGTAACAATGAACAAGCATCAATTAACTACTCCTAGTTATATCATATTTCTAGGTCATTTCCCATTTTAAACATTACCTTTCCGTATTAATTATTTACATATTCTTAGCTCATATATTATATAAGTCCATATCTATCATTTACGTACGTTTACGCTGTATATCTTTCGTTTATTTGGAAAATCACTCAATCCTATGTAAGTTTTAGGGCGTGTAAGTTATTTCCAACGTATAAGTCGTTCGAGCGTATAAGTCATGCGTACATACATACATATACGTCCTACATACATATGCGGCATACATACATGGCATACATACATCACGGTGTATATACATGTACGTTACATATATATATACACACACACACACGTTATATACACATATATGTTACATATACATATACGTTACATATACGTTACATACACATATACGTTACATATACGGCATATATACTTATACGCCCGTAATGTTCAGACCAGCTTTCTCATTTCGTGTTTTTTTCTTCAATTTCGGCGCGCCGTCAACCACCGTTAACCACCATGGTTGATCGTTAAATGACCCAGGTAGCCTCAGGATGTCCAGATCTGAGCTAAGGTGACTCTTAAGCTCGTTTTTGGTTTATTAAACACCCAAATAAAGCTAGATCTAGATTCAAACGGCTCATTCGGCATACCGGTGCTACGGTGTCGGGTTATAAATTGTTGGGTCAGCTGAGAAAAACGATTTCTTACCTTCGATTGGTCTTAAATCGTTGAATAGAATAGTGTAGAGAGTGTTTGTCTTAAGTGTGTGTTTTTTATGGTGTATGCTAAGGAGTAGAATGATGGAGATGGAAAGGATTTAGGATTTAAGCGGTATTTATACTCCCTAAGCCCATGGACCTTAGGCCCATCTTCATCTTAAGACCATAATTAATTCCATCTATTTTAGCCCACCATCTTTTTATCTTTATTATTATTATTATTATTATTATTATTATTATTATTATTATTCTAGTAACTCAAATTAATTCTTCCTACGCGATTATTATTATAATACTACTCAAGGAAATCTCGGAATGTTACATGTAGATTTGACATCCAACTGATATACTTTGAAATTCATAGAAACTGCATATGCAAAAAAAAATCCTAATAGCTTCCAATCTAGTCACTGGTGCAAAGACTTCTTCATAATTAATTCTTTCTTCTTGTAGGCATCCCATTGCAACTAGTCTTGCTTTATTTTTAATCACAATGCCTCTTTCATCCATTTTGTTTCTAAATACACACTTAGTACCAATTGCAAACTTCATTCTTGGTCTATTAACTAGTTTCCATACTTGTAGATCTCTAAACTAAGCTTGTTCTTACTGAACAGCTTCCACCCAGCTATTGTCTTTTTTTTCTTGCTCAGTGTTCTTGGTTTCTATATGGGATACGAAACAGGAAAATAAACAGATTTTTGCAGTTTCGGATCCACTTCTGGTCACACTTTCATGAAGATCACCAATGATATTCTCAAGAGGATGATTTCTTTGTACAACAGTTATTTGTACAACTGAACTAGTGGTTATTTTTGTATCAAGGTTGGAAGTATTCAAATCAGGTGCATCACTTGGTTGATCTGAACTTGATAATGTAGAAGGATTTTCATTGTTGTGCAAAGGTTCAAATACCACAGTAGGTGTAACATCAAGTTCTTGTTAAAAGGAACTTCAATGGTAACAGCAGGGTCATTATCAGAGTTATCACTTGGAATTACATCTTCAAGATCATCATTCTTCTTCTTAAGAAACACAAATTCTCCATCATTAGCAACTTTGGACCATAGTTTGTCCAAATCAAGTTTCAATTCATTAGTTACTTCAGAAAAGCTTGTATTGTAAGCACTTGGGTCAATATTTTATGGATAAATCTTGAATGACTTGATGAGCTTCTCAAGATCAAACAACCAGCTTGGCCCATCAACATTTAATTGAACACAATGTCAGATGATTCAATTACACTTAAAAGGTCTTTTAAATAGACTCTATAGGATTTAGAATGTGAAGAGTATCCAACAAAGAAGCGTTCAAGAGACGTTGCTTGAAATATGTTCAAATAATCCTTGGTGTTCAGGAGTGAACATTTGTAACCAAATGGTTTCAAGAACTTAATGTAAGGTTTCCTATTAAACAAAATCTCATAGGGAGTTTTTTTTATGTTTGTTGAGAAGCGCCCTATGTTGAACATAACAAGTTGTATTATTAGCTTTAGCCTAGAAAGACACAGGTAGATTGGCATCAACAATCATGGTCCTTGGTGCTTCATTTAATGTTCTGTTTCTTCTTTCAGGAACACCATTTTGCTCTAGAGTTCTAGGAGCACTAAATTGTTGCAAAATACCTTTGCCATTATAACACTCAAACATTACTCCATTCTTGAGCTCTGTGCCATTATCACTTCTCATTATCTAGTTGGTTTTCAATCCTTGCTACACATCCCTTGATTAGCTCAGCAGATTCATCTTTGCTTGCAAGACAATATACCCATGTTAATCTTGAATAATCATCAATGATGACAAGACAAAAGAGCTTTTTACTAATGCTTGGAACACTCACTGGACCAAAAATATCCATTTGAAGCATCTCAAGCACTTGATCAATTGAGTTTATCAATTTTGTCTTGTGTGATGATTTGAGTTGTTTCCCTTTCATGCAAGAGGAACATTTTTCATTAAGTGTGAACTCTCTTGTAGGTAAAACAATAACATGTTGACCATTAACAACTTTATTCGTATTCTTGAAGTTGACATGACATAATTTCCTATGCCATAACTTTAATTCATTCTTTGAAGTTTTGGAAACAAAACAAATACCTCCTCTTGAAATAGCATCTTTCATTCTTAGCTCATATAGATTTTCAATTTTAGGAGCCATCATCTTTATCATATCATGAGGAATGACAAATTCTAGTTTTAAGATAAAATAATGTGTGTCATCAAATCCCACGTTGTAACCCCTGTCACAAACTTGTGAGATACTCAACAAGTTGTATGGAATTCCTTCCACATAATACACATTATCAAATGACACCTTACCATTTGTTAGAATCCATTTTCCAACAATTTTTGCATCCATTCTCATCACTTCCAAAGACAACAGGCCCTTCATAAATTTCTTCATAGTTAACAAGTGACCTTTTGTCACATGTCACGTGCTTGCAACATCCATTGTCCATATACTAAATGTCTTCAACATATGTGGACTGTTCCTGCACATAAAAGAAAAGAAACTAGTTTAGAAGAGAAACACAATCCCCTGTGACTTGTTATCTCTAAATAGTAAAAGAAAAGAAACTAGTTTAGAAGAGAAACACAATCCCCTGTGACTTTTTATCTCTAAATAGTAAGGATAATAGGATCCTTTGGATATCAAATCCCAAGGGAGGATGTATTTATTCATAACCACTCGGATATCATGAGACGATAGAACAGAGAACCTCTGAGACATGTCATGCTTGGAAGAAACCATTTTAACAAGAAAAGGTTAAAGAAGATACCGACCTTGCGCATTGTCGATTAGTGAGAACAACTAGAAGGAAGGAGATAAACACGAAAGAGTGAAAAAACTTAAGAGATATATAAATGAAAAAAAAAACAAACCATGCAAATTGATAACCTATAACGACCTAGCGGTATTTTTAGGAGGATGACAAAGCGCCACACATGCACGGGAAAGCAAACATTATATCAAAGAAGACAGGTGTAACAAAGATTTATCCAATGGGAAAACTAAGGTAAATGTCGATGACTTTTATAGAAAGATATGCAAAAATACCAATCGGTTGTTTGGCAATCTGGTGTTAAATCAATAGCAGGTCTAATTGATTAACAGGTAACCTCTAAATCATTTAGCATGTCTACAAAACTTAACCATTAAGAAGTTACATTAGCCACTAAAACCTGTAACCAAATACACTTGACATAAAACTGATTTAAAAATAGCCTCTTAATAGAATCATTAAGAGGCTACCAAACAGCTAGCCTCTAAGTCAGTCAGCCAATCCAAAATAATGCCCCACATCGATTGAATAGAGGGACTTGTAAGGATGACACCACAATAATCAAGGCATCACCTCTACCAAAGTGAAGACAAAATAGATGTCATACATAACGACCCTAATCAGAAGAGATCCACAAGATCCCACCTAAATACTCGAAGAAAAGATGGTGACAAGAAATGCACCCCCCCCCCCCCCTCTTCTTCTCCTTCTTTCCCCCTTAAGGACTACAAATAGCATAGTATAGATGTAGATACGATAGGCCTAATATAAATACACAATTGTAATTGTAATTGTAATCAAGCAATATCTTATCGTATTCGTATTTTTACACGTTATCTATGTTTTTGTTATCTCTCATCTAGCTCTTATGTATCATCTATTAATCATATACCCATTATCCTAAAAGCCTATTTCAATCCCAATTTACAAAACCAACATCCAAGATGTTCAAGTTCAAATATAACAAACACATAGTGAGTGAGGAGGATGATTACTAGTTTTATTTTTACCAAAACTATGAATAAACATTCCAAAAGCACCCATTTATTTAAGAAACCAAAATCATGAATGTCCAGGTCGACAGATCAAAATCAAGTTGGGTAAAATCAAAGGCGGAGCGATGAATGAAATGGTAAACACACCAACACCGATTTTTGGCAAAATCACAACAAAGAAAACCAGATATGGAAGAATTGAACAGAAAGCTCAATCATCGTTTGAGCCACCGCTAAAAACCACCTCGATTTCTTGGTCTCTTAATACCGGCGACGTCGGCAGTAAGTCTTCTCTCTTCTCCTCAATATTCAGCAGTGACTCGATAGAGAGAGAGAGAAGAGATGGGGACCGAAATATTTAAATGGAGATGGTATCAAGAGAAATCTTCTTATTAGAAGGAGAACTATAAAATTAATAAAAATCAATACTTCTAATTTACTTCAAAAAAAAATTATTTATTTTTCATTATTCTTATTTGTTGTTATTATTCAACGGATTAAAAACTAAAAAAAAAATCAATGTAGTGCACATATATAATACACCGACCTTTTTTTATTACATGTGTGCAATAGTGGTGTATCTACTATTATAATAAATAAAAATGATGTTTGTGCCACATGACACCTAATTGACTTATTTTTGTGCCAGGTGACACCCTTATCTTGTAACATTTAATATAATTTTTCTAATTATAACAAATTAATTAAAGCATTCCTTAACAAAATTAAAACATTCTTTAAAAAGCCCTAATGTGATATAAATCGCCGTTCAACATTATTTGCACACAAAATCTTGATCTTTAAATCGGTATGTTTCAAACCCGTACATGTTTATATTATTTTCATATCCCAAATATGTATTTCGTACCCCAGAATCCCTATTCCGTTTTGTATTTTTGATTGTATGCAGATTTCATACCCCAATTCCTATTCCAACTGGTTATCTAATCTTTACTTTCCCCATAATCTCTATTCCAATTGTATGCAAACACTAATAATACTCCAAATATGTATTTTCCGATTGAATATGATAAAAACCGATTATTTATTCGATTAACGCCTCCATATGTCGATTAAATGTATGCTTCGATTATGTTGTCCAGTTTGTTTTCCTCTTTGCATCCAATTATTGTATGTGCACTTTCGAATGTGATGGCTTTTTCAAGTTACGATGGTATTGTATATTTGAGTAAGAAGATACACAAGTTTCTTAAATATATTTTATGTTTTTATTAGCATTATCAACCTTCATATCTAATGAGAAACCAAAGTTTATTATGTATCGGGATTATTTTGAAGAAAAGTAAAACGAGAACTGGGCAATTAAAAGAGGAACAATTGGAAAAACCTCGTTAAGAAGTCAAAAAGTGATATATTTATTTTGAAGAAACCTAAACAATATATGAATTTTAGCATTTAAATTTTCTAACCCGTGTAACACACGGGCTTTTAACCTAGTTGCATATATACAATATTCTGAATTGTATATGTGTTGTAGTGTTGTATTACAGGCAAAAAAAAAAGTCAATGTAGTGCATATGTACAATATTGTTATATTACATATATGCAAGAGTGTGTGTATTTCGTATTTTTAATAGTGTTGTATTTGCATATATGCAATATTGTATTAAATATGTGCAAGAGTGTTGTATTATATGCAATATAACATAATTGCATATATCATTGTATATGTGCATTACATCGATTTTTTATAAATTTTTTTATTTTTGTTTTATTTTTTTTATATTTTTATTTTGAAAAATAACAATATATAAGAAAGCTGAAAGAAAAATAATTATAAAATATTTTATTTAAAAGGTTAAACATATTTATTTATTAGTTTTCTAACTCTTTTAAAAAGACCCAAAGTTAAAATACAAAGGATAACAAAAATGAGAAGGGTGAGAATGAATCCAGTCCATTGATCTTATATTTGAATGGCTAAGATTAACTTAATAAATAAAAATTGATGGAAAGGGCATGAAGGTAATAATCCACCTTTGTTGACCTTCTCTCTCCACATGCAAGGCACATGCCAATTGCCCCCATCATTTTAAAATGTCCATAATTTTTTCATACGACATTATTTTTTAATAAAAAATTCACCATAAAAATAAGCGTTTTTTTATCTTTAATATGAGTATCATATTGTTATATAAAAATAAAAAAAATATTAAAGGGTATTTTAATTGTGTTTTTTTGTTGTTCGTTGTGTCATTGTGTAATATGTTGTTTTTATTGTGTTTTACGTTTCAAGTCATTGTGTTATATATATTCACCATTGTGTCTTACGTTTTAGGACATTGTGTTATACGTATTCACCATTGTATCTTATGTTTTAGGTCATTGTGTTATACGTATTCACCATTGTGTTTTACGTTTTAAATTATTGTGTAACATGTATTAATCATTGTGTTTTATGTATTAGATAATTTGTTGTTATTTTATCATTATTTTTACATATTATTATTACACAATGGTGTTATTAGTATTTAAAAAAAAACATAATGATGAGTTGAAAGACACAATGAAGAAAAAACACAATGGCGAAAAAAGACACAATGATAAGCGAAAGACACAATGGTGTGCGAAAAGACACAATGGTGTGCGAAAAAAGATACAATGGTGTGCGAAAAGACACAATGGTGAAAAAAGACACAATGGTGTGCGAAAAGACACAATGACGAAAAAGACACAATGATAAGCAAAAAGACACAATGATGAAAAAAGACACAATGATAAGCTAAAAGACACAATGGTGTGCGAAAAGACACAATGATATGTGAAAAGAAACAATGACGAAAAAAGACAAAATTATAAGCGAAAAGACACAATGGTGTGTGAAAAGACACAATGATGTGTGAAAAGACACAATGACGAAAAAAGACACAATTATAAGCGAAAAGACACAATGACGAAAAAAACACAATGATAAGCGAAAAGACACAATGACGAAAAAAGACACAATGATAAGTGAAAAGACACAATGGTGTGCGAAAAGACACAATGATAAGCGAAAAGACACAATGGTGTGCGAAAAGACACAATGACGAAAAAAGACACAATGGCGGAAAAAAAAACACAATGATAAGCGAAAAGACACAATGGTGTGCGAAAAGACACAATGACGAAGAAAGACACAATGATAAGCGAAAAGACACAATGGGTTGCGAAAAGACACAATGACGAAAAAGACACAATGATAAGCGAAAAGACAAAATGACGTGATTTTTGTTTTAATTTTTATATAACAAAAGTCATACTCATATTAAAGATAAAAAACGCTTGTTATTATGATGAATTTTTTTTTAAAAAAAATATCATACGAAAAAATTATAAACGTTCTAAAATGATGAGGGTATTAACATGTGCCTTGCATGTGGAGAAAGAAAATGTGTACAATTACATTTATACCCTTTTTTCTTTGACCCCCCACTTGACACATGTCAAATTTTTATGAATTTTCACACTTCTCATTTTTATTACCCTTTATAGAATAACTTGACCTCTTATTTTAATTTTACTTATGTTAACCCTAGGAAAATCGTAAACGATATGCGTTTTATGAAATAAGATTACACAAAAATGGCTGGTCTTGGTACGCTTTCATTTTATTTATTCTACCACTTTTGAATGGATAAACCACTTTGTTAAATTTTTTATGCTTTGTGCTTTTTAATTGACCCACATAGACGCTATGATGATTGCATGGGGCAGGGGTTTTTTATTACCAATTATCTACTGGTCTAGCGGTATGGTATTTTTTCTTATACATGTGAGATTGTGAGTTCAAATACGTGTAAGCGCAAGATAAATGAGGAACTTTTTCTGTTTAAAAGAAAAACTTTCTTTGTTGATGAATCCACCCTAAAGAACTCAGAAAACAAAGAACATATTCTGTTGTCCAAAACTATATGTCGTATAATTTTTCTACGTCAAACTTAGTTTCATACGAAAGTTTGTGACACGCTAGTTTGCAAATATTGTTTACTTAGTTGAGTTTCGTATGTTTACATTTGTATATAAAAAACTTTGTAAAAGTTTATTGGCTAATGAAATCAATCAGAAAAATTTTCCCAATTGTTTGTCTATGTTCTTACATGGTATCAGAGCATATTGGCCTATGAATTCGTTGTTTCCGTATCAATTCATCATTTGTTTTCATCAGCATGTTCATCGATTTATCTTCTATTCCTATTTTCATCTTGAAACCGATTGTCATTTTTAATTTTGTTCGGACTTTTTTCGGTGGTTCATCGATCAAAGTTTTCTGTCTTCGATCTCATTTTTACTCTGATTTATTGTTTTGTTTGTATCGTTTTTTTGTTATCGCACTAGAAACTCATTTTAAGAGACTGTGGTTCACTTTTTTCATCGAATTATGATCAAAATCACTACTATGTTTCATCGTCAATGGTCTGTATGTTTTAACAATCATTTTTCTGTTGAAGTTTTGAAGATCTCCGTACAACTTTCGCACGCACAATTTTGGTTTTCATACCAAAGTTCATAATTCTATAAAACTTACAACACAAACATTCCAATTCCGTGCACTATCACATAAATGTCTGGTTTCGTGTACGGGTTTACAGAAAACTAATACTTTCTCACGAATGATTAGTTTCGCATGAAAGTCTAATTTTGCCACAAGTTTAACGCGAAAGATTTCTGGTTTAAGGTCATGTCATACGGTTTTTCTTTTACGAATAGCTCTTCTAGTGGATTATTCCAATCCACTAGTTTTACATCCATTTGATCATCCTGGATTATAATTAGTTTCAAAGACGTTTGGTGGTTCAACTTTTAGTTCCTAAAAACGAGCAGTGTCTATGTAAGGCCCGATCCCGGTGCTCTACTTTACCGTTGGATTTACTTATAAACACAGTTCTAAATATCAGAGTGAATTAAAACTTTCGCGAAAACATTAAATTCAACCATATATTACATAACCATTCTAAACTTTTTGTATCAAACAAACTTTTGTCTTTAACATAATATAAAAAGTCGTTTTAAAACATCATAACATTCTTCTCAAGATGCCAACCTCTTCAGTTTAATGTCATGTGTCTTCATTCAAGCTAGTTGCCTTAGCCTATTTACCTGCGTGCATACTAAAAGTTAGCAATGCTAAGTGAGTTCTAGTTAATCAGGCAACATACATTACGTTCACATACTAAATACTTAACCTGCTTTACTTTCTTTTGTACATACATAAGTATATACCTCTATTCTTACTTTCTTACTTTCATATTTTATCTTACTTTTACACACATGTTTTAAAGAGCGTTTCGCTCTACTGCCTCGAGTATTATTAGGGTCGGGTTCCCTTTCTACCTCGGATATTATTACGGTCCGATTCCCTTCCGCCTCGGATACTATTGGGGCCCGGTTCCCTCATGCCTCAGATATTATTAGGTCCGGCTGCCTTTCACATCGAACAACCATACAACCATACCATATACATACACGTGTTAATATACAATTACCTGTATACTTCTAATTCTTTCTACATTTGATATCATTCATATATCATCATTAAACATACAAATAGCATACACTTTTAAAGAAAGTGTATTAACAAATTACATTGAGTATGCACACAACCCCGAAAACATGACAAGAAAATAGGGCTAGAAACTCACTTGTGTCATGTTCTTTTCTAAGGTAACGAAAATACCCTTCCTTAGTTGTACACGGGTGATTGTGTAATTATTATAAGTATCAACTAACTACTTATAAATATATAATACTTCTAGGTTAGTGAAACCCCTAGCTAACGGGGTCCGGGGGGCAGCGCCCCTGGCAGCGGGGTCTAGGGGGCAGAACCCCTACCTCGGGTCGAGCTCATCAGAAAACTGAAGTTCAAACCAATCGAATAGAATTTTCAAGCCAATCGAATCGAGTTTTCAAACCAATTGAATCGAGTTTTCAAACCAATCGAATCAAGTTTCCAAACCAATCGTTGAATTTTTATTCGATTCGTTTTCCTATTCGATGCAATTCATTTTTTCCAATTAGATTCGAATAGTTTCCAGTTCGATTCGATTCGATTTCTTCCAGAATTCGATTTAAACATGCTTTTTCGTGTATTTCCATTCTAATCACCTCATTAGATCCCGTTATGTCCTTTTTTTACTGATAAAACAAGTTCCGAGCCATAACATCTTCATTTGTTCTCATTCTAACACGGTCCAAACGTCACTCGTTTGTCTCGTTTCATTCCAAACATCTTGTTTACGTTCAAGTTTACTTTTTTCTTACCCAATAAGGTCCGATTTGCCTTAATATCAACTCCTAGGGCTAAAGGACCTCAAAAACTTAACCTTTAACCTAAAATGTACCTTGTTGGATCACTTCTAGCTTCGGGTTTGAATTCAACACGAGAATCTAGACGTGTTTCTTGTTTGTATAAAGAAGATCTAACACAAACTCTTCTTGGTTCATATTCATATTTGATCCGAAATGGAAGGTGTGTTTGTGTATGTTATGGAGGCTATAGGTAGGAATGAGGATTTTAGGGTTTTAGGTAGGTTTAATGGTTTTTAGACAAAATTATAATTACATGATTTTTCAGTTGATGTTCTTTGGCCCTAACCCAGTTAATTTTTTTGGTTAAATGAATTTCACACGAGGATAGTTTTGTAAATTCACCCATTTATTTAATAATAAAAAAAAACATCTTCCTTCCCCGAACAAAACCTTTTGGATCTTCATTCTGTTTCTATAACTTTCTCACCCTTCTCTCTACTAGCCACCAACAGCCTTAAACTCTCACCCATATACAAGCACCACCAGCACTTGCCATTGTAACCACCATCAGGGGGGCACCATGAAAATGAACCGTCACCGGTTCATATCATAAATGGAGGTGAATCAAGTTTAAAAACCCTAAATCTTGATGGGTTGGATGAATCAGACCAAATTAGACCCGAATCAAAGACTAATTACACCTGAAGCAGAACAAATTGAAGATTATGTGAAGAACTAGAGCATAAAAGATCTGAATCAGATTGGATCATCATGTTTGTGAAGAGCTAGGTAATCTGCGCCAATAGATTTGAGGTGAGTGGTCTGATTGTTATAAATGGCGACGGCAGTGGGTTGGGTTGGGTGGCGGTGGTTGTAGATATGATGGTTGTAAATGACGGCGGCGGTGTGTTGAGGCGGGTGTGTTACAAATGGAGATAGAGGCGGGTGGAGGTGTTTCTTCAATCATTCCTTATACCGATATTTGTTTGCCACCTGTTCTCCTCCTATTTGAATTATGACCTCTTCTTACTCTTCGTGTTCATCAAACTCCATTTTTCCTTCCAATAATTATATGTGTATAGGTTCTCTAATTCTTATTTGATGGAAAGGTGTGTGGTGGGTGGTGGGGGTGGATGAATTCAGTAGATGGGGGGGGGGGGAGAATATCTTTTAATATATATATAGAGTATTATTTCTTTTTGTTAAAAATTATTAAATAAACATGTAAAATTACAAAACTACGCTCATGTTATCAGATTTAACGAAAAAGTTTAACTGGGGTAGTGTCAAAGGACATAACGTGAAAGGGATTTAAAACATTGAGTATGTTTAATGCTACTTCCTTTGCTAAAGGACGTCTATTGAAAAAACGTTCAAACATAAATGACGGGTTTTGCTATTGTGTCGGGTTTTTATATACCCTTAAACCCATGGACCTAAGGCTCGTCACCATCGCTTATTCCATATTTTATTTTCCAAGTCCACACTCTATTATTGTTATTTAATTTAACTAAATAATAACACACCATTAAGTAAACGAAATTCCTTTATTTACTATTATTAAAAACAGGATGTTACAGTCTGTTGATTTATCTGACAAAAACAAGTTGGGGTTTGCCGATGGATCTGAGCCTACTACCTCTCCACATCTTGATTCATGGAAAAGACATATTGACATGGCAATTTTTTGGATTCAAAGTGAGAGTGTGTTGTATAGTGACAAGATACATCGGCTTTGAGATGAGTTAATTGACCGATATTTGCAAAATAATGGAGCAAATATTTATCTATTACTAAAAAGCTTGTGCGCAGTCTCCTAAGGCAAGGTGACATTGTAAGTTATTTCATAAAGATAAAATGCATTTGGGATGAGTTAAATGCCCACATGTGGTAATGCCCAATTAGTGGCTAAGCGTGAAGCTGATCAACGACTATTGCAATTTCTTATCGTGATAAATCCTTGTTATGAGATAATCAAATGAATCATTATAATGATGTAACCACTTCCGTCTATTAACTAAGCTTACACTCTTCCAATTCATGATGAAGAATAGTGGGAGCTTCACTCTTCTTCATAATGTTAGGATTAAACGCACACACGAACAGAACACAACACATGAAAGCAATACACGGGCTCGAGGATTTAACGTAGTTCGGTCTAAACTGACCTACGTCTACGGGTGGCAATTAGATATTATTTATTGAGTGACAAATAATTACAAGTACATATCATTTTTTAAATAGAAATTGAACTAGGGTTTGTAAATTAATGAGCAGGAAATCCAAATCAGGCCGGGCTTCGGTCTGGCCACAAACTAAAAATCAGCAACTAAAACGATAAAACCTGACAAACACGGTTGACACTGATTTTTGGTTTCTTAGAAACTTCTTTTGATTGATTACCTTCAACAATAATTGGGATCTTGATTTAATTAATCCTGGCTTGTGCTTTGTAATAATAGAATCTCCACCCAATATATATACATTGCTTCTTACCTTTTTAAAAAAACTCCTTTTTTTACAATAACCCATCCCTATACATGTATATATATATATTACTTTTTATTTCTATTTCTTAATCCTACCCAAAAATTGAGCTTGGGCAACAGCCAAAGTCCCGGCCCAACAAGAAACAAAAATTTACTAGACCACTTTTAATTTGCTAGGCCAATATGGGATCTGTTCCAAAGAAACAAAATATCTCGGTCTCCAACCAAAGTGGAAATCACGCTCCAAGTGAAAGCAAAAGTACCTTCTTCCTGCGGCGCAACACGATGGTGATGATGTGATAAAATAGCTTTCAATAGAAACCAAAGACCTCGGGCAACGAGCGGTAGCAACAAAATTAGGGTTACGGTGGTTAATTATCTGCCGATGAAACCATTAACCGATTCTGATGAGGCAGAAACGAGCGACTGGTTCACGTGTTCTTCGTGTGATCTCGATCGAGAGCCGAAGCTCTAATACCACTTATTAGGATTGCACACACGAACTGAACACAACACACGAAAGTAATAAACGGACACAAGGATTTAACATGGTTAGGTCTAAACTGACCTCCGACCACGGGTGACAACTATATATTCTTTATTGAGTGACAAATAATTACAAGTACATAGTGTTGTTTAAATAGAAAGTGAACTAGGGTTTGTAAATTATTGAACATGAAATACAAACCGGGCCGGGCTTCGGTTTTGCAACCCTACACCTGTCTGCCCTTGGACTTTAAACAAAAAATGGGCCACACAAGATCTACGAACCCAACACATAATTCATTCCTCAAAATGCATATGTGAAGGTTAACATTTAATTTCCAATAAATTTAGATAAAATTGTGCCAAAAAGGCCTTTCGCCACACAAAAAGTATGGTTGTACGCCTTCCGCAACACAAAAAGGTGTGGTTGTACGCCTCTCGCCACACATTTCTTTAGCTCAAGTGTGATCGAATGAAGCGTCATCATAGGTCTCATACGGCCACATTCAAGTTTAGTGGTCGTAACAACTAAAATTGTGGCTAAAAACTACCAATGTATCTTGTCAGAATCAAGCATTTCGTCTGAAACGTGTGACTAAAGGGAAATGATGGTCACATTAATTTACTATAAGTATGGTTAAAGGGTAGTGGCAACAACATAAATATGCTTAAACGTTTGTTTTAGCCACACTTATTTTAGAACATCGTGGCAAAATGGTTGTTGTAATAAAGCATTTCTTCCCAAGAAGTGTGACTAAATGATAGAAACGACCGCATGAATTTACTGTAAGTGTGGCCATTTCTAATATATATATATGTATATATATATTTATATATATATATGTATGTCTATGTATATTACCCATTTATTTTAAAAAGGCCCATCACTCTATTTTACCGTTACAAAATACAAAATAATAGTAATCTAACCGCTTGCTGCAGAAGACACTCAAACGACCGCACGACACTAACCTTAACGAAACGCTTCGGATTCTTCCCTTCGCTGTCGGCCTTCTCCTCTTCGTCAGCTACCTTCTGTCCTTCGTGGAGGTCCGACTACGAGTGTCCGACAGTCCGACTGCTAACCGTTTTACAATCAAACAACTCATCATAGGGACATGTTATTTGTTTAATTCTTTTATGTTTTAGACTTTAGTTTCTGACTTCTCATTTTGATGAATGGTTGAGTTTAATTAAATATATTTTTTTTTGTTTAATTTGCCCCGAGACAAATTCTAGAAAGGGAATAAAGTGAAATTATCATTTTATAGTTTTGATAGAAGCTTTATTTTCAAAATGGCGAATATAGAAGTTTTGGTACTAAACGTTGGATTAAATGATTAATGATTATATAGATTTATTAGAATAGAGCCTGTGTGATATACGAGTGATTAAAAAATAAAACAAAAAAATTATATATAATAATATACATAACTAGTTTTTATTCCCCGTATTACGGGGGTTGTATTTATATTTCGTGTTTAATAATCATATTTTATTGCATTGTAATCTTATTTTTTATAAAAAAAAATTAATAATATACTTAGGGCTTGATGATGAAATAGTTTCACAAATAACTGACATGTTATAACCCGTTTAAAAACTATGAGTTTGGTGAGACCCATTACCCGTTTATTTTTATTACAATAAAATTGTTTCTTATTATTAATAATTTATTTTTCTTAAAAATTGAATATTAATATTTAGTATATCCATATTTTATAAGATTTTCATATTAAATACTTGGTGAGATTTATTTTTAGAATAGCGAGATGTTATAACCCGTTTAAGATTATCTGGGTATGGTGAGACCCATACCGTGAATTCGGGTAAAATGTATGAGAAGTCTTCATTCACAAATAAAACAATATGGTGGCTTGAGTAAATGTAAGAAACAACCATAGAGCTTTTAAATGTTTTGTTTATTTACGGGGGTTGTTTTATATTATTTGTTTCTAATATTTATTTATTTTTTGATTTTTTTTTATTGTATGAAAGTTAATCATATATATATGATTTGATGATAAATTGTTTCACAAATAAATGAGATGTTATAACCCGGTTTAAAAGCTATATGAGTTTGATGAGACCCAAGACCCATTTATTTTTTTATTATCAAATTTGTTTTTTAATTATGAATAATATATATGTTTTTTTAAATAAATCATATATTAATTTTTAGTATATCCTTACTTTTTAGGATTTTTATATCAAATATTTGGTAAGATTAGTTTTTAATTTAATGAGATGTTATAATCCGTTTAAGAAATATACGGGTTCAATTAGATCCATACCCATGAATTCGGGTCAAATGCATGAGAAGCCTCCATTTAAAAATCAAGGAAATTTGGTGGCTCCAAAAAAAGTGGGAGCGACCACATCGCGACACATAGGATTTTTATGTCTTCATTTATATATATTATAGATAACATATCTTATGGATTCATAAGATATAAATAATTTCCTAAAATACATAGATTAGATGGGGTTATTTTATAGGATGATAACCAAGTTTTAAAAGTGTTTTAATTAGGTTACTCAACTTTAAAGTGTTTAAATTAAGTCACTCAAATTTCATATTTTATTAAATTAAAGGTTTTTAACATGTTTTTTTTAGTGTTTTTGCTTTTTTATTTCACATAAAATACTTTTGAAAATTAGTTACTATTCGATAAGATATTCCCTAGATTAGTAAAAGTAATTTGTATTTGTATTTTAAAACAAATCAAAATGGAAGGTTGTAAATCCATACCAATTAAGAAAAAGAGAATACTTCCATCAATTCATCCTAGTTGAGTTGGTAAGTTATAAACATTTTAAAAGCAATGCAATGAGTTCCATTTTCGACAACATATTTTCCATTTTATCATTCATGAAAGGAAAATTGTAAAAATAAACACTTGTACACTTGATCGCCTATGTAGAGGGTGTAATTGAATGACATGTGGAAATACGGTGATGCTTTAAAAGTATATGTAGATTAATTAGTTATTAGTAATGAATAAATCAGTTTATGTTAATGAATCGTCGGGTTTTTTAGTCGAGGGCTTTGCTTCCAAAAATACCAGGAGACTATAAGTGTTCGTTTAAGTATTTAGATCATTTTGCTAAAAAAAACTTTTGTTTTGTTATATTATTATCACATTTGTTGAAATACTAGAGTTTTTAAGTTTGTATTATAGGGACTTTTGTTTTTCATGAATCGGGCCATGTTTTTTTTTTCTAATTCTTGATGACGGCCCTGGTAGTATTGTCCACTACATTCATTTATTTGGAAGAAGAACAATCATTTTCTTACCTTAATTCTACAACTAAAATTGATCAAATTGTTTTCAAATATTCCTATCAAATAACTTTAATTATCGACTACACTTTATTAACGAAGAAGCATGTATGTCATGTGTTTCTTCTTTTTATTGATTATTGATTGATTGATAAATCGACCGACTTTAGTATTATGGTGCTATTAGTTCATCATTCAGTTTTCATTTTCAATTACGGTACTATTTAATATAAAGATAGTTTTCGGTAAATAATTAATGAATTGCTTAGAGCCCTAACCCGAACCCGTTCTGACCTGTAAATTTTACTTAGACCCCTTAACTTGGCCTACCCGAACCCGTTTTGACCCGCAAATTTTTCTTAGAACCCATAACCCATTTGTTTATTTTGCTTAGAACCCCTTTGAAACACATACAACTAATCGGATTGCTTTCGTGTCAATCCAACATGTTTTGTGGGTTGACCCGTTTAACCGATTGTTATTTTTTTAGTTCTATACCAGACAATGTGAGTTGCACAATGGCTGGAGACTACAGTGATTGATAATCCTTTTGCTTTTCTAAAATTCCTGGAGTTAAAAACACAAACAGAGAGTACTTAAAACATTAGTTGTTTTAAGGATATTGACCTTAATAAGAAACTCAATTTACTACCATGCTGCATAATTACAAATGCTGTAATGTTATAGGATGGAAGAAAAAACCAATAATAAGTGAAAGTAATAGAACCTTTAAGGTTAAAAACCTTAGGGTCACATACCATTGATTTTAAACGGGCCAGTTTGGATTATGTTATATGGACCTTTAAAATGCAAAATAGATATATGTAGCATAAAAGGTATGGTGTCAATTTGAGAGAATGTACAAAAATTACAACGGACACATAGAGGCCTACGTGCCGTATCCTAGACTGAAACATATAACATTCTACTTGGCCTTTCGCGTGACATACGTTCCTAAACAGACCAAGTGACTTCAACCTCAGTTCTGAAAAGGCGAGAGTACTTTCGTCATTACACATGCAACGAACACACAGATATAACAATGTCTAGATTTCTTACACTTCAATGTGACAATGTCATTTATCTCAAGTAGCGAAAAGGAAAAAAATAAAGAGTAAAAAACATGTAAAGTTATAAGTAAAATTAGTAATACTATTGCTACCAAAAATAAAAAATTTAATTAAATGTTTTAATTAACAATAGTTTAGAATAAACATATACACACAACATATACAAAGAATCAAATACATAAACAAATACATGTATACACATACGTAAGAGAAATGGTTCTTCAAAGTACCAGAAAAGAGACCCAAATGCTCAAGCCCAACCAAGAGTGTCCAGCAATACTACATAAACCGAAAACAATTACATATACACACACAAAAGGTATATATACTAATATACACAGTGGCGAAGCTGGCCATAGTCACGGTGGTGATCGAAGTTATGGACCCAAAAGTTTTCAGGTAGGAGATTCGGTTCGAGTCGGCGTTTTGGTTCGGTTCGGGTCGGGTCATACAATATGAAGTATGAATATTTAATTTTTCTTCATTCATTCAAGGTTCAAACGATTGTTCTTACAATAATTAAAAAAAAACAACAAACTAGATAAGTTTTTAACCAACAAAGACCTAAAATATTCATGATAATGCGAGTAGAAGAGTGATTACCTAGAAGAAGAATTACCCGTTTGTTCATCATAATATTTTTTGAAAAAAGAATAAATGGTACCTTGTTTTCCCATGATTTACCTAATTAAAAAGATTCTATAGGATTGCGTTAAACTAAAACTTCACCATACAATGCCAATTAATTATATGCTTAATTGATCAATTTCCCAAAATCCCCAATTCCATAATTATAAACCAAAATTGTATAATTAATTAACAATAACCAATATAGATGCAATACAATACTTAACAACTCAACAATGGTAACAATAAACTAACATTAACAATTACCTTGTTGATTAGTGATTGTGAAGGCGTTGTCCTATGTGTGGTGGTGATGGATGATAACGGCGGGCGGCGGACAACAGTGTGTGCTTAGTGGTGGCCGGTGGTCTCTAGTGAGACGGTGCATTTGAGTTCTGAACTGAATGAATGTTCGATGGTTTTCAAACCCTACCTTTTTTGTTGTTGTTTAAACAAGTTTATTATTATTGTTACAAATTGCCCCCCTCAAGTTTGAGTTTTTTAAAAACAAAGCTTTTAGTATTTGACGAGTATAAGCGATGTTTTATAAGAAGAAAACTCAAAAACGAGGGTATTATATAAAAGAATTCAATGGTGACCGTTAGCCTTTTGAAAACAATACATTAAGGGTGACCGCGCGCTCAATATCTATAACATATTTCAAACAAAAATCGTGAACTTAACCCTATTAACTGAAAAACAGAATTGGGCGGGGTCACCCTGGTCACATGAACCTTCGGCCCTGAATATACACATAATACACGAACATGTTCATGTGAGCAGTGAACATGATAACAAACCGCTTTGATTCAATAGCACCGTACAACAATGCAACAACCGAGAAAGAAAACATCTATGAAGCATAACAAACACGTTAAAATGGGAAAACGCACCTTGGAAAATCCTGAAGAAATGATTCAATGGTGAACATTGAAACACTAGAAATTGAAAGAGGCAAAATGAAAAAGGGAACAAAATTGAGGTATTAACAGTACCGCGATGTAGTGGCGAAGAGATGATGTAAAGAGTGCAAGCTTTATGACTTTTCATCAGCGGAGTAATGGACGGTCATGCTTTTCATCATTGGAGTTGTGAATGGCGGGCACATGTATAACTTAACTAACATGTAATAATATATATTATCTTTTATGAATAGTAACGGTTTGTGAGAACTGTTAATTACTAATATATATATATATATATATATATATCTAGGGTGAGGTTATTATAAAAAACCATAGCGTCTAAGAAGTGTAAGAAGGAATATGAACTCTTAGATCTATGAATTAAAGGTCAAGATTGAAAGTTATTTAAGAGTGGAGTGTGTCTTATTTTACAGCTTGTTTTTTAAGCCTTCAGGGGCAAAGTAGTCCAATGCGTTTTTTTTTAACATACAACAAACGTATAATCAATTTCAAATTAGTAACCATCACCTCCTAAATTGTAGCCTTGATTTAGGTTGAATCCAAAATACACCAGATCTTTTCTTCAATAATTAAATCGATAAAAATATTCTATCCCTCAAATTAAGGTTCCAAAGATATCCAAAACATCGATGGGTTTATGTTTTGATTTTCGATTTTTGATTTCAGCATCTATTGTGTGTAGGAGTGTTATTTAATCCTTCAATTGTCTTACAAATTATTGTTTTTTAAGCGATGGAGGAAACACAGTCTGAGAAGGTTCCGAGGATGAAGCTTAAGATGCAAGGTGTGTTTGTTAGTAATTATTATAGTTGATATATGATAACCCCCGAAACTAAACTCAACTGGGGTTAGTGATTAGATGCAGGAGTTCTGTTATAAGGAGTTGATGTAAATGTGTTTTATTGTTTTTACTCAAATGTATATAAAACTACTTAATTTATATGATTTACGTCATATTAGTTAACGCAGTTGAGCAAAATGTCACTCACAAGGAGTATGCTTGGTTAAAAAAACCAACAACAAGAAATCTCCAATCTTAGGAGGGAGTATTTGACAAAGAAACTTCTAAGTGACGTGAACATGTTAAAAGATGATGTTTTGCAACACATGAAGAAATATGATGAAATAGAGATGGATGAAAAGACAAGGTTACATTGGACTGCATTTGGAAGAATAATAGAGCGTTTGAGGCCAGAAGTTGAGTATGGAAATATGGTTTTACGAGTGTGTTTTGTGTTTTTGAAATCAAAAACTAGCTATTTTTGGCGTGGATTTTTTATTTTGGCATGCTTTATGGTTTGTCGTAGTTCTATATAACGCATTCACATGCTAGTAAGTAATAGTTTAAAACAATATGAATATGTTAGGTGGATGGTTTGTAGAATATTAGTATGAATGTGGGGTTGTATTTTCATTGACCACTGTTATAATTGATAGTAATCGTGGAAAAAAACTGTTGGGTTTAAAAATAAAAAAAGAGCTGGTATAAATTAAGAAGTGATAAAGCTTGAATGTGTTATATGATAAAACACAATCACCTAAAACATTATTGAAAATGTTAGGTCATTGCATTGTGTAGAACAAAAGATATAAAAGCTACAACGCAAACATAGTAATATGTAAAAGGAATACTAGTTTTTTGTTCACCCCAAAATACATATAATAAATGCACAAAATATTAACACAACCATTGTCTTAAAAAATTAGTACACATGGAAGCATTTTGCAGATGCAGTTAGAAGAACATTATGGATATGACAAAAACAATATTAAAAAGTTTTTAAAACATGTTAAATTTGAGGCTACTCTTCCATGTTTTTTTCTCACGACGAACTCACCCCTAGCCTTTTTAGGATGGAACTTGTGATGATTACGCGAGTCATAGCCAGGTTCTTCGTAAATTTTACATGCCCTTGTTGGCTTGTCAACTTGTTTATTGATTGCTCGCGCAAATACCTAAACCGATCTGGAATGCACATCCTTTAGTCCTTATACCAGTCGGAGCCACTACTAGAAAATAGTCCTCGGGGTAGATGACACGATATCTCGTCAAGAAAGACCATGTCATAAAGAAAAAATGACGCACATTTGCGTGTCATCTTTTTATGACATGCATTAATGATAAGCATTATTGACATCTTTTTTTTGACATGCGTTTGCGTGTCATAGTTTTAAGTATTATAAAAAAGAATTTTTTTAACAGATTTATAATTTCAACATAAAATAATGACAATTAACGTCTCATAATAAAACTAAAATTCATATATAGCAAAATAATCCATTTCATATAATATTTCAACATACAAACATTCAAAACTCGACCATTCTTCACAATATTTCAAAGTTTAACATTTCATTAACATCGATACGAACATTCACAGGTAAATAAAGGATGCCACAAAAGTTGACAATTCTTCACGAATTCCATCAATATCAGCATCCGTGCATTCATTATTCCCTCCCCCAACCCGAGAAAAAATTTAGATTAGTTAAACCTAAAGTTCAAATGATTTGTCAAAAAAAGTGGTCAATCAGATATTCCACAAAGCAACTTGATAACCTGATCTAGCATATACAATATGACAACTTTACAAGATCAATAGCATAAGCGAATTGAGTCTAATTACAGCCGAAATACTAACTTTTATTAATCACATAACATAATAACTTCATATCCTAAGTTCCTAACTGGTTATGGAGACTTATTTATCTAGGTTTAGGGAAAAAAGTTCCTAACTAAATGTCATATTTTGATTAGCATTAATCATCAGCTTGACTATAAAAAGTCAACCTTAACACTATAACTTAAACCTACTGTCGTAAAATTTATACCAATCCGAGACAATTCCAACAAAGAACAAAAAGCCAAATTTCTTAAAAAATGTGAAAATATGAATATGAAGCGGTAATATAAAGCTAATATTTTTTGTAATACCCGAGACACTAATCCACAATGGATCCTTTAGCGACTAAATTTGTGGCATCATCAACCGCAAGATAACACGAATTGTCCTACAAAATATGTGATATTAGTTGCAATGAATTATGATAAAACATAAAGATATTATACTAAAAAGAAACCCTTGTACCCAAGACTACTTACATGTGATTCTTGATCAAGTGGTTCGTTTTCAAACTCTTCTTCATGCCCCCCCATTTGGCAACTTGCGGCTTCGGAAACACTATGTGTACCTTTTTTAAGTTTCTCTAGCTCATCTTCAAGTTTGTTGAACCGCTCATTGGTCTTCTTTTGCTCACTGTCCATGTACTGCTTAACAGTCTTGGATATAAAAAAAATATCGGTCTTAAATATCACTTGTAAACAAGAACAAAGCTACCTGCATGGCCACGGGAAAATCATTTGCAAAGTCAGGAGGGAAAAAGAGATCCGCTTGTTTCTTAGTGAATGAGGGTTTCCCTGCACATTCAATTGCAATTGAGAAAAGATAAAGATGAGAAGTCAAAAGTGTACTGAATGAAAAGACAAGTATAGAGAATAGAACCTGGTTGGGCGCCAAGCTCAATAACATGCAGCTTTGAAGTAACCTGTCCAGCGTTGGAGCTTTTTGTTGCAAAAGAAATGAGAATTGAAGGATTCTCATTGCCTGGAAGCTGTGCATGACACAATAATATGTGATATATATTGATGACACTATACTTATATGGGGTTTCAAAGTATTATATAAAAAGAAATTATCTTTACTTTCAAGCTGGCAAATGATGCTGCATGTGCTTCAAGAGCTTGATTCGCTGTTGATCAACAGAAAATAGTTGCATATTTCCTTTGACTAACTGAGGTCTCTGTTAACATTAAAAACATAAAGCCGGAGAGTCAATAAACAGTCAACTGCACACCATGCTTTATGATGCATCAACATATAAAAGTGAAATACAAGTTTACAAGTTAAGAGCATGTGAGGATACTTACTGAAAAGTAGAATTAAAAATGGCAATTAGATCCCCTTAACAAAACTATATGATAGTAATCAGATTTTGAAAAATGACATTTAGATCTCTTATCTCCTTAATAAAAAAATATATGATAGTAATCAGATTTAAAAAAAACATTATCCACTAGGATTGTAAACCAGACAAACATGTAGCATTAGCAGGAAAATATGATACCAAGGACCAGACAACCAGTACATAATATCTTGCTAAACAAGAAAACTAAACAAATCTGCAACATCATGTCCACATATATCTACTAAAGCATTAAGTTTATACAATGCAAAACAGGTCATCTAAATCTAGCCAGCAGCATAAACCCGAAACCGAAACTTATTACACGGATCTGATCTCGGTTATGGATTTTAACAATTTTTCGGTTTCGGGTCGGTTTAACCAGAATTTATGCACCAGTTTAAGTTTAACCATAATTTATGCATCTCTTCATATAATCTGAATAGTGAACCTATTTAAGTTTAACAAGAATTTATGCACCAGTTTAAGTTTAACATTGAAGACGGAAATTGATCTGAAATGCAGTTAAATCCGGACATGAGTAAGAATGTTTCTCCATTCCATAAACTGTTGGAAAAATGGTTGGTTCGGGTCAGGTCAACGCGGGCCGACGCGATTGTGACCCGGTAAGAGTTATACCGAGAATAACGAACACCGAGCCCACTTAAGTTGTTAACTGGGCTAGACACGATTGAATAAGGCTAACGATGGTTATAGGCTTTTTAGTTTGGTGCTTTGGGCTCTAAGCCCATTGGGTTTAATATTGATTAAACCTTAATTATCTTTATATATATATATATATATATTATAATAATATATTCAGATTTTTTTAACCTATCATCACTACCAAACCAAAAACCGTAAATACCACCATTTCCGACGCCGTTTTCTTGCCACCGGACTGCCGCCGTTCATCCAGCGCCGCCACTCCTCGCCGGCCTCCACACCCTCACAGGAGCATCGCTACCATCGCCATAACACCACAGCAGCTGAGCCGCTGCTGCTGGTCGTTTTTCCGGCGTGGCAGTTTTTTCGGCGACCCTATATTCCGGAGACCTGGTGTTTTTGGCAACTGTTGTTGCTGCTCGGTATCATTGCAGCCACTCTCTTTGGCTGCTACTGTTCACTGACCACCATCACACCTCCTTAGAGCCGCTGCATCATCACCGGAACTCCGCCGCCGCTGCCGTCGCCGGAGTCGTCGTTTGGTCTTGTTGTGTCCAGATCTAGTGCCGTTCGTTATCATCTCGGTGTCTCACCCGGTTTCGATAACCGAGGTATATATAACTAAACTAGATCTATGGTTTGATTTATTATTCGTACTCGTATTAGTTGTAACCGGATCCGAGTTCGGGTTTCGGGTTCTTTTTAATCATTTATTTTCCACTGCGTTTTATAGTTCGTTTATATATAAATTATTAATATTGATTAATGATTACTTAAACAAAATACTTAACTAAAATGGGTTAAAACTATTTTGACCGTTCCGTTCCGGACCACCGTTGAATCCCAACAGTGGTATCAGAGCCGCGGTTACAACGTACGAGTCGATCCCGGTTCGTTTAAACCGGATCTACATCACAAACTTTAAATCGTTTAAAGTTTCTTGATCTAGATTTGTTTTCGGGTAATTTTAGATTTGGTCAAAATTTTGTTTATTTTATTTGACCAAGTCAAAACGACCCAAAATTTATTTATTTTGAATATGTAAATCTTGCCCCGACCTATGTTTGTTTGGTTGTGTTTGGTTGTCGAGTTCGTTATTTGGCCATATGGATGGTTCAAAATTGTAATCGGTTATTATTTTATTTTTCAGTTTTCTTTGGCCATATTGGATGGTTCAAATTTGTAATAGGAAAATTGTTGTTAGTTTATAAATTTGTAATAAAGAAGACGCGATGATAACCGAGGACGAGCTCAAGGATTTCTTGGAGTTGACAAGATGACGGGATGCACGAAGAAGTCCATCATTGTGGTTATTTTGTGTTGTGAACCCCTTGACCCGATCGGTCTCCCTAATTGGCTCTAGCGAGACCGATCACCTTTTGGCCATAAGGATTTACATATTATTATTTGATATTTTGGTTGCTTGGATTGTTTATAATAGGATTATAACATCACCAACTTAATACCAAATAAATTTGGAAAATAAACATTTTTATTAACCAATTATGTTTTGCAAATTAAAAACGTTTTGATTTCTAAAACCAATAACTTATAGTTTTCTATTAACTTAAAATTGGTTAGCCGTATCGCGACAAACTTAGTTTTTAATAGGTTATTTAAAAATAAGTGTCCTAAGAGATGAAAGGGTTCATCATTTTTTGTCCCGATAATAAATACAGTAAAATTTGACTTTTACTCTATTTGGTAATTATAAAATTAATCCCAATTTAAAACCAGTAGTTTATGCCAATCCTACTACAAGTCACGCTTGAGGCATACTGCGAAATTTCGAGTGTTTGGAGCTAAAGCACCGCACTTGTTTTCTAGCCTATCCCATCAAGGTGAAAGCTCTTCGTTGACACATCCGGCCCTTTCACACGTCACTGTACTAGGACAACTATTACTTTACTCTCCTGTTACATGCTACAGCTGTCTGGAGACTTAAAGTGGGCAAAGATGAGGCTAAACGTATCGATACAGACAATCGTTGTCTCTATATGCCTCATAACCGAGAGTTGTGCTCTATTTACAATTGGCAATCGTTGTCAGTCTGCCTAACCACTTATTAATGTTGTGTGCTACAGCTGCCTTTAATAACTGGAAGCCAGATTCTCATACTCCCATTTCATTAATGTTATTGGGTCATTAATAGTAGGACTACTACATCGAAAATACTAATTAAATTTACTTTTGCTTTTTAATCAGATGTCATTAAACGAAAACTCACCTTACGCCCTTAAGTCTATCCTTGAGAAGGATAAACTAAACGGCATCAACTTCATCGAATGGCACCGCAACTTAAGACTAGTTCTTACAATGGCAAAGCGCCTGTATGTTCTCGATGGACCTGTTCCAAACGAGCCTGAAAACAACACAACCGCTGCTCGAAAAGTTCTTGAGAAGCATAGGGATGACTCGGCTGAGGTCTCCTGTATTATGCTAGCCACCATGACTTCTGAGCTTGCTAAGGGCTTAGAAGACTTTGGTGCCTATGAGATGCTGGAACAACTCAAGGGCATGTTCCAAAAACAAGCCCATCAGGAACGGTTCGATACTATGAAACAACTCATTAGTTGCAAGATGGCAGAAGGGTTTCCCGTCAGTGCGCATGTTCTTAAGATGGGTACATCGATCAGCTTATGAAACTTGATTATCCCCTGCCTGATGAAATGGCAGCGGATTTCATCCTCAACTCTCTCCCCAGCTCTTACGACCAGTTTGTAATGAATTTCAATATGAATGCCTGGGTGAAGACAGTGCCGAAGCTTCACAACATGCTTAAGACGGCTGAGATGAACATTCCTTCAAGGACCAATCAAGTTCTGATGATCTGATCTACTGGTGTCAAGAAGCCTAATCCCAAGAACCGGGGTTATAAGGGTAAAGGCAAGAAGAATGTTACCATTGCTGCCCCTCGTGCCACCAGTGCCAACCAAGGGGTTCCAAAAATACCACCGCCGCCCCCTGAGGAGCGCCAGTGCTATCGATGCAACCAAATGGGACACTGGATGCGAAACTGTCCCGAATACCTTGCTGAGATCAAGATAAAGAGAGCCAATGGTGAAGGCTCTTCTCGAGGTATTTCCTATACGTTATTGAACTTTTCACTGTCTTTAGCAACACATGGGTATTTGATACCGGATGTGGTTTCCACATCGTTAATGTCTTGCAGGAGCGTGAGAAGTGGAGGAAACTGAATAAAGGTAGCATGGAACTCATCGTGGGAGATGAGAAGAGAGTACCAGTTCTGGAAACTGGAGTTTTTCTTTTTTACTTGTCCATCTGGCCAAGTTTTTCATTTGAATAATTGTTTGTATGCTACTGGTTTGACCGGAAACATCGTTTCAGTTTCGTTGTTGTTTGAACAAGGATTTAAGTATGTTTTTAAGGGCATGGCTATTTCTTCTTATTTGAATGATATCTTTTATTTTGAGGCTAAACCTCAAAATGGTATTTATGAGATTGATGTTCAAACTAATAATAACATATATCATCTTTCAAAACGTATCAGATCTGGCATCAATGATACTTTTCTATGATATTGTCGACTTGGCCACATAAGCAAGGCAAGAGTTAAAAGATTCCAATCCGAAGGGATTCTTGAATCCACAGGTGTGACATTCGTCATTTTTGAAAGCCAAAAACCCGACCCATTTTAAAATTTCGACATCTTTCGGATCTTCATTTATTAATAAAATGGCGAATTGTTTTTGTATTTATGTTCATGATGTTGTTTAGGTTTATAATGTTGTTTTATTATTTTTGATGTTACAAATTTAATTCTAAGTATTATATTATCTTTCTTTAATCAATTGAGTCAAAGACATTTAATGGGTTTAAACATTCAAATAGTTAAAATCTATGATTCCAAGCCTTATGACTAGCCTCTTGACTAGCCATCAAATTAACTCACTTGACCTTGTTATTAACGATTTTGAGCCTATATAAAGCTCACTCATTCTCTACATTCCTTGCACAACTAATTTACACTCAAAATTATTCATGCTTGCCAATTTCTCCCAAGTCTCAAGTTTGACTTTCAAAAGACAATTGCTCAAGAATTATTATTTTCTTCTTCTTTTGTGATACAATCCCCGGGTAATATTTATTTCTTGTCCTTACGCATAGCGATTGTTTCCATGATGACAACCCAAACGACATTCATGGAGACATATCATCCTGCGTAATTGGCTTGCTTATGTTCGGTTTATAAATTTTATGTTTAAAAGTCAAGTTTTATTTTTACAAACTAATAATCAAGAACAAACATTTTTTTAACATACTACTTCATATTTTTCAAATTATGTTACTCACAAACCCGACTCAATAACCGGGTTCGTGTCCGACCAAAAAAACAAACCACTCGTTAAACTAGTTTTCTTAATTAATTGTTCGGTTGGACCAAACCGGACTCATCTAAATTAATTAATATTTATTATAACCCTTTTGTTTTTCTAAGACTAAAATAAATTAACTTAACAAATCAAATAACCAAAAGCCTTTTTTTTATAAACCCAAAATACATATATTTTTTTTCTTATAAATTGCTTTGCCATAAACCGAACGTTCTCGCCAAATTATTTTCTTAACGCAACTTATTTTTAAGCCAAGCTATTTATTTATCTAGGGCCGTTCGTTGAACCGAACTTTGTCGGCTCACTCGTTTAAAGGCATTTTTCGCTCTTGACTCCCTTACTTAACAAGTGAGTTTTTCATAACCCCTTTTTTACTCTTTTAATATTTTTGGGGTGTAGCATGTCACAAGTTTTTATTTCTTTAGTTATGCGCTTATTTACAAAACGATTCACATTTATCGTACATGTTAATATTATTCTTGCATATTGTTTATGATTATATGTGAACTTGCTTGCAACATGTTTATTGTTTTTATGATGGAAGTTACGCAAACGCAAACGCATACACGTAGTGGGAGGGTCCGCCGGGACGTACCTGCGCTGTCTAACGTTACGAATTCAGTTGTTTACGTAAGGTGGTTCTCATTTCCCCGACTTCTACGGCTTTGGCTAAATGAACGGGAGGATGACACTATTTGATTTCATTTACATTATGTTTGAATGTTTATTGCATGACGATTGTTGAATCATATATTTAATATATATTTATATACGCAAAAAAACTTATGAAAACTCACCAACATGTATTGTTGACAAAATATATTATTTTAAACGTGCTGCAGGTTGATACGATGAAGTTACAGGACAAGAAAATTAGTTATACCATAGGATTATTTCAATGAATAATATTTGCTTCATTTAGATGTGATGTTCTTCTTGTCTCATTATCAAACTATTTGCGTACTTGTGAAATTATGAAATAAAATAAATAAATTGTCACTTTTAATAGTGTTACGAGCTTATGAGTGATCTGTACGTTGCACCCGGGCATATTCCGCTTAAAGCCGGGGTGTTACAGATTGGTATCAGAGCCGTGACTATAAGATAGGTGGTTAGACGTAACGACTTAGTATAGTTATAGTTTATTTTTAGGGCCCCGATTTCATGTATACTCTATGTGTTATGTGCCCGCATCTTTTAAGATTGTTCATATGCTTCAAGTATATTTATAATATTTTATAACGTCGCATGTACACTTACTCACAAACAAACTCTAAGGCTTATGCCTAAGCAGTTTTGAAATCTTTTATATTTTTCAACGAATTTTTAATGTAATAATTCATGTTTCGATATGTCTATTTTTTCGTTGTCATTAATGATGGTTTTACATGACGGGTATGTAGTAGCTGGAAGGTTACATTTGTTTTTTTTAAACCTTGAAACCGAATTATTAAACCTAAGGATAAACGATACGTATAAATCACAATGAACCGTGAGACCTGGTTGCTTACTTGGATGGTTCGAAAAGGTGCTGAAACTTATTCGGCCAAAACATACCATACCATACTAAACGTCGTACGAACTACTACTTTAAGTTATCAAACGTGATTTTTCCTTTGTGAATAGAAAGTGGTTTCATCTTACTCTTAAAAATTGCATACAAGTCACGGTGTTATATGCAATGTATGATTCTAAAGACTCAATTGTTTATATTATGGTGTTAATTGAAAATTCAAAAAAATCATGGTAATACATAAATAGTCAAGTTTCATTTCGTTTTCTTTATTTATATATTCATTTATTATGGTTTTAAATAAAAATTCAAAAAGTCATGGTGACACATGAATAGTCGAGTTTTCAATTCGTTTTTCTTTAGTTATATATTCATTTATTATTATGGTTTTAATTTAAAGTTCGAAAAATCATGGTGATAAACGAACACTCGATTTTCAATATTTTACTGTTTATATAAGTTTTTATTGGGATACGAAAATCTATCGTGGTTCATGGATATTCTGATTTCAAAGTTGATATAGTTTTAATTCTATTATTTATGAAATTCTTACTGAATTGCGAAAACTCATGTTCGGTCATGGACATTTCAAACTCATATTCAAATATTGCTTCATGTAACTTTTTTTTATGATTTATACAGAGTAATTAAGATTTCTGAATGTTTCATGTAGTGTTTCTTTTGGTTGGTAATTCGAATTCTATATTTACGTCCCGTGCATGCAAATAATTTCCGCTTCGCAGCATGTCTTCTCATTTTCCTCGACTTCGCCCTCGAAACTTAACCCGTAAAGTGACAGCCCAAATTTTCAAGCAATAGGCAGTCGTTAACCCGACCATGATGACCCAAATGCATCATAACTCATCAGCACCAACAACAACAACAATAAGCACAAACACCAAATCTATGTCCTAACCAATCTCAAACCCAACACAAACCCAATATACCCAAAGTCAACCGAACAACAACAAAAAAAAGCCCTGCACGGAACACACAACCTTGGTATAGCTCGTTATACGTCACCACTTAATCACCTCACAATATCAAAATGTTTCCCACGACGAAATGCTTCCCACGACCCATTACTCAACCATTTACCACACCTTATGTTTACCATATGCTCATGTTGCGAGCCCATTACATTATATTGACCCAAACACACCAACAATGCTCAGGAACGGCTAACTGGTGTTTTGCCATGCAATACCCTAAACCGCATTCCCTGGCCACTTGAAGCTCACTCTTAGCCTTGCGCCAATACTTAGTCCCTTCCTACTCATCAAACATACCAATTTTTTTTCTTTTTGAAAACCACACATGTTTCTCTGCATTCATTTTTTTATGAATACATTACACTTATAATTTCAAATCATCGACTCTTTTAATATATCTAATTCACAAGTATTTAATTAAGTTGATTTTCTTCAAAAATACTTTAAGTCAAATTAAATGGTTTATAATAATAATAATAATAATAATTATTATTATTATTTTTATTATCATTAATGTTATTATTATTATCATCACTACTATTATTACTATTATTATCACTATAATTATCTCTATTATTATTCTTATTATATATAATATTTTACCAAGGTTAAATGAAATCTTTAAATAAAATCTTTTGTTTCAAACAAGTCCTAAGCTCATGAGGCTATTATATTATCACTATAACATTTCTAACAAAACGAGACATTTTTTTGGCGATTCTTTATAAATTTTCCATAGGACACCACCAAAAGGGAATCCTTTATTTTACATAAAAAAATTTCATAAAAGTTCGCAAGCGTTAGTACTAATTAAGGACGTTCATTTATCATACAGAAATTATAACTTAGAATTATAAGAACATCACGTTTTGCAACCGATTTTCACGAATTAAAATGAATGTTAAAAATCATTTTTCTTCCCCATTCCTCAACGCCAACGAGTTTCAGTTAACAAATCATGGCACCGCCCTCACCCTAGCCTTCATACCTCACATCCACCTACCTTCGAGAAGACAAGATCGCAAGCTTCATTTTTTTTCTTTAACTTCTTCTTCATGCATTTTTTATATATACAATTATATCTGGATATAATCGAAATAATATTAGTATCTAATTTCTTCGAAGGTGGTTATAAAATTTGTATTTGAGTTTGGTTATTTATTGATTGTTGACATATTTTCATTCATGTTTACTCTGAAACACGAAAACACACAATTACATGCATCGTTTATAATACATATAGTCGCTTGTTCGAATTGGTTTACTGTTGTTACCTCAATCTCCTGGTCTATGATCGATTTTCCATGAACGTAATCGTTTAGTGGAAGGTGGGACTATGAACATGGTTGTGTATATAGTTATCTAATAGAAACCGTATTTCTACCTTTGGCTATCCATTACCGGTTACCTCGAAACGGATTCGCTTATTTATAACCAGGACTATGATTATAGCTATCTAGTAGAAGTCACATGTTTATTTTATATTTACTTTACATGAATTGTTTTGGCTATTTGTTTGGTTGTTTTCCCGCTCAATGTTTTATCGAACCATCTTGTTATTCTTGATCTTAATGTTTCATCAATTTGAGTCCAATGTTTTACCTTGTTATTCTCAATCTCGAAGTTTCAATTGTTCACTTTGTTATTTATAATCTCAGTGTTGCATTTATTCATGATGACACTTGAAATTTTCACTTGTTTAGCGTGTCATTATTGACAAAAAAACTTAATCTATTTTGATATTTTGACAACAAAAGTGTCGTTTATTCTTGAAATCAACGTTGTACCGACTTACTTGGTTATATGTTGTTAGTTCAAGTCACCCATCTATTCTTGACCCACATTATTCCATTTACTTATTGCAATGTTGATGACTTTAATATTTCATTCATTATGTTTATCATTTTGTGTTACTCTAGAGATTTGTTTATTTCATTTTAACTTCAATAGTTTCGTTTATTTTGTTTTAAACTGATTACCGTCGTTTGAGTCAATCAAAAATCTAATTATTCAAAATAGTTAGAGAAAGTAGGGTATCGTATCACAAGGAGTATGTGGTCAATGTATTCGTGTAACAGATTTCTAATTATGAAGTGAATGGTTTTTAGTGCTGATCACACAAGCAATTTTAATAAATATAGAGAACTAAGCAACGAACAAATAAACGAATTTCAAACAGTTAACAAAGCAAATCACACCCGAGAATTCAAGTAAGCAACCAACAGTATCTCATGCAACCTAACAGATTAATTATTAACGATTAACTGAAAACTGATCAATCAGACAAAACCTTAGACATCAACAATTACTTTACACACGACACTGGTTATCAAACAGTCCTTGCCAGTGTGACTCAGTTAAGGGTAATTGTATGTTTTATCGTAATCATTCTAACCAAACAGTTATATGACTAATTATCTAGCAACTGGTAACAGATCGTTCAGACCAACGTAAACCTAAACCGACCGAACACTCAGAAATACCAAACATCAATAATCATATATTAATCATCAATAACAAAACATAAGTATTCGTAATCACATGAGAAAAATTGTAAAAGGTTACAAACTATACATCCCGGGTGCGATTTTAGGAGATTAGCCGAGCCTAGACATCATTGAAGCTTCGATTAGGATGATAGGAATCATATGTAGGGTCTTGACACGAGCTAGGATAGTGGAAATCGCCAATAGGAACTGCTGGGATCGCCTCTTGGTGGTCAAACACGAAGTTAGTGTTTCTCTTGGTGAAAAAAGATGTTATAAACAAAAAAATCCCGTCTACACATCCCGTCGCGGTACGTGATACCGCAACGGGTCTTCCATGTCCAATCGCGTACCGCGATTGACCAACAAGTCAACATTAAATTACAACCCATCTCGGTACGCGATGGGTCCTTCAGCAAGCCCATCGCGTACCGCGATGGGACTCTGCTACAGCAAACTTCATTTTTTTCCTCGTTTTGCGTGGTGGACATCTCGGGTCTTCATTCCGTGCCACAACAGGTCCATACTGATTACATTAACGCCTATGACCTGAAATACAATAAAACATGTATGAAGTATCGATAGTTCTAGAATAAACAGTTAAAACTAAATAATAAACAAACTAAAACATATACAAATTAACCGACCATCACATCCCCACACTTATCTTTTTCTTGCCCTCAAGCAAAACTCTAAAGCAAACATCGACCTCCATCATAGGTATGTAGATTTTCGCCATTAATACTAGTAAGGTTTAAGGTCATACCCAGTTTCCCATACTAACACTGTTTTTAGATTGACATCTCACAAATACGGTTAAATGCTATAATAAAAACAATAGAGCCGCCCAGACAAGTGTACTTTGTTTCCAGTTAAGGCATACATGTTCATACCCCTCACACTATCAACACTCCTCTCGGTTTAATATCTGGACTAGCAAAAGATGTGCCAGTATATGTCTCTACTCTCAAATACCAAATATGAGTCACAACTTAATAAGCTTGCAGGTCAGTCTTATCTCCACCCATTACCCACCGGTTGCATAAAGACTCGGACTAGGGTTTTGCTGCGGCTTGGGTTGGGTGCGGAATAGGCATATTTAGTGACTAAGGTGGATGAAACCTAGTTAAAAAAATACACAGACAACTGATCAAAAACAAACAGACTGCTAATTACATAACTGAATAAGAACTGACTTTCTTTTTGGCTTTTTGCTGATTTTTTTTTCATTTTTTTTATCATTTGATAGACAATATACTGAAGCCAATAAATAAACAACTCTGATAAACACATATTTACAACTCAACCGAGACATGAGTAAATTGTGTACTATGCTTAACAACTGAAAGAAAATAAATAAACAACTCTGATAAACACATATTTACAACTCAACCGAGACATAAGTACATTGTGTACTATGCTCAACAACTAACTATATACAACTCGATAACGAACTGGATTTCATCACACAGGGTTAAAATAAAGTGAAGGCCAAGGCTGAAATGGTGTGTAATGTTCAGTTTAATAAATGAAAAGGAATATGGTCCAAATGGGCTCCTAGGGGAATAATGTCGGGTAAGGAAATTTATTTAGTGGGGGAATAGTGTATAAAAGGGTTTTCTGAAGTCCTAATCTCCATACAGGTGGTGGTATTAAGATCTCAATAAGCATGTGACAAGCAAGTTCTAACTCTGTAAAACTTACCGGTTTCCCTCAATCAATGGTGTAAGACATGTTTTATATCTATTATATAGTATGTGTATTACGTATAGGGGGGCATCTCACAATATGTCTGGAATAATGGGCTGCCGATATGAAACATGTATACCCGTCCCCTTGACTCGTTATCCCCGCCTAAACGACCCCATTTTCAACTTCTCTTTATAAAAACATTTGTGAGTAAGACTAATGAGAAGCTGAAAAACCAACCATGACCAGAAACCTATGACATGGCATTAATGGCAATAATTAACAGTTAACAACTTTGGTTTCTGAACACTCTTCGAGGTACTATCGGGCTAAAATTTTTCAAATTTCCCCCATCCCCACACTTGAGGTTTACATTATCCTCAATGTTAAAATAGATCAAACGATTAATATACATTTGAGGGACGGGGTTGAAATTGACTTTTTGACTAATAAGCAATTTAAAATTCGGGGCTCAAATGTGGCGGTCCTACTAATAATTATACTATTACACTTTTAACGTTTAAATTAATAAAAACAAAATAAATTATGAAACTGAAATCACCTGATATCAACGGGACTGGAGAAGGACCAGTCGGGTCGTGAACTCTCATAAACACTCGTATACTCTCGTGTCATCCAATTACGAAACTGACAATCGAACCTGCAAAATCTCGAGACGTGTAGAAGCAAGCTTCTCACAAGTGTAAGACATATGTCTTTTAAGAGTTAAGAAATTGAATATTTATTAATTTTATTAAAACAATTACCGAGCCAAATTAAGTCGTTTCATAAGAAATTATGTTAAGTTAGTTAAAAACGTTAAAAGACCTAACTCACTTTCGTAGGAATCACGATTGCATTTAGCGTATGCAACAAGCCCTGTAAACCCCCCGGTAGCCCGGGAGGACTAGTGGGGTCTCATGAGGGTTTATAGTGAACAACACCCACAAAGTTCGATTACAACAAAATATACAATTAAATCAAACACAGCAGCAATCAAAAGATATATAAACATAAAGCCCAACTAGTTACCATACATGGATCCCCAAAATATAATATAATATAATACAGACCATGATACTAATAAAAAAAATAAAGTGAAAAAGGTAACTAAAAAGCTACTGTGCTAGTGGATCATCATCTGCCTCGTCCTACGGATCCACTTGCTGCTCCACTGGAATGATCAACGACTGTGGGAGCGGTACCTGTGAAGCAACAAACAATAAACGAAAGTAGTCATCATGGCGGGCCATGGTCTCTAAAATCTGCTGCTGCTGCTGATAAATCATAGCCAATGTGACTGGCTGCTGCGGCTGTGAAGATGATGATGTAGATGCCTGTCTCAACCGATGCTGCTGCTGAGGTCGCTCAATGTGTGGAGTCGGACCTGCTGCCTACGTATCGGAATACCTCTCTGAAGAGAAACCGCAGCCTCCAATCACTATGATGGTAGTGCCTGTGGATCCTGTCGGACCGGGACTAAAGCTACTAGATCCTGCTCCTCAACGATCCCGGCCCAACGAGCCTCCGATATCCCAAAAACACCTGTGGCTGGCCCCAACGTAAAGTATCTGGTGGGATAGCGCTCAAATACCCCAAGTCGCTCAGCAATCCTCGTAATATAAGGCCCTAAGGGTAAGTGTGCCGAGGATCCCTGAAGTCTGCTACCCCGAGCGAAAGATGTGAACAGGAGCATCGCCACATTGGTCGGTCGCTGGCCAAGGATAAAATATAAACACAGCAAATCTAAGTTGTTGCACTTCTCGTGGCCCGAATGTCGGCCAACGAGAGTATAGGCAACGATCCTGTGAATGTAGCGATGGACATGGTCCCGAATAGACAACTCCACAACAGAACTGGAGTAGGCCCCGTCGGCGATCTCCGCCCAATACTGGCCGAGCTGGGTCTCCGTGAGCCAGTGCTCACGGGGCGCCTGAGCGTGTGTGGTGTAACCTCGTATACTCTGCAGAAATGCAGGCGCTTGAACGTCCTCGGCCGTATAAAATCCAGTGGCCACGGCAAAATCTGGGACTGACATCTCGTACAGCTGTCGTCCCAGTGAGAATGATACCGCGCGTGGCCCACTGATGTCCGTGGGCGTAAAGTCAAAGGTCGAGTAGAACTCATGTGTGAGCTCGACATATGAGCGCGAGTCACACGCGAGTACAGCTGACCACAGACATGTCAATAAATCACATACGTGGTCGTGAATCCCCAACTGACGCAACAATGTCCAGTCAAATGAACGGTGGCGAAGCAGCTACATCTGTCGAACCCGCTGAAATCTCGTATACTCATCTGTAGTCAAGCCGAATCGAAGAACCTGATTAGGTATACGTCCATCTCCCATGATATCCGCTGGCTCGATGCCATGGACAATCTGGACCTCATCGCTACCGTAACGGATGACACGCGGGTCAGTCCTCTGCCTCTTGCGTCGAGCAGGCGCTGGTGCATCAGCCATATCTGCAAACTCAAGCAAACAAGTTAGATGTACTAATATGTCGACGACCGTATAGCATTTCGGTCGCAGTCGTCCCATAAAATAAAATAATATTAAAATATTAATAAAATATTACAATAAAATAAATAAAGACGAAAAATTCGAGGACACCCTGTGCGTATATCTAAAAACCAGATTAACTCACCCGAATGGAGATTGAGTACGGGCGGGTAATCAATTAACAATTCAAACTGTCGAGGTATCCCCGAGACTCGAATAACAAAACACAAACAAACGTGACTCGACACAACTCGATTAACCACACACAACCAAACAAAACAAAAGACAAACTGACATACTTGACACAAACTGACCAACTGTCTCGAAAAGCGTGCAAAGCAAACAACTAATATGTCGGGTTGGATTTTGAAGTTTTAACAAAATAATTTAAAAATACGTTCACATAATATCGAACAAACACTATCATTTAGTTTATAAAAAAATAATGATTTTTAAATGTGAAAATGAAAACCCGACCCGAGACATTGAACAATCTTGATTTATCAACCGAATAACCAACCCGAACAAACCGGTAACCACAAATCCGAAGCAACTATTAATAATCCCAACTAATGTCCTGACACACCCGAAAAATCTAACGAATATAGCATCCCGACTATCCAACCCGAATGAACCCACTAATAACCCGACAACCATAATGAAGCCGAAAGAAACTAAGAATATAAAATTAACATACCTTATCGTCGATTAACTGCGGAATAAAAATACAGTGGGTAGTGGATAGACGGCGGTGGTTGGAGGTGGTAGGTAGACGGCGGTGTGGTCGAGCGGTAGTGCGGTGGTGACAGGGGTAGGGTGTGGTGGTGATTGAGTGGTGGATGGCGGATGTGACTATGGGTTGTTGGGTTTGCCGGAGAAGAAGACAGAGGGAAGGAGAGAACGGTGGTGACAAGGGTAGACGGCGGGGTGGTATTGGTGACAGTATGGTGACGAAGGTTGTGGTGGCGGAGGGAGGAGGAAGACGAGTGGAGATGGTGGTGGTGGGTGTGACTGTGGAGCGGTAGTGCGGTGGTGACAGGGGTAGGGTGTGGTGGTGATTGAGTGGTGGATGGTGGATGTGACTGTGGGTTGTTGGGTTCGCCGGAGAGGAAGACAGAGGGAAGAGGAGAAGACGGGTGAAAGAAGAAGAAGAAGAAAGAGAGAAAGAAGAAGGTGTTTATATAGGAACCGGGTTGGCGGAGCTCCATGACCCATCGCGTACCGCGATGGGTTGAAATGGACTGGGCGTGTTCCGCCGCCCAATTTAAAAAAATTAGGGTTTTGACTCCATAGCGGTACGCGATGGTGTGTGATGCCATGCCCATCGCGGTACGCGATGGGTTCAGAAATCAGATATGAAATTTTTCGAAAACACACCTGTTTTGGCATCCTGACATCACCCTGGACATGTTCAAAACTGAAAATACCTTTACATACAATGAGCGACGTGTACTACACCAATGCTTACCGAATTTCTCTAATTTCCCATTCTTCAACAAGCTTACCCACACTTGGCGTTTAAGACCCCGGGTTGCCTCCCGGAAGCGCAGAATTTAAAGTCTACAGCTCGACAGTGCCTCAAACTTAGTTATCTTCATAAACCGGTGAAGTTACAATAAAATTCACCGATTCCTCATCCAGCTCGTGGATGTCCTTCATCTCCATATATGGCTTCAGTCTATAGCCATTTACCACTTGTCTCAAATGATCATCAAAATCTTCAATCTCGTACTGACCATGATTCCAAACTCTTACAATCGAGTACAGGCCCGTCCACTTACTTCTTAGCTTGCCCGGGAAGAGTTTCATTCTCGTGTTGTACAACCACACTCGTTGACCAACTTCAAAATTCTTCAACCGGATATTAGCATCATGAACTTTCTTCATCTTTTCCTTGTAAGCGGACGCGTAATCATATTCCTCGTCTCTCAACTCCTCGATCTCACACAACGCCAATTTCCTCGCTTTACCTGCATCATCATAATCCATATTAATCTGTTTAGTGGCCCAAAATGATCTTTGTGCAATTTCAACTGGTAAATGACAATCCTTCCCATACACAAGTCTATAAGGGGTGGTTCCAATTGGCGTTTTATAAGCAGTTCGGTAGGCCCATAGAGCATCAGTCAACTTAGTTGACCAATCTTTTCGGTCCGCCAGAATGGTTTTCTGCAAAATTTGTTTAATTTGCCTATTAGAAACCTCCACTTGTCCACTCGTTTGTGGATGGTAAGGAGTTGCTATCTGTGATCAACACCATATCGTTTAAGCAATTTCCCGAATTTAAAATTCTGAAAATGAGATCCCCCATCACTTATGATAGTTCGGGGGACTCCAAATCTCAAAAAAATATTACTTTGAACGAAATTACAAACGAATGTATGATCGTTTGTCCTAGTGGCTATTGCCTCAACCCATTTAGACACGTAATCAATGGCCACTAGGATATACAGATTACCATGCGAATTAGGAAACGGGCCCATGAAATCGATCCCCCAAACGTCAAAAATATCAACAACAAGGATCGGGTTCAAGGGCATCTCGTCCCTCTTTGAAATACTCCCGAGTTGCTGACACTTCAAACAGTGTGTCGCAAACTCGTGAGCATCCTTAAACAAGGATGGCCAAAAGAAACCACTCGTTAAAACTTTTCGAGCAGTTTTCTGGCCACTAAAATGACCACCACACGCAGACGAATGTGCGTGTTCCAACACCGCTCTGACATCCTCCTCAGGTATGCATCGTCTGATCATCTGATCTGCCCCGATTTTAAACAAATCTGGGTCATCCCAAATGTACTGTTTAGCTTGGGACATCAACTGTTTCTTCTTTCTCCTCGGCCAATGCTCTGGTAAATCACCTGCAACTTTAAAATTAACAATATGAGCAAACTAGGGATTTTGTGAAACTGCCAGAATATGCTCATCTGGGAAGGACCCGTTAATGGGCCCATCCGTGTCCTCATTTTCCACCATATTCGGGACAAGTGATCTGCAACAACATTTTCACTCCCTTTCTTGTCCCGAATCTCTAGATCAAATTCCTGCAACAACAAAACCCATCTGATAAGCCTCGGTTTTGCATCTTTTTTATCCATGAGGTACCTGACAGCAGAATGGTCAGAATATATAATAACTTTACTACCCCAAATATAAGATCGGAATTTATCTAGAGCATATACTACTGCTAGTAACTCCTTCTCGGTTGTGGTATAATTTAATTGAGAATCCGAGAGGGTTTTGCTCGCATAGTATATAGCAACGGGTTTCTTGTCGACCCGTTAACCCAAAACAGCCCCGACTGCGTAATCACTTGCATCACACATTATTTCAAAAGGTAAACTCCAATTGGGTGATTGCAAGATCGGGGCTTCAACTAATTTCAATTTCAAAATGTCAAAAGCCTTAGCACATTCATCATTAAAGTCAAACGGGGCATCCTTAAGCAATAAATTACATAAGGGTTTGGTAATGTCACTAAAACCCTTAATAAACCGTCTATAAAACCCGGCATGCCCTAGAAATGATCTAATGCCCTTGACATTGGTGGGATGAGGTAAAGTGGAAATGACTTGGACCTTAGCCCGGTCCACCTCGATCCCTCGACTCGAAACAACATGGCCCAATACAATTCTCTCTTGGACCACGAAATGGCTCTTTTCCCAACTAAGAACCAAGTTCGTTTCGACACATCTTTTTAAAACTCTTTCGAGTTGGTTTAAACATGACTCGAAAGATATGCCGAAAATCGAAAAATCATCCATGAAAATTTCCAAAGACTCCCCCACCATATCTGAAAAGATACTCATCATGCACCTCTGAATGGTGGCGGGTGCGTTACATAACCCGAATGGCATTCTCCTGAACGCGAATGTGCCGTACGGGCACGTAAACGTAGTCTTCTCCTGATCTTCAGGATGAATAGCTATCTGGTTATACCCGGAATACCCGTCTAAAGAGCAATAAAATTTTTGACCAGATAGCTTTTCGAAAATTTGATCGATAAACGGAAGCGGAAAATGATCTTTTGATGTTGCCGCATTCAGTTTACGATAATAAATACAAATGCGCCACTCGGTTACCGGCCGGGTGGCGACCTCGTTACCTAAGTCGTCCTTGACGACTTGGATGCCCGCCTTTTTCGGTACTGTCTGTGTTGGGCTTACTCACGTGCTGTCTGATATGGTAAAGATAATGCCAGCATCTAACCACTTCAGCACTTCCTTCTTCACCACTTCCCTCATGTTCGGGTTCAACCTCCGCTGAGTATCGTGCGCAGGTTTGACAGCCGGATCTGTTAAGATTTTGTGCATCACGATTGAGGGATTGATTCCCTTCAAATCCGCTATCGTCCTCCCGATTGCTTCTTTATTCGCAACTAGCACCGCCATCAAAGCATTTTCATGTTCAACAGATAAATTAGAAGTTATAATAACAGGCAATGTATTATTCTTACCAATAAAAGCATATTTTAAATGCTTTGGGAGCTCTTTCAGCTTGACTTTCGGTGCTTCCAGCATTGACGGTTTCAACCCGGTATCAATCTTCTCGGGAAGCGGCTCCACCTGAACTGACCATGGTGGACGGCCTCCTCGCACAGCTGCGATCTCCATTTGTTTTTCTTCCTCTTCCAGCAACTTGTCTGTTTCCACCTGTAACCTGTCAAACAAAAAACACGTCTCCGCTGTGCCATCCGAACTGACGACAGAGTCGTATAGCGGGATGCACACATCAATGACATCGGCCATGAAGCACTCGTCATCGACTGGAGAATTATTTCCACGTGTGAAAACATTAATTCTCAGCTTACGGTTACCAAATGCCATGTCAACAGTACCATTTTTACAGTTAATGTTGGCATTTGCGTTAGCCAAAAATGGTCTACCGAGGATAACCGTAGGCTGTTTGGTCCTTTCTCCCGAAACATAATCGAGGACCAAAAAGTCAATGGAAAGTAAAAGTCTTCCACCTTGATGATAACGTCAATCAATATCCCTCAGGGCAGTTTCATTGTCTGGTTAGCCAGGACAACCGTGGTGGCAGCCACGCGAAGCGGGTCAAAGTCATACTGATCGTATAGACTTCCCGGGAGAATACTGATGCTAGCTCCAAGATCTAGAAGTGCCCGAGTCATTTTAAAATCACCCACTTGAATGGGTATAATTGGCGTTCCCAGATCTTGTAGCTTAGGTGGAAGAGCACCCGAAAGAATTGCACTCACATTATCGGTAAAATCAATATGTTTAGGAATCTTATGACTCCTTTTCTGTGTGCAAAATTCTTTTAAATACTTAGCATAGGCGGGAATTTGTTTAATGACATTTAAATGAGGAATGTTAACTTTTACTACTTTAAACGTTTCCCACATTTCTTCTTGTTGCGGGCCTCGTTTTGATGCCATCTTCGCCTTTGATGGCGCCAACAAAGCATCGGGATATGGAACAGTTTTCACCTTTTCCTTATCCTTAGAGTTGTTGGTGTCATCCTTCGGAACCGATTTGTCACTTTAGTTTCACTTTTGTTAGGTTTATTTAATTCAATCGGTTCCGGCTCGTCGTCACTGACGAGAGTCTCATCAACTTCTTCCACCACCCCATCAACCAATGGTGGTGGACATTATTATCATATTTCTTACCATTACGTAATATACTTACCTGGTTGACGTGCTTTTTTGAACTAGAACTGTGATGATTCGGGTTGACTGTGGTGTCGCTCGGTAGTTGGCCCGCATTCTTTTGTAATTTTGCCATGTCTGAAGCGAGCTGACCAATTTGCTTCATCATTGCCTCCGACAATTTATCCCGTAACTCGAACTGTTGCTTCGTCTCAGCTTTTTGATCAGTCATAACTTTCAATAACGCATCCAACTTCGAGTGTAGTGAGTTGCCCGAATTTCCCGAGGACCGTTTCGGCTGATCCTGAATACCCGAAAAATTTTCACACCGGTTACTGTCTCTGTTATACGCCCGATCCTGATTACTCGAACCCTGCTGATAACCGCTCTGGCGGTAATTACCCTGCGATCTGTTCTGGCTCGATCAATGAAATTTCGGGTTCAACTGAGAAGATGCGTTCCCGTAACAAAAATTCGGGTGGTTCCTCAGGTCCGGGTGATATGTTTTCGAATTGAACCCTTGGCCTTTGGAATCCCCGTAAGTGTAATTAACTTCCTCGGTATCATCCTCCACATCATCATAATACTCGGGACAATTTTCTGCCTTATGCCCAATTTCACCACAATCTTCACAAACCGGGAATTTAACACCAACTTTCCCGACTTCTTTCTTCTTACCCTTTCTATACCCAGCCAGTTCACGTTCTAACTCAACAATTCTTTCAGTAACTGACTTAACTGACCTGGAGGAATTACCACGTCTTTGTCTTTCAGCTGCTGCTTCTGCCTTGGAATCTTCACACATAAACTCCAAAAAATCCCAATTATCTTCCTCTGGCTGATTCAGCAACAAACCATTACACGAGGCCTTAAGATGCTTTTGGTCCTCGTATGTCAACCCATCAACAAAACACTTAACCAGTTCCCACAGTTCGATCTGGTGATGTGGGCATTTCCTGATCATGTCTTTATACCGGGTAAAGGCTTCGTGAAATAACTCACCAGGTAACTGTGAAAAGTGACGAATGTCAGAACGGGCCTTGGTAGTCCTCGACTGTGAATAAAACTCGTTTAGAAAAACTTGATGCATCTCGGCCTAATTTCTGATACTGTGCATCGGTAGCGAGTTAAACCAAAGTTTCGCTTTGTCTTTTAGGGAAAATTGGAATAACCGCAAACGGAGTTCATCTTGATCAAACGTACCGTCACCAATAGACCCGCAGATAGCCGAAAAATCAGTTAAGTGTGAATACGGGTCTTCCGAAGCCATCCCGTTAAAGTGAGGAACGATGTTGATGTAAGATGGCCGGGACTTGAAAGTTTGTTGTCTCTGCACTCATTCCTGTGGAACCAACGGGGATGCTCCGTCTGAGATAGCCGGTCTGAACCGACTATTAACACCATGAACCGGGGCCATATAATTTCTCCTCTGCCCCCCCGCGGTTTCCCATACCGCCCCGGTTAACCGGAATACCACGAACTCTTTCGGGCCGTTCCGCCCGATTCACCCTTTCTCGATCCCTTCCGTTTCTGTTAACGGGTTCAGCCCGTCTTCGATTTACCGGCTCTTCCACTTCTTCTTCATACTGATTATCACCCTAAATCTCTGGTTCATCAACCTCATTCTCGGGATCAACCACCCGATTCCTTCTAACCCATCGATCTACCTCATCATCAGCTGCTCGAAAACCTTCGTTTCTATTATTATCTTCCCCCTCATCCTCATCTTCAGTCGGAATACTCGGTTGAACATCATCAATATTTATTTGACCTCGGCGGTTGGGGTTGTTGTTTGGAGCGGATGGTCCGGCTTGGTCAAAGTTGAGGTTTAAGTTTCGGTTAAGGTTTCGGTTTAGGTTTTGATTTCGGGTTCTGGATGCACGAGCTGAGTTATTTTGGGCGTTTTGGTTATTTTTCTCGTTTTGGTTATTGAAATTGAGTGGTGGAAGTATGTTATCTGGGTGAAACTGGTTATTCTGTGGGAGTGGGTCTTGGTTTTGGTTCTGATTTTGGTTTTGGTCTTCCATCTCAGAATTTCTGTTTGTACTCAGTTCTGCCGAGCTAATCTCTCGATTTCGGGCTCGTAAACTAACGGAGACTGTCGGCCCGAATGGCGGGTGCGCATAAACCTGTAATCTGCACAACTAACACAACCCGCGTAAAATACAGATAAATAAAAACTAAAAAATAAAAACAAAAATTAAAACGAAAATAAACACAAAATCAATTAACACGAAAGACACTAAGCGCACTAACTCCCCGGCAACGGTGCCATTTTGATGACCGTCGTTTGAGTCAATCAAAAACCTAATTATTCTAAATAGTTAGAGCAAGTAGGGTATCGTATCACAAGGAGTATGTGGTCAATGTATTCGTGTAACAGATTTCTAATTATGAAATGAATGATTTTTAGTGCTGATCACACAAGCAATTTTAGTAAATATAGAGAACTAAGCAACGAACAAATAAACGAGTTTCAAACAGTTAACAAAGCAAATCACACCCGGGAATTCAAGTAAGCAACCAACAGTATCTCACGCAACCTAACAGATTAATTATTAACGATTAACTGAAAACTGATCAATCAGACAAAACCTTAGACATCAACAATTACTTTACACACGGCACTGGTTATCAAACAGTCCTTGCCAGTGTGACTCAGTTAAGGGTAATTGTATGTTTTATCGTATTCATTCTAACCAAACAGTTATATGACTAATTATCTAGCAACTGGTAACAGATCATTCAGACCAACGTAAACCTAAACCGACCGAACACTCAGAAATACCAAACATCAATAATCATATATTAATCATCAATAACAAAACATAAGTATTCGTAATCACATGAGAAAAACTATAAAAGGTTACAAACTATACATCCCGGGTGCGATTTTAGGAGATTAGCCGAGCCTAGACATCATTGAATCTTCGATTAGGATGATAGAAATCATATGTAGGGTCTTGACACGAGCTAGGATAGTGGAAATCGCCAATAGGAACTGCTGGAATCGCCTCTTGGTCGTCAAACATGAAGTTAGGGTTTCTCTTGGTGAAAAAAGATGTTATAAACAAAAAAATCCCGTCTACACATCCCGTCGCGGTACGCGATACAGCGACGGGTCTTCCATGTCCAATCGCGTACCGCGATTGACCAACAAGTCAACATTAAATTACAACCCATCGCGGTACGCGATGGGTCCTTCAGCAAGCCCATCGCGTACCGCGATGGGACTCTGCTACAGCAAACTTCATTCTTTTCCTCGTTTTGCGTGCTGGACATCTCGGGTCTTCATTCCGTGTCACAACAGGTCCATACTCAGTACTTTAACGCCTATGACCTGAAATCCAATAAAACACGTATGAAGTATCGATAGTTCTAGAATAAACAGTTAAAACTAAATAATAAACAAACTAAAACATATACAAATTAACCGACCATCATAAACCTCAATAACATCATTTATATCGCTTTAAGCTTAATAACACTGTTTATTTCGTTTTAAACCCAATAACATGGTTTATTATGTTAAACTTCAATAGTTTAATTTTATAATTTTTACCTAATATTTTCGTGTAATCCTTGACCCCAAGGGTTTGTTTATATATATTTTTTAGTTTTGATCCTTAAAGTTCATTTTTCTTTATTTTTAAGTTTTTATATAAGAATTTATTTATTTGTCTTAAAACCCACACAATGAGACTGATTATGTAGACCATCCGACGATAAAGGTAATTATGTGTCGACACGTAATTATCGAAGTCCTCGCATGGAAAACATAATAAGTACGGTTGTGTGGAATAATTCAGAACCTGGAATGATTTTGGGAAATGGGACAAATGAAGTATGATAAGAGCATGGTGGATACGCCGATGGTACATCCTATATATAAGTGCCCTTGACCTACATCCCATTTGTGGCGTTTTTTTAGTCATTCAAAGATCAGTGTTATTAATTTGTTTATTTTTAGATTTTATTTTTCACATATATATAAAATTTATTAAAACTTTTAACAACTCCATGTAGTAGTTGTTTTCTTTTTTTATTTTTAATTTAATTTCGGGACGAAATTTCTAAAAGTTGTGAATCCTGTGACATTCGTCATTTTTGAAAGCCAAAAACCCGACCCATTTTAAAATTTCGACATCTTTCGGATCTTCATTTATTAATAAAATGGTGAATTGTTTTTGTATTTATGTTCATGATGTTGTTTAGGTTTATAATGTTGTTTTATTATTTTTGATGTTACAAATTTAATTCTAAGTATTATATTATCTTTCTTTAATCAAATGAGTCAAAGACATTTAATGGGTTTAAACATTCAATTATTTAAAATCTATGATTCCAAGCCTTATAACTAGCCTCTTGACTAGCCATCAAATTAACTCACTTGACCTTGTTATTAACGATTTTTAGCCTATATAAAGCTCACTCATTCTCTACATTCCTTGCACAACTAATTTACACTCAAAATTATTCATGCTTGTCAATTTCTCCCAAGTCTCAAGTTTAACTTTCAAAAGACAATTGCTCAAGAATTATTATTTTCTTCTTCTTTTGTGATACAATCCCCGGGTAATATTTATTTCTTGTCATTACGCATAGCGATTGTTTCAATGATGACAACCCAAACGACATTCATGGAGACATATCATCCTGCGTAATTGGCTTGCTTATGTTCGGTTTATAAATTTTATGATCAAAAGTCAAGTTTTATTTTTTCAAACTAATAATCAAGAACAAACATTTTTTTAACATACTACTTCATATTTTTCAAATTATGTTACTCACAAACCCGACTCAATAACCGGGTTCGTGTCCGACCAAAAAAACGAACCACTCGTTAAACTAGTTTTCTTAATTAATTGTTCGGTTAGAACACACCGGACTCATCTAAATTAATTAATATTTATTATAACCCTTTTGTTTTTCTAAGACTAAAATAAATTAACTTAACAAATCAAATAACCAAAAGCCTTTTTTTTATAAACCCAAAATATATATACTTTTTTTCTTATAAATTGCTTTGCCATAAACCGAACGTTCTCGCCTAATTATTTTCTTAACGCAACTTATTTTTAAGCCTACCTACTTTGTCGGTTCACTCATTTAAAGGCATTTTTCTCTCTCGACTCCCTTACTTAACAAGTGAGTTTTTCATAAACCCTTTTTTACTCTTTTAATATTTTTGGGGTGTAGCATGTCACAAGTTTTTATTTCGTTAGTTATGCGCTTATTTACAAAACGATTCACATTTATCGTACATGTTAATATTATTCTTGCATATTGTTTATGATTATATGTGAACTTGCTTGCAACATGTTTATTGTTTTTATGATGGAAGTTACGCAAAAGCAAACGCATACACATAGTGGGAGGGTCCGACGGGACGTACCTGCGCCGTCTAACGTTACGACTTCGGTTGTTTACGTAAGGTGGTTCTCATTTCCCCGATTTCTACGGCTTCGGCTGAATGAACGGGAGGACGACACTATTTGATTTCGTTTACATTATGTTTGAATGTTTATTGCATGACGATTGTTGAATCATATATTTAATATATATTTATATATGCAAAAACTTATGAAAACTCACCAACATGTGTTGTTGATAAAATATATTATTTTAAACGTGCTGCAGGTTGATACGAAGAAGTGACAGGACAAGAAAATTAGTTATACCATAGGATTATTTCAATGAATAATATTTGCTTCATTTACTATTTGCGTACTTGTGAAATTATGAAATAAAATAAATATATTGTCACTTTTAATAGTGTTACGAGCTTATGAGTGATCTGTACGTTGCACCTAGGCATATTCCGCTTAAAGCCGGGGTGTTACAACAGGACCGGACTCTTTTGACGATTGCGTGTCTTTCTTAGCTGGCAAACTCGCCAAAGACTCATTCACTCATAAAAGTGAAGCAAGAGATTTGTTAGGACTCATACATACTAATGTATGTGGACCTTTCAGAACTATGTCTAGAAACCATGAAAGATACTTCGTTAATTCTTTTATCGATGATTATAGTCAATATGCTTATATGTATCTTATGAAACACAAGCATGAACTTTTGAAAAGTTCAAAGAGTTTCAAAACGAAGAGAGTATCTCAGCTCAGAGTTCATTACTCATCTAAGAGCGTGGAATTGTTTCACAGCTCACTCCACCTGGCACACCCCAACATAATGGAGTGAGTGAGAGGAGGAATCGAACTTTGCTAAACATGGTTCGATCGATGATGTTAAGAACTAACTTGCTTCACTCCCTTTGGAGTTTCGCCCTTATGACCGCCTCCCACATTCGTCAAATACTACAACCAAAGCGGTTACTACTTTTTTCATCCTGATACAAATGATTTCTATCAAGAGAAAAGGCCACTTCCTCGAGAAAGAATTTCTCGATCAAGGAACTGGAGATTACATTGTCGATCTTGGAGAAATTCAAGAACCACAAACAACCGCTGAGGAAGCTGTAGCGTCTGATCAACAAGTTGTTGTTGCTGATATATCAGACATGAACACGAGCGTTTGTAGAAGTAGTAGGACTCCCACACCAAATCCTAGTTACCTATGGCATCTGGATGGTTCAGAAGTCTTATTAGTAGCCAAGTCTAGCGACGAACCTACTACCTACTAATATGAAATCTTGGATCCAGAATCTGAGAAAAGGCGTGAAGCCATGAACGCCGAGATGCAATCTATTCATGACAATCAAAGTCTGGAACTTGATTGAGCTACCCCCCGAAGGTCGGGCAATAGGGATCAAGTGGATTTTCAAACAAGCATCTCGCAGCTGGAATCTACATTTTGATAAGGAAATCAAAGAGTTTGGTTTTATCAAAAATGAAGATGAACCCTGTGTTTACTGAAAGGCCAGTGGGAGCACTATATCATACCTCATCTTGTATGTGAATGATATATTGATCATTGGAGACAACATTCCTATGCTTAAGGGAGTTAAGAACTGGTTGGAATCTTGTTTCGCAATGAAAGATCCTGGAGAAGCCGCATATTTTCTGGGAATAAAGATCTACCGAGATAGATCTAAGCAACTTCTAGGGCTAAGTCAAAGTAAATATATAGACAAGGACATGACACATTTCTCAATGTTTAACTCCAAGAAAGGAGCTGTTCTCATTGCTAAAGGAACCGTTTTAATCAAATTGCAATCTCCGGCAACGGACATTGAAACAAAGCACATGCAAGCAATTCCATATGCTTCAGCAATTGGCTCTATCATGTACGTTATGTTATGCACTTTAATAGGACCAAAGATATGTTCTTGGTGTTTGGGGAGTGGAAGGGGAGCTCATTGTAAGGTATTACACTGATGCTAACTTCCAGAATGACCGAGATGTTTCTTGCTCATAATCTGCTTGGATGAAGAGATTCATAGCCAACCTCGATCTAGTTCCAAGTTTAGGAAAAGGATCGACGTAATATGTGATAACACAGGTGCTATTGCTCAAACCAAAGAGCCCAATTATCATCACATGGCCAAGCACATTTTTAGTTCCACTATGTATGAGAATTACTGGAACCTAAAGACATCGTGATAAGCAAAGTTAGCTGACTCGTTCACTAAGCCGATGACTCAAGACAAACATGATCAGCATAGAGATGCTATCGGGCTTAGACTTGCTAGTGATTTATTTTGATTTATTATTTGGATGTATGAACATTTAGACAGTTGTACTTTTCAGTTCACTTTTTATTTAATGGTTAAATGCAAATGTTGAATGATACAACTGTGTTCTTTTTAATACGTTTAAGCCGTGAATATTGTATTCTAAATTATCCGTAGTCGGCCAGACTCGTGAGAACGATTCTGAATTAAGACTATTCTGACTTTGGACTCAAGGAGTTGACTTCCAAACTCACAGACCTCATTATGAATGACGTTGGATGTAACTCGCATCAAATCATCTTCATGGATCTTGATCATAAGATGTTTTGATAATTGTATGTTCATTTAGTATCCTTAGACCTCAGATACATATTGGAACTTTCCTTTACCGAGGGACATTCTTTGATTATGTTAACCGCTGTTACGTAACTGCCAGCCTTAAAGGCATTGATTGGGAATGTTCTAGAGTTCTGTGGGAGTTGTATGTAGTCAAGATGGGATTTTGTACCCTTACATGAAAATGTAACAGTTAGACATCTTGGCGCCCTCGTTGATTCAAACTGGTAAAGTGTGAGACCTCACCCAAACTTACTATGTGTTTGATTGGACAAATTTGACTCTATATCGAGAACTACAATGATTGAATGCTGTATGAGATTCATTTGATCAATGTCTCATGGTTCAATTGATGTCTTATACAGAAAGGATAAATGACAACGATTACTATAAGTTCATTATCTTGCAATAATGTATTCCAAGATATTTTGGTTATGAATTTACAAATGTCATAATTGGTTGGAGACAGCTATGTATAGCTAGAACGCCTCTAGCTGTCAGCGTTGTGCTACTTGATCCAAATCCGTCCAAGTGGGAGACTGTTGGAAAAATGGTCGGTTCGGGTCAAGTCAACGCGGGCCGACCCGATTGTGACCCGGTAATAGTTACACCGAGAATAACGAACACCGAGCCCACTTTAGTTGTTAACTGGCTAGACACGGTTGAATAAGGCTAACGATGGTTATAGGCTTTTTAGTTTGGTGCTTTGGGCTCTAAGCCCATTGGGTTTAATATTGATTAAACCTTAATTATCTTTATATATATATATATATATTGTAATAATAAATTTAGATTTTTTTAACCTATCATCACTACCAAACCAAAAACCCTTAATACCACCATTTCCGGCGCCATTTTTCGGCCACCGGACTACCGCCGTTCATCCAGCGCCGCCCTCTTCGCTGGCCTCCACACCCTCACCGGAGCATCGCAACCATCGCCATAACACCATAGCAGCTGAGCCGCTGTTGCTGGTCGTTTTTCCGGCGTGGCCGTTTTTTCAGCGACCCGATATTTCGACGACCTGGTGTTTTTGGCAACTGTTGTTGCTGCTCGGTATCGTTGTAGCCACTCTCTTTGGATGCTACTGTTCACCGACCACCATCACACCTCCTTAGAGCCGCCGCATCATCACCGGAATTCCGCCGCCGCCGCCACGAGCTGCTGCCGTCGCCGGAGTCGTTGTTTGGTCTTGTTGTGTCCAGATCTAGTGCCGTTCGCTATCATCTCGGTGTCTCACCCGATTTCGATAACTGAGGTATATATAACTGAACTAGATCTATGGTTTGATTTATTATTCATTCTCATATTAGTTGTAACCGGATCCGAGTTCGGGTTTCGGGTTCGCTTTATTCATTTATTTTCCGTTGCATTTTATAGTTCGTTTATATATAAATTATTAATATTGATTAATGATTACTTAAATGAAATACTTAACTAAAATGGGTTAAAACTGTTTTGACCGTTCCCTTCCGAACCACCGTTGAAACCCAACATAAACAACACAGTTAACAACAAATTCAATTAAAAAACCACACCTTAACTATTTATGAGTTAATTAAGTACATAGGAAATAAGCATGATTATTGTGAAGGTAAAATCGGTTCATTATTCAGATTATTATAATACAGAGGATGTACACTTAACACCTATATAATAACACAACAAGAGATTAAGCAACTTAAACCTAACCAATTTATGAACCAGTTTAAGTTTAACCAATTAATTATGCATCAACAGATCCAAAAAGCCACTTTATGACCCAATTTAACACAAAAAGTAAGAGAGTATACCGTAAACAATGAGTAGATAGAGCCGTAATCATGAATTAGATGCAGCAGACCCTTAAATCCAGAGCCGTAATCGTAAAGCCAGAGCCGTAATTGAGTGATCGATGATGAGAGAGATGGAATTAGGTTACTGCCATGAGAGATCGATGATGAGAGATATGGAATTAGGTTACTTCCATGAGAGATCGATGATGAGAGATGGAATTAGGTTACTTCAATGAGAGGTCTAGATGAGATGAAAATTGTAAAGTGAAATTGAGCCCTAGAATTGAGAGGTCGATGAGATGAAAGAGGGTTTTTGTACTTAGTTTTTTTAATCAAAATTAAAAGGTGACACTTAAAAATGACACACACTCAAAGTTTAGCCCGTGTTTAAAAAAAAAACCTTTTATGACACTAAAACATTGACAAACAAATGTGTGTCTTCGTTCTTCAAATTTCTATAAAAGATGACAATATTTAGTGACACGCGGTTTTTACACGTCATAAAGTTACTGGGCGTCATGATTGGCGTGTCATTAAAGGTATATTTTCTACTAGTGAGCATGAAGAACCTATCTCTCCGTCTAGTGGCATCAAAGATACATGTTTGATTGAAAACAAAAACACTATACCATTAGTTACAAAAACTTTCTTAAAAGAACATGCAAACAACGAAAAACACATCATTTAAGCAGCTGAACCATAACACACCAATAAGAAATCAAACAAAGGAAAAAACAAACAAACAGATAAGCTTTAATATTAAATCTGAAAGCCAACACATGCTATAACACACCAGCTAACTAATACGAACTATAACACACCAGTTTAATATTACGGCTTACGGCACATCAGTTAATTTGAAAAGAAGTATGATATTACTATAACACATCAAATATAGTCATTACTAACCGTAATCATTATTTGCTACGTGGTTTGACATCGTAAAATATTGAAGAATTATTGGCAAGGATAATGGATTCATAAAACTTGAAAATAATGGAATACATGGACCATAATTTTTGTTGGAGACTTGGAAATAATGAAATATAATTGATTGCATTAAAATAGGAAATCAAGAACTACCTAAATTAAGAAAAACATGCTAGACAGATCTACCCTTGGTCAACATGGTGTGTTATTGCCATATGTAATCACCATGCTTCTTCCTACACTTTTTACACAACTTTTTCCTTTTATTTTAACCTCCCTCTATCTATACTATATATAATACATCAAATAAGGGCATATTAAGACACTTGATTTTAATGGATTTCCAATTGCTAATGCATAAGGTACATGTGTTAGTAAAGGTAAACTTGTCTTTTAAACACATTTCATTCAACTTACAAGTTTGGTCCATCATCTATAACCATATTATGTTTTTAATTTAAACTTTAAACTAACTTCACACCCATGATTTTTAAACGATTATAGCATTCTCAAACTTTAATATTTTTATAAAAAAATTACATCATAAAAACGAGCATTTTATTCTCTTTAATTTGAATATGATATTGTTATATTTTTTTTCAATTTAAATAAATTAATATGTTACGTATGGGTGTTTAGTGTCGGTTTTGATGGTTTTAAGTTAAACTTGTGAGCCCAACCGTTATACTGATTTTTTGTCGTCCAAACCAAACTCAACCATTGAAAGTTGAAACCGAACCGTTACCAACGGCTAGGTTCCAGTTTGGTTTCACAGTTTAAACTTTAATAATAAATTTAGTTTAAAATAATTATTAATTTAAATGTACCATAAATTATAACTAAACACCAACATAATATAATACTTGAGAGGATCATAAATAAAGAATAATAATTTTAACCACATAAATGGTAAATATTAATGGAAGAACTAGGACGTGAAATATTAACAACAAATTTCACAAAAAGAATCATATTGCAATTAGGTTAGTTTAAAGTTGTATAGCCAAGTTATTTGTAATAAAAAGATTTATGTTCAATTACATTTTAACTATATCTAATATATATAACTAAACATATCTAATAATTAATAATAAAAAAGATTAAAGTGCATTTAACATTTACAATCTGGTCTGGTGCCATATGGTCGGTTGCCAGTATAAACCGCGAACCAATCATTCACTACGTTTTGAAATATTTGAAACCGACCAACTAACCGAAAGTAAAAAAAAGAAAAAGAAAAAAGAAGCCAAACCAATGATCGTTTAAAGGATTTCAAGGTTTTAACCAAACCGTAAACACTCATATTTGTTACGTAATTAACGGTGTCTGTGTTAAAACACCCGCTGCATCGCGTGCGCACCAGTCTAGTATATATATATACACTAGTCGAGTGCCCGCATGATGTAGCAGGGAATAACATTTTATGGTTGTTAGCGAGCCAAGGCTAACTCGACTCGAACTTTACACTAAGTTGACTCAGCTTAGCTCCAAATTAAAGCTGAAATCTTAAAGTTGAGTTCGTCATGATTATTTTGATATTTATATAATGTGAATACTATGAATCATATTTTTGTAAAACATATAAAATGAAAAAAAAAGTAAAGTTGAGTAATATTTGGATATACACGATGACTCAAAGTTTACATTAAATAGTAGAATATATTGATAAGTACAAAGTTATATGACATCGTAAGAAACTTTTTTAATTGTGACAAGTTTATTTTTTTTATCACATAGATAAAGGGTTTAGATGTGTAACTAACAGGAACATCAAATTAACATTTATCATTTAAAAAACTTGAATATTCATGCAATAATAACTTGTACATTTCAAACCGTCCATCTGATTTGAAAAAAAATTATATCGAAAGGTCGAAAGAAATAAGCTCGTTTAAATGGGTATGCTCGGATTTTTTTATTCATATTTTTGTAAAATATATAAGATTAAAATAAAAAAAGAATAAAGTTGAGTTAAAAGTGGCTAAACATGTGGGGTCAAAGTTGTAACTATATATTAAATTAACTACATTTGAGTAGAGTTGAGGTACCAAAATTGTAATTATATTTGTTGAAATCAAATGAACGTGGGTGGATTTTGTTTAAAAGACCACTTTGCCCCTTTATACACATGTACCTTATGCATTGAAAATTGTAAATCCCTTAAAACAAACGTCTTAATTTGCCCTTTAGTTATGTATTATATATATATATATAGGGTAAGGTTAATGTGAAAAACAATAGTTTTGTGAGAAGAATAAGAATAGATCTAGGCCCTTAGATTTAGGATCTAGTGGTTGATATTAGTAGTTTCTAAAAACCATATAGTTTCCTATTCACATGGTATAATGTCATATTTTGATTGGTGTTGTTTATTTTAAAGCCTTCTCAAAAAATAATTGTTTTTTATTTAAACCCTCTTATAATATATATATAGGGTAAGGATCCTAAGAGAACTCTTTGCAAATTGAGAATTTTGAGAACCATTTTGGACCACTAAAAACACCTTTAAAAAAATATTTAAGAAAATCATAAAAAAAAATAACAAAAATTATAAAAAAGTAAAAAAAACCAAAATTCTTAAATTTCTGTCCGGTTTCATTAAAAAAATAAAAAAAATTAAGAAAAATAAAAAAAACGTTGCATTATACGCATATGTATAATTTTATTTAATCTTTAATTACGTAATATACATATATGTACAGTATCATTAATTTTAAAATATACACGTGTATAAAAAAATCATGTAAATCTACATATATGTATATATTATACATATGTGTATATAATTTGCTAACCCGAGTTTTTTTTAATGAAACTAGGATGTTAAAATAAGAATTTTGGTTTTTTTACTTTTTTCATTTTTGTGTTTTTTTTATTTTATGATTTTTTTTTATTTTTGGGTTTTTTGTTGTCCAAAATGGTTCTCAAAGTTCTCAATTTCAAAAAAGTTTTCTCATGATCCTGATCCTGATCCTATATATATATATATATAAAATTAGATGCTATTAATCAACTAGATTAACCATTCTTTACAAATTTATTGTGTTTCATGAATGATTTAATTAAACAAAAGAGAAGGAGGCGCAGGGATGATAATGAAATCGAAACACATAAGAGAGTATAGATTAAGGTTATCAGGTATGAGACATGATATGGGATGAAATTGAATTTTTTAGTCTGGGTATATGATTTGGTGACATACCATTTACCCAACTTGATTACCTGAAAATGTATACTCGTTTGCCTGATTGTATAATTGACATGATTTTCTTAAAATTTTGATTTACTTTTGTTGGTACATAAATGTCAGTAGTTCATAGTCTAGCGTTTGTAATCGAGTCTGTAATGTAATTATGTTTAAGTTTATGTTTATGTATGTAAGCGAAGTTGTCAACACGTTCGCTTAGGCGAACTTGTTGAACAAGCGAAGTTGTCGACTAGTTCGCCTAGGCGAACTTGTTGAACGAGCGAAGTTATGGACAACTTCGCCTGAACATATCGGGCGAAGTTGTCGTGTCTATATATACTGTAGCCGACGGATTGTTTAAAAAAAAATGAGAGAGGAATCAGTAGTTGAGTTCAGTGAACGTGCCGAGAGTCTGTAATAGACGTGTTTCAAGTTATAATATATAACGTGTTCGTTTGTATCGCGTGTGATTGTTTTACGTATTCTACGCTCGTAACTACCTACGCAGGGATTCCGCACCTACGTAGATAGCGATATCCCGTGTAAGATCCGTACGGGAACCTACAATTGGTATCAGAGCCTTGGCTCGATTGTGTGGTTCGGGATTTCACGCGGGTGTAGAAAACGTCTCGTTTGACCTATTCGCGGGACGCGTTTTCGTTGATATTGTGTTATACTCACCTTATACCGTCATATTCAAGCCGTCACACCGACCGGAAACTGCTAAATCGTCGAAAACAGATCTGAATATTTTCAGTGTTCTTCGGGCGAAGTTGTTGTTCTTCAGGCGAAGTTGCCGACGCTGGAAGTAGGGTTTCGGCGAAGTTAACCACAACTTCGCCTACCTCATAAGTTCGCCTAAGCGAAGTTATCCTCAACTTCGCTTACCTCCTAAGTTCGCTTACCTTAAGCGAAGTTATTCTCAACTTCGCCAAGTCAAGTGAATTTAAGGATTTTCCAACGAAGTTAACACTTAAGCGAAGTTATCCTTAACTTCGCCTATAGTACTGTTTGGAAGAATTTTTGTTTTTTTCGGGTTTTTCTTGTTTTCGAGAAGATGTCGCCGATTAACATCTCAGAGTTAGTCAAAATGGAAGTTGAAGCGGGGTCGGCTACTAAGGCCCCAAGGTTGATGAAAGGAACCGACTTTGTGGCGTGGAAGGATAGGTTCATTCAGTATATTAAATACCAGGATGCAAAGATGTGGGTGTGCATCCAGGATGGATATATTCCACCGACAATGGAATACGAAGATCGGGATGTGGTAAAGAAGTACAGCAAGATGGAGGAAGAAGAGAAAAAGATGTATGAGGCCGAGAGCAAGGCCCATGCTGCAATTACTATGGCTCTTCCTCAAGAGATTCTCCATACATTCAGGAAGTACACTTCTGCATGAGAGCTTTGGGATGCTCTTGAGAATAGATTCGAAGGGAACGTGGGTATTCGTTCCTCGAAGATTAAGCTATTAAAGACCCAGTTCTCTGTCTTCAAGTATTTGAAGAACGAATCGCTCGATGATATTATCACCCGATATTATCATCTAATGACAGAGCTGAACAACTATTCTATTGCTTACAGAGAGGAGGAAATAGTTGAGAAGCTTCTCGATGCTCTCCCACCGAAGTGGGAAATGTACACTGTTCTAATGAGAAAAGACAAAGACTTTCCTGATTATGACTTGGAGACAGCAGTAAACAAGCTCAGAACCTTTGAGCTTAATATGGTTCGTAAAGAGACACCAACGGATCAGGTTCAAGACCCTGGTATGTATGGTGCCAAAGTTATCTCAGGCTCAAGTTCGAAGTCTGAATCTGCTGCTTACTACTCCAAAGGAGAGTCAGGTTCTAACTCTTCTCATGAAGGAAATGTGTCAGTAAACATGAACGGTGATGTTTGCTTTGTTGCTGGAGGATCAAGTGCTTCGAAACCTCAAGCATCCAAGAGTAGTTTCTCTCCCAGTGCTTCAAGCAATAACTACTCTAAGATGCCAATGAGTGTCAAATCTGCTGAAGAGCAGTTTGCACTCTATGCATCTTTTATTGCTTCTTACGAGAACTACATACAAGGGAAGATTGTGGACCCTGCTGCTTTGGAAGAAGACTATGACCAGATCGATCCTGATGATCTGGAGGAGATGGATCTGCAGTGGCAGATGGCGATGATAGTCAGAAGAGTGAAGCGTTTCATGAAGAAGACTGGCAGAAAGTTCGTAGGTGGAAAGCCAGGATTTGATAAGTCAAGGGTGAGGTGTTACAATTGTCAACAAAATGGACACTTTGCAAAGGAGTGCACTAATGCACGTGTAGAACGTAGTCAGGGGAGGACTACACAGCAAAGTGGAAATAACAATGGGAATAATGCCATGATGTCTGATGCTGGTGAATACAAGTGGAACATGTTCTCTGGAGAACTTTTTGAGCAGGCACACATGGCGAAGGTTGCAGCTGAAGAATGTATGAAAGCTGCTGAAAATGAAAAAGCTTTCATGGCTGATGACCAGAACTCCGAGGTATATACTAAACCTATCTGTACTAAATGTGAGAACTTGTCTGAACAGCTTGCTACAATTACTGATCAGTATGTTAAGTTGGATGCCGAATTTAAAACCTTGAAAGAAGATCATCACTTCACAAAGACAAGAGAAAATAATTATAAAATAAAAATTAAAGCTTGTGAAAAAGACGTTAAAAGTTTGAAAACAAAATTAGCTGAGAAAATTGATGTGATCGATCTAAGCTACGAGGTTTTAGAAGAGAAAACCAAGTTAATCGCTGAGAAAGAAAAACAGATTGCTGATCACCAGGTAAAAGTGGTGGAACTAAATAGGAAACTGAAGCAATTTCGGAATTCCTCTGCTATTCTTGATCACCTCGTTAGTGATCAAGGTTCCTCACCTAAGAGGGGAGGAATTGGTTACCATGAGGTTCCACCACCTTATAACCATAATTATACTTTCAATCCTAGTGTTCATGAATCTGTTAATTTTGTAGCTGATCAGACAGGTCCTGCTAAGGAAACTGGTAAAGTACCGGAAGTTAGTAAAGGCGAAACAAGTTCGCCTGTCTCAAAAGTTAAAATTTCTATTTCAAGTCCAGTCTCATCTGATTCGGATAAGTCATCCAAGTCGGGTAAGACAAAAGAGAAGGAAGTATTACCCACTAGTGGAGAAAAAGTTAAATCAACTAAAAGGAGTACTCCACTCAACCCATATGTCCCACCTTATGTGAGACGTACGGTTGGTAATACTGCCTCCACATCTAAAACATCTGCTGAAAAGAAAGCTGATCATAGGTGTTGTTTTAGATGTAATCAAACAGGGCACCTTGTTGCTGATTGCCCTCTGAAGCAGTGTTTCAGAGAGGTGAGGCCCTCGAAAACTGAGACTAAGGTTTTTGGTAATCGTTTAAATGTTAAAAATGAAAACCATTCAAATTTGAGAGATAATACAGGTTTTCAAAGAAACACATCTCGTTTTTACACTACTAATAACCAAACCAAATGCTATAATTCTTTTGATTCTCTTAATGTACGTCGGTTTGGTTGGCCTCACTATCAGTCTCCAAGGAGGTATCCTGTTAGGACTCGTGGAAATTTTTCTAATGCTAACTTTGGTCAGCCAAGGTGTGTGAGTTCTGTTAAGAAGGTTAATCGACCCAAGACCAAGAGGTCTTGGGTCCCCAAATTTTAATAATCTCTTTTGTTTGTGCAGGAACAGTTGAACAGGGCTTCCAATAATCTTTGGGTTGTGGACAGCGGCTGTTCCCGGCACATGACTGGTAACAAGGATTTGTTACAAGATTTAAAACCTGTTCAAGGAGCGAGAGTCAGTTTTGCCGGTGAGAGTGGAGGCAAAATAACAGGAAGGGGTACGGTAACTAACGGGAAGATGACGTTAGAAAATGTGAACTTTGTTGAAGAACTGAAGCACAATCTGCTGAGTGTGTCGCAGATTTGTGATAAAGATTATACCGTACACTTCACGAAGAAGGATGCGATTGTGTTGAAGCCTGGTTTTCAAATACCAGAGGAGTGGATAGTAATGAAGGCTCCACGTGATAGAAATACGTATATGATGGATCTAAGTTCAACTGAAATGTCAACGGAAGAATCGTGCCTTTTGACGAAAGCAAGCGAATCGGAATCTGAACTGTGGCACAGGAGAATGGGGCACATTCATCTTCGGAAGATGAACCATATTGTCAGACATGGGCTTGTGTTGGGTGTTCACTTAAAAAGTTTCAATTTTGAAGACAAATGTCTTGCGTGCAAAAAGGGAAAGCAGCACAAGAAGTCCCATCTCACCAAGAAAGTAAATTCAATTGCCAGTACACTAGAGCTGATTCACATGGATCTCTTCGGTCCTGTGAATGTAAGAAGTCTAGGTGGTACAACTTATTGCTTGGTGATCACTGATGACTACTCACGATACTCGTGGGTATACTTCCTGAAATCAAAAGACGAAACGGCTCAAATGGTGAAGAATCTGATTACCAAAGTTGAGAACATTATGGATAAACGAGTGAAGTTCATCAGAAGTGACAATGGTTCCGAGTTTAAAAATTTTGAAATGGAGATCTTCTGTCTGTCAAGAGGGATTGAACACCAATTCAGCGCTCCGTATATTCCGCAACAGAATGGAGTGGCTGAAAGGAAGAATAGAACTTTAATTGAAGGAGCCAGAACTATGCTGGCTGATTCGAAGCTTCCGGTGGTGTTCTGGGCTGAAGCTGTTTCTACAGCTTGCTATGTACTGAATAGAGTTTTAACGGTAAAAAGACTTAATAAAACATGCTACGAGCTTATGCATGGGAGAAAGCCCAATTTGTGTGGACTTGAAGCTTTCGGGTCCCCGTGTTCAATTTTAAAGGCACATTCAAAGTTTGGTTAAGCAGCCGATGAAGGAATCTTAGTTGGCTATGAAGTTGGGACTCCCAACAGGCGTGTCTTTAATACAACGAACGGCAAGGTTGAGGTGGTATGTAACACCGACATTACGAGTTACAGATCACCAAGACCGAGCTTCGGACCTCCTGGGATTTTCGACTATGATAGGCTCTTCAAGTCTTTTAACATACCTGATTTGTTTTGTACAGAAGAAGAAGAACGTGTTGCTACGAAGATGATTCTAGATGAGGAGGAAAATTTGGTACATAGACAGCTATTTGATGATTGTCAACCTTCCTCATCAAATTCTATCGGTTCCCCTGCTGTCTCTCCTGAAGAAGAGTTTATCAATCCATTTCACTCTCAGCCAGAAACAACCATTGATGAGCTCTCTTCTAATTTAGAAGATAATTTGCATGTCGGTGCTGTTCCGACCACGAGAATTCACATAGATCACCCTTTGGAGAATGTTATAGGTGATGTGTCCTCCGGTGTACAAACCAGAAGTAGCTTGAATGAGCACACCTGTGTTTATACAAGCATTAAGGAAACGGGTATAATGAACGAATGTTTGTACTCCTGCTTTATTAGCCAGTTTGAACCGAAAAATTATCAAATGGCTCTTAAGGACAACTCGTGGCTCGAGGCCATGCAAGAAGAGTTGGCTCAATTTAAGAAGATGGAAGTTTGGACTTTGGTTGAAAAACCAAGGAATGTGCATGCGATAGGCACAAAATGGGTGTTTAAGTGCAAGAGAGATGAAAAGGGGATTATTATAAGAAACAAGGCGAGGCTGGTAGTTAAGGGTTTTAATCAGCAAGAGGGGATAGATTATAATGAAGTGTTCGCTCCGGTGGCCAGGTTGGAAGCGATAAGATTGTTTTTGGCGTTTGCTGCTTTTAAGAAGATGAAAGTGTTTCAGTTGGACGTGAAGAGTGCGTTTCTCAATGGGAAAGTTGATGAGGTTGTGTATGTTGAGCAACCTCCGGGTTTTCCTGACCCAGACTTTCCTGATCACGTGTACAAGTTGAGCAAGGTGCTGTATGGATTACATCAGGCACCTCGTGCCTGGTATTCAACGTTATCGGACTACTTGCTAGAGAATGGTTTTGAAAGGGGTTTGATTGACAGCACACTGTTTGTGAAGAGAGATGGAAGTGACTTCCTGCTAGTTCAAGTCTACGTGGATGACATCATATTTGCTGCATCAAGAGTCTCCATGTGTCAGGAATTTGAGGCCGTCATGAAGAAAAGATTTGAGATGAGTGCTATGGGTGAACTAACGTTCTTTTTAGGATTGCAGGTTGATCAAAAGAAGGATGGGATGTTCATTCATCAAACAAAATATGTTCATGATGTCCTCAAGCGCTTTAAGATGGAGGACTGTTCTCCATTTGACACTCCAATTTGCGTCAACCACAAGTTGGGAGCTGAAATAGACGGTGACGCAGATGTGGACCCAACTCAGTATCGGGCTATAATAGGTTCTTTGATGTATTTGACTGCTTCTAGGCCTGATATAATGTTTGCTGTTTGTCTTTGTGCTCGTTTTCAGGCAAACCCAAAGGAATCTCACATGAAGGGTGTGAAGAGGATTTTGCGGTATCTCAAAGGCAAGCCGAAGCTAGGGTTGTGGTACCCGAAGGGAGGAGACATGGAACTGGTTGCTTATACAGATTCTGATTATGGAGGGTGCAATCAGAGTCGGAAGTCGACAACAGGAGGATGTCAGTTTCTCGGTGGAAGATTAGTTTCCTGGCAGTGCAAGAAACAGACATCAGTCGCATTCTCAACGTGCGAAGCTGAATATATGGCAGCATCCAACTGCTGCTCTCAGGTTTTGTGGATTCAGCAACAATTGCGCGACTATGGTCTGAATTTCTTACTCACTCCTATTTTTATTGATAACACTGCTGCCATCTCAGTAATTAACAATCCCGTGAAACATAGTAAAACTAAACATATTGACATTCGTCATCATTTCATACGGGATTGTGCTGAGAAGAAACTGATTAAGGTCGAAAAGGTCGATACGCTAGAAAATTTCGCTGATTTATTTACAAAAGCGTTTGATAAATCCAGATTTCAAAACCTAATGGAGCTGAACGGGATGATCAATCCCGAGTAACCATGTTTTTTTGTGTTTATTTAAAAAAAAAAAAAAAAAAAACGTCACTATTGCTTAAAATTAGTCGGTTACCTCAGTTTGATGGACATATCCTCGGATATGTTTTGGTCCTCGTTTCTACTTGTAGAGAATGAGGGTCGCCATTAACCAGATGACTGAAAGTGACCAGGGCGGTTATGATGTGTTTTCTTTCTGTCGCTGAAAATTAGTCGTTCATACTTAGTTAGAAGGACACATACTTGTATGTGGTCGGTCCAGTTGATCCATTGGATCTTCAGGATTGCCGTTTACCTGAAGACTTTGACGTGATCGGGGCGATTGAAGTCAAATTTTTTTTTTTGGGGAAATGAAATTACTTTTCAAGTCTACTACTTCGTATGAAGTACCTTTGCTATGTTCACAGAAAATTGATCCAACCTTGGAAAATGATATATATATACTGATTGTGTGTGCTTAACTAGTGAAGTTATTAGGCTTAAAAGGCCTTAGAACAGTCATTGTATGTCATGGTAACTTTTTATGGTGCGTAAAAGTAGATGTGATACTAACCTAATCTACTCAATTTTACGTGGAAACTCCTTAAGAGTTTTGTATGTCTTCATACATATCTTTCCGAATGATAGGCAGAAAAGCGTTTACCCAGTCATACACGAGCCCGTAAGTGTTCTGATTCCCGTGAAGAAAGCGTTTCAAGACACTGCAGTGATCCAGATTCGGGACTTGCAGTTGTTTATTACTCCGAAGTCTATAAGTATGTTTGTTGAAAAAACAAAAAAAAAAAGAAAAAAAAAATTAGTACTTATGAGTTATTGTAACCTTCGAGAGTTCAAGATATCGAGACTTCTCAATCATGGAGTAAGAAAGAGTACGGGAAGCAGACAAAGAATACTTACAAGTTAATCAGACACTATGGGTCGAAGTCAATTCGGGGTGACTTGGGGAAAGCCAAATACGCTTTGAGAATAGATAGGAGGCATCTTAATCTCTGAGTTGTTGCCCACTTATTTTTTGAGATTAATTGAACTTAACTCGTATCACAGAAACGATGAAAACCATTTTAAGTTATTTACATGTGTCCAACCTGTTTCTCTATGTCATAATACAGCTAAACACGGATCTATGTGACAGTCACGGAGTTAGTATGATTCCTGTTAGGATCTTTTCTAAAACATGGTGGTCCCTGACTAGACTGAAATTTGATCCCTTATTCGTTAAATTTTTATAAGTTTTTCTTAGTTTTGTAGTTGTATTAATTTTTAACTGTTTACTTAGAATTGATCATGTCGTTTATTTCTTAAAGGGAAGTTTTAAAGAGCTAATTCAAATTATTCAAAATTATAAGGTTTGGTTATGAAAATATAGGCGAAGTTGTTGAATCAGGCGAACTTGTGGATAACTTCACCTAGGCGAAGTTATCCGTAACTTCGCCTGACCAACTCTGACCCTATATAAGGATTTCAAACAGTAAAATTTTCATTATTTACAATATACAGCGAACTTGAGCACCGATATATCAGCGAACTTGATCTTTTCGATTTCGATTTCTTTCTTTGTTCTCAGTTTCAGTTATCGTTTCACGGTATGTGTTATCGGTACATCGTGTTAGCTGTTTCTTCTTGTTTATCAAACTTTATTTCGACCGCTTCGAGATCTTGGTCCGTCGGACTCAAAACCGACTTTTATAACTTGTGTTTAACGTGTTCATGGACAAACTTTTCATCCACATAACCTTAATACCAAGTGTTATTGAGTTCTTCATCGTCAATTTTACCGAAACATCGGATTTCCGGATGTTTGGAATGCTAACAGTCGCCGATTCAGTTCAGGCGAAGTTAGGGTTTCGGCGAAGTTATCCGCAACTTCGCCTGACGATTAATTTCGCCTGAGGCGAAGTTATCCGCAACTTCGCCTGAGGCTTAATTTCGCCTAACCCTTATCTTCGCCTGAGGCGATGTTGTGATGAGGCGAAGTTAACTTTAACTTCGCCTAGACCTTTTTACTTAAAATTAATTAGACGAACTTAAAGATGAAGCGAAGTTGTTCCCAACTTCGCCTCACCTTTAACTTCGCCTATACAGGTTTGATCACAACTTCGCTCCTGGTAATCAAGCGAACTTGTGTAACACTTTAACGTTTATCTAACTTGGTTCGTTTAGTGCAGATATGGCTGCTGTTGGAAGTGCAGGAGGTGCAGGTGATGACGGTGATGATCATAGACAATTCTTCCCAGCTCATAACCAGTTCATAATACTTGACCCAGATGCAAATGGCGTGGAGGACTATAGGGAGATAATTACTTTTCTCCTGCGCTCACGGATATATCACGCAATAACAACTACCCTGCCTATTTCCCTACCGAATATTGAAGACTTTTGGCAGACGGTAGAGTACGATTGCCGGGTTGAGCCCCCGGTTATGCGAGCCACCGTAAACGGTCAAGTTGTTCAGTTTTCTTCTGAACAAATACGGGTGGCGTTGCGGTTTGGTGAAGAGACGAGTGATGACCCAACGGAGTTTGTTGCGCCATTCCGTGATGGGGCGTTCCTCAGGATGGGGTATTCTGGTCCCTTAGGGGACACACAACGGAGGAAGGGATTCCTTTTAGATCAGTGGCGCTTCCTTATGCACGTCATGATCGTATGTATGTCAGGAAGGAAGGCAGGCACTGATGGTATGGGTGCGACAATGCAGTCTGCTATGACGGCGTTGACTTATAATAAAGGATATTCTTTCAGCCAGATGATCTTTTACGAGATAGATAGGCAACGAAGGGCTGTTGCGCGTGAGCGGTTTATAATGTATCCACGATTCCTACAGATGATTTTAAATCATGTGGCTCCGACGCTGCCTCAACGACGCCCTATTCGATACGTGGAAAGTGTGACAAAACGTATCTTTGCACAGTGTTGCACTTCCAGCGCACGAAGCAAGCCTGAGCTGCGTCCCAGGCATACTCCGCTCTTTGGGTACCTTATAAACCCGGAGTATGTGCCTGCGGCAGGGGACGAGTTCAGAGACCCAAGACCACAACAGGCGGCAGCACCCCAGGCTGTATCAGCTGCGCCTGCTGTATCTGCTGCTGTGTCAGCTGCAGAGATTGACCTTGATGCCATGTTGGGAGGCCAAGGAATGTTTGATATGGACCGAGTTGATCCTCAAGAGAATATTCAAGTCTCGGGTCCACAGGCTGACTTTGATGATGTGATGGAAGAGGCTAGACGGATGATGGTAACGCATGAGAGAACAGTTGGGAAACAAAAGAGAACTGTTGACGACGACGACGAGGAAGATGATGAAGAAGAAGCTGTGCAGCTGGTGAGAAAGCGTTCACGAAGGGAAAGGACAGGTATGGGTGTAGGAGCTGGAGAGACTTCACGGTTGGTATGTTTTGCTCCACCTGCCTTGTCTGGTATGTTTTTGGTCCCTTCTACAGCACAGACTACAAGCTTAAGCTCTACAGTTGTTCCTATGGTGGCAACTACTGCATCTGTTAGCATCCCATCCACCACAGCACAACTCTCGGCTCCGGAGATCGTATCGTTGCCGCCTCCAACGATCACTACGTCGGAGGTTGTTGCACAATTCAAAGAGTCGACAGTTGTTGCTACCACTGCAGGGTTACCAAGTGTACCACCTGCGGTTACGCCCATTTCAGACTCGGAACAAATAGCTTCACTAGAGCGGATCGTTGCTGAGCAGTCCAAGACTATTCAACGCCTAGTGGAAGCAAATCAACTGCAGGCATCCCTCCTGGTTGAGCACGAGAAAGTTATAGATGCCTTGAAGGTGTTCTTGGCATCTCAGGGGGAGATGAGCTGTAGAGGCGACGAGCTGAGGACGAAAAGAAGAAATGATCAAGACGATGATCCCAATGCACCGGAAGGTGTAGGCGGTGAGTTGCCAAGAACTACTATAGCTCTTAGGGCTTCCACAGCTGAGGGGGAGTCTGCCGCTGGTGATGATGTGGTTGCTGTTGGTGATGATGTGGATGTGGTTGAAGATGTTGAGATTGTTGATGATATGATTGATGCGCTGAAAGAGATAGACGATATGTTAGAGGATGATGAGTTGATAAATGAAGATGATGTTCTGCCAATCGATGAGATCGAAATGATTGGTGCAGAAATTGTGGTTGAGAATGTGATAGAAGAAGGAGAGATTGTTGAAGAAAATGTAGAGCATGAGATCCCTGTGGTTGAACAGTCGACTATATGTGAAGATGCTGCGGTTGACAACACTGAGTGGGAAGATCAGCCAAACTGGAAGGAAGGCTGCGCTCAGTGGTTTGTAAAGACGAAGAAGCCAGCAGTACCGACGATGTTCAAAAAGTCGTATTATATAAAGGGATATGCAGAATCAAAGAAGGGAATCATATGCTGGTTGTACGATGAAGAGTTGAAACTATTTGTGATCAAACGTTACGACGGCATTCAGTACTTCAAGAAGATGTTAAGATCCCTGAATACCTTACCGGAGTGTGAGGTGAAAGACTTAGCAAGACTGGGGCTGATAAACAGAAGTGATGATAACATGGCGAGAGTAATTGGGAAAATTGTTTGGAAGGAGGCCATTAAAGATAAAAAGTTTGAACTTCTGAAGCCTCAGAAAGGGAAGTTAGTAGAAGACAAAGATAGAGGGATGAGGGCAGACGGCAAACCATGGATGGTTATGAAGTATAAACCAGTCCGTCATTTAAAAGAAGTGCCGATGAAGGTGATGCCCAAGAACATCTTGAAAGACTTGAAGTGGTGGTATGTGGATTGTGAAACTGCTAAAGCGGTCATGGAGGATGAAGATGAGCAAGAGATCATGAGAGTGTATGATCCTATGCACTTAGTCAATCTGTCTCAAGCTGACTTGCAGGTACTACATGCTAAGAAGATTTTCTACATTCCTGCTTGGAAAGAGGAAGCTAAGAAGTACCAGAAGTTGGTTTCCGTATGTGTTAGACAGGGAGTGCATGCTTGAAGAGATGAAGAGAGAAGACGAGAGATTACAAGACACAAGCTTTGAAGATCAAGATATGAAGCTACTGCCAAGGGGGAGTCTGTTGGTACATAAATGTCAGTAGTTCATAGTCTAGCGTTTGTAATCGAGTCTGTAATGTAATTATGTTTAAGTTTATGTTTATGTATGTAAGCGAAGTTGTCAACAAGTTCGCTTAGGCGAACTTGTTGAACAAGCGAAGTTGTCGACAAGTTCGCCTAGGCGAACTTGTTGAACGAGCGAAGTTATGGACAACTTCGCCTGAACATATCGGGCGAAGTTGTCGTGTCTATATATACTGTAGCCGACGGATTGTTTAAAATATGAGAGAGGAATCAGTAGTTGAGTTCAGTGAACGTGCCGAGAGTCTGTAATAGACGTGTTTCAAGTTATAATATATAACGTGTTCGTTTGTATCGCGTGTGATTGTTTTACGTATTCTACGCTCGTAACTACCTACGCAGGGATTCCGCACCTACGTAGATAGCGATATCCCGTGTAAGATCCGTACGGGAACCTACAACTTTAAGTATTTATGGTAGATAATTTACTCAATTATATTCCAAGTCCCCTGACCAGATTCATTTAAAGCATATTCAATATATAGGATACGGTTAAAATACAAACAATCACAAAAATAAGAAATGTGAATACTTGAATGGTTATGAATAGTTCAAGAAAAAAATAATGAAAAGGGCATAAAATAAATAAAACATATTTGTTGATTCTCTCTCTTCACATGTAAGACACATTCAATTTCTATCATTTAAAACGTCCATAACTTTTTCGGAAAAAACAATTCACCATAATAACAAGCGTTTTTTAATCTTTACTATGATTATCATATGTTTTATATAAAAATAAAAAGAAGTTTAATAGGTTTTATACATTGTGTTATTGGTTGGTCATTGTATTTTTCAATTGAGTTTTCTATACATTATGTTATAGTTTCTGGTCATTGTGTTTTCAGTTGATGCTCATATAAAAGATAAAAATTAAAACAAAAATTTCATCATTATGTGTTTTTGTTAGTCATTATGTCTTTTTGCTCATCATTTTTTTTGTTCATCAATGTGTCTTTGTGCTTATCATTGTGTTTTAGTTATTGTGTAATACTGTAAGGCCCCATCCCGGTGCCTTACTTTGGACGTTGGATTTACTCATAAACATAGTTCCAAATATCAGAGTTAATTTAAACTTTCGCGTAATAATTAAAACTCCAAGCATTCATTACAAAACATTCATATCTTGTCATTAAAACATAACTTAAAACGTCTTATTTAAACATCATGACAGATCTTCAGATGCCAGCCTCTTCAATCCTGCCATGTGTCCCTCTTCAGGCCAGTTACCTCGGTCTATTTATCTGCGTGCATACTAAAAGTCAGCTACGCTGAGTGAGCTCTAGTTAATCAGGCAACATACAATACATTCACCTAATTACATACATACGTATTCAAAGATACATATTACATACTTAACCTGTTACCTTTCTTTCATTCATACATAAATATTTTCTTTCTTTCATACTCTCGTATATCATTCATACATTCTTTCATACCATCACACTTTAATACTTTCATAACACATACATTACTATCATTACCATCTCAGATATTAGTAGGGTCTGGTTCCTTTCTTCTCTATCTCATATATTATTAGGGTCTGGTCCCTTTCTTCTCTATCTCAGATATTTATAGGGTCTGGTCCCTTTCTTCTCTATCTCAAATATTATTAGGGTCTGGTCCCTTCTATCTCAGATATTAGTAGAGTCTGGTCCCATCTTTCTTTTCAACCATACATACACATCTTTACACATACATTTAATTATATACTTTATACATACTCATAGTCATTCATTTATCATTCAACATCTGTCATAACTCACCTTCCCTGGAGTTGCGTGAAATATCCAAAGATCATTCACGCACCGACAAACATTTATTCATAACATTCATACATACTATCACATCAATCATTATAGCATACACTTACCATTTAAGGTAAGTGTATTAACGTTCACATTGAGTATGCACACATCCCCGAAAACATAACAAGGAAATGGGGCTAGAAACTCACCTGAGTCCTGTTACGTTCACCGTCAATGGTTATTCCTTTCTTTAGCTGTGCGCGACTAACTGTATAACAATTACACGTATCAATTTACTATCACTACCCATATCACGTTTCTAGTTTAATTATAACTCTCAACGAATGGGGGTCGGGGGGCAGCGCCCCTGACAGCGGGGTTATAGGGGCGGAAACCGCTAGTGGGGTCCAAACGGCAGAGCCCCTGGCTGGGGTTATTTTCATTAACTGTTCTTAACAGAATTTCCATTAGAATTCTATAATAATATTTTATTGTTAACTCGTTAACCCTTTAAGGTATCTTTCATTAATGTAATAAAATCCAAGGGTTTCAATGTAATTAAATCATTCTATTCTAAGTCCAGGGACCTTCATGTCATTCTTTCAAAGTCTAATTCGTTATCAGTTTCTTAACAAATGGGACTCATTCGTCGCTACCTAATTCGTGTGTCTTTTCATAACGGATCGGCCTTTATAATGATGTTGTCTTTATAACGAATTGCTTAACGAATGAAGCTCATTCGTCATTCATTCTTAACGAATTAGCATAGCGAAGGAGCCTAACAAATGAGGGATCATTCGTCAATTCCTCGTAACGAATTACATAACAAATGGGGTTAATTCGTTTGTCTTTCTTAACGAATTAGCATAACGAATTCGTTATTCTTCCTAGGGTTAGGTCAGAGCATGTCAGAAAATTCTCTGACTTTCCTTCAACCTCGTACGCCGCCTTTCCTACGCCGTCATGCCGGAAAAACGTGCGGTGGCCGGAAAAGCGTATTTTACACTGTTTTTCACCGTTTTTCGTCCAGTTTGATCCAGATCTGAGCTAGGATGACCCCTAAGCTCGTCTTTTGATCGGTTTATACCCTGATTCCTTCCGGATCTCGTGAATTTAATGGTTGAGGGTATCCCCTAGTCATTTTGCGACTAGATCTAGCGGGTTTGGATCCATACAATATCATACTATCATTACCTCAGATCGATTCTCGGTTTCTTCTTGCTATATCGGCTAGAGAGAGAGAGAGAAAGATGAGAGAGAGAGAGCTTAAGTGTTTAGGTGGTGTATTGTAACATCCTACTTTTGGTTATATTAATAAAATAAAGTTCGTTTATTTTATAGCGGGTCGTTATCGGTTTAGTTGAATAGAATACGAGATGGACTTGTGTTAGGTAAATGGATATGGGTTATGGACTTGGGTTATTGAGGAATGAAGGAAAGACCATGGGCTTAAGCCCATGATCAAAAATATATATACCCTTAATCCTCCATTTAATTCATTTACACATATCCCTTACACCATCCAAAACACACACTTAAGATTCTCTCTCTAGTTCTCTCTCTCTAAACCGATATCAAGAAGGAAACCGAGAACCGACCCGAGGTAATGATAGTATTTTATTGTTTGAGCTTAAATCCGTTAGATATAATCATGAAACGACGAGCCGACACCGTTAAACCATTTAAGTCACGAGATCCGGGTGGATTCGGGTATAAACCGAACCTATGATGAGCTTAGGAGTCACCCTAGCTCAGATCTGGATTGAACGGGACGAAAAACGGTGAAAATCGAGCTAAAACCCGTTTTTCCGGCGAAATCACGTTTTTTCCGGCGGCTTTCCGGCAATGATGGCGCCGGAAAGGCGGCGCCGAAAGTGGTACGAGGTTAAGGGGGAATGTCAGGGAATGTTCTGACATTCCTGACCTAACCCTAGTTCGCTACAGGAATATAGCGAATTAAAGGTGATTCGCTAGCTAGTTCGTCCATGGGAACATAGCGAACTGATTACAGTTCGTGTTCAATTCGTTAAGGGAAAGGGGTGACGAATCACCCTTGATTCGTTATGACTAGTTCGTTAAAGTAGATAATGAATTAGTCCAATTCGCTACTTGGACTAGTTCGCTACATGGACTGATTCGTTAAGAGTCCAGTTCGTTAAAAGTTCCAATTCGTTACAAGAACCAGTTCATCATGGTAAGTCAGTTTGTTAAGGATAAGTAACGAATTAGAAGTTTAACAGAATGACAGAATGGTCCCTAAACTTAGAAAAGAATGATTTAATTACAAATAAACCCTTGAACTTTTAAGTAGCATATTATTCAATGATTCAAAATGCTAATGGAAAATGTGATAAGACAGTTAATGAAAATAAAATTTTTCCAAGCTGACCTGGCAGCTTAACCCCAGCCAAGGGCTCTGCCCCTTGGACCCCGCTAGGGGCTGCCGCCCCTAGAACCCCACTGCCAGGGGCGCTGCCCCGGATCCCCGCTCGTTGAGGGTAATAATTAAACTAGAATGACGATATGTGTAGTGATAGTTATTGATACGTATAATTATTATACAGTTAGTCGCGCACAGCTAAAGAAGGGGATAACCGTAAACGGTGAACGCAACCGCCTTGAGGTGAGTTTCTAGCCCCACTTCCTTGTTATGTTTTCGGGGCTGTGTGCATACTCGATGTGATAGTTAATACACTAATCTTAAGTGGTAAGTGTATGCCTTGTATGATTTATGTATGATGATTGTTTGACGGTGCGTGAACGATCTTCGGATATTGCATGTACCGTCAGGTGGTAGTTAAGATATGATTGATAAGTATGATGAAAGATAGGATGTATGTATGAATATATGATGTATGCATAATGTATGTATGTTATGATGATGGTACGTGAACACTTCGGAGATTGCACGTATTGTCAAGGAAAGTATGTATGAACAGGTACGGTACAGTTACACGAAACAAAGGGACCAGACCCTAATAATATATGTGATGTTAGGGACCAGACCCTAATAATATCTGTGATGTTAGGGACCAGACCCTAATAATATATGTGATGTTAGGGACCAGACCCTTATAATATCTGTGATGTTAGGGACCAGACCCTTATAATATCTGTGAGGTTATAGGGCGAAAGGCTCTTTAAAATGTATGATTATGTGTGTAAAGGAAGTATGTAGGTAAGAATGAAAGTATATGCACTTACGTGTGCATGTAAGAAAGTTAAGAGGTTAACTATGAAATGTAAGAAGGTATTGTATGATTATGTGATTAACTAGAACTCACTCAGCGTAGCTGACTTTTAGTATGCACGCATGTGAGTAGGATGAGGCAGCTCGCGTGAGGAGACACGTGGCACTGAATAAAGGGCTGGCATCGGAAGACGCAAGACGTTTAAGTTTAATGTTTTGTTTAGTTTGAAAGACAAGATGTTGTTTTAAGACAAGAGGTGTTTTGTTATGAAATGTTTTATGAAATATATTCCGCGAATGTTTTAATTAACTCTGATATTTAGAACTGCATTTATGAGTAAATCCAACACGAAAGTAGGGCTACCGGTAACGGGGCCTTACATGTATGGAATAGGTGAAATGAATGGATTATTGGTTTAAGTAAGGTATTTATACCATGGGTCATGGGCTTAAGCCCATGGTCTTTCTTCCTTCCTTGTTATCCCAAGTCAATTACCCGTATTTATTTAACCCAACACAAGCTAAACACATAATAATTAATATTATTTTTATTAACCGAAACGGGAAACGGGATGATACAATTACACTCATTGTCTTTTGTTCATGATTGGCATGTGGTATTCAGTTAATTTGAGAAAAAGAGTATTGTGTTCATTGTGTATTACCTTCATGTCATTGTGTAATATTTATTTTCCATTGTGTATTGTGTTTCAGGTCATTGTGTAATATGTATTCACTATTGTGTTTTACGTTTCAAGTTATTGTGAAATAGGTTTTCATCATTGTGTTTACGTATTTGATAATTTGTTGTTCTTTTATCATTATATTTACATGTTAAGATTACACAATGGTGTTATTTGTATTAAAAAAATATATAATGATGACATACAATGACGAAAAAAGACAATGAAAAACAGAAAGATACAATGACGCAATTTTTTTTTTGTTAATTTTTATATAATAAGGTTATACTCATATTAAGGATAAAACATTTTTTGCATGTGAAGAGAGAAAATATGTGTTATTACTTATATGTCCTTCTCACTTTGCTCCCTACTTAACATATAACATTTACTACTTTTTAAACACGAAAATCAGACCTGTTTAAAATTTTTGATTTTCATGAAAGTTTATTTTTTATTATGAAATTTATCATTGATTTGTATTAGTTAAGTTACAACCTCGATTTCAACGCTATATATTTTTAATATTATTATAATAAATGTTATTATTATTTTTGAAACATAAATATTTCTTTCAAGTTATTAACATTATTTTCATATGCATTAACACTTGAATCTATGTTTATTTCATTGTTTACATGTGTAATCATTAATTTGACACATTAAACCGGGTTTGTCTAGATTAATATTTTAACATGTACCATAAATAATTATGGTCATCTTATATTAATTTTTAACCTAAGTATTTTATATGACATCTTTTATTAAAAGAAGAGCATCTTTCTAGCATATTTCAAACACAACTTTCTCTTCAAGGCTTACCTACTTAACCCATGGGCGGACTCACATGTAAGTGAGGGGTGTCCCCCGTCTCCTGTGAAATTATTTTTTTTAGTGTTAATATACCGGAAAATTCCCGATCGACCCCTGTAAAAATTTGACCCCGACCCCTGTGAAATTTTGAAGCCAAACCCTGTATAATTTCAAGATGACCCCCATGAGATTTTGAGACTAACCGTAATAAAAAATACAATGAAAATTTTATAAATTTTATTATATAAACGTTATATAAACATTTTTTTCCTATTAAACAAGACTTTAATATAAATAAGTCCATTAGTCCGATATCCCATCCAATTTTTAAGGCCAAAACCCAACTCAATTTTTAGTCCAACATCTGACTTGCTTGTTTCTTTGAGTTGTTTGACTCCTTGTGATAATTTTTGGGCATTTTCTATTCCAAAAATATTACGATTAGTCGAGTTGTACCCATATGATTTTGATGAAAGTGATAAAAGAAGACTCTCGGTTGAACTTGCGACATACATCGATAATTTAAAAGGAGATAAACGATTTAAAAACTTAAATGGTTTAGCAAGTCTTGTTCAATTGATGGTTTAAACAAAGAAACACCATTCCTTTGCATTGGTGTATCGTTTATTAAAGTTAGCTCTCATATTACCCGTCGCAATCGCAACCGTTAAAAGATCCTTTTCGGCGATGAAGTATGTGAAGTCCGATTTGCGTAATCGAATGGGTAATGAAAATTTAAGCGACAGTTGTATTTGTTACATTGAGAAAGACTTGTTTATCAATGTTAAAGTAGATGATGTAATGGTTAGATTTCAAAAAATGAAAACTCGTATAGAACAACTTTAATATATTGGTTATCTAATATTTTGTTTGGTAATCCTTTTTTTATATATGACCCGACCGGATTCGACTCGACCCGATTCGACCCGACCCGATTCAACCAGACAGTTGTATTAGTACCGACCATAAAAATTCCCGACCCCTGTGAGAAAATTTGCTGGATCCGCCACTGACTTAACCCCTTCTAATCACAACTATAAAACCCCCTCATTGTCATAAATTTCCTTTGCTCATTATTCTTCTTCTCTCTCCAATAATAATTCTTCCAATAGAGTTTTAAATTTATATTTTATTGTGTTTGTTCATCTCAAGATCACAAGGCAGGTATAAAGTTTTATTCATATTTTCTTGTCTTTGTTCTTTGTTTCTTCTTATATTATTATTGTTATAATGGTTCTAAGATTATCACATAATTATGTTTATGATCCCACCTAATCTATACACTATGGTGTATAGGGTGGATGAGACAAAGAATATATGGTTGCAAGATGATCCTTAATGTCATACCTTAACATGTTCTTACTTTCTTGAAGTTTTTGTTTGTTTTATTTATTTTATTTCATGAACCATTAGGATTTTGTTGACACATGACCAAACTTATGGTATTTATCATACTACAAATGGTTCATAATTTTCTTTATCAAAATACATTCTAAAACATCAAAAACATTGTTGTTTACAATTTTACAGATTTGACAACAGAAATGTTCGACAAAGGTCGAGCAATAACTTGGTCATAAAAAACTAAAACTATGCAAGGAAAAATCCTATAATTAACATTATTGAGTTATGGTTCTAACGACTATTTATTTAGATTTTCATTCTTTCGTGTGGTTTCAAAATCATTATTTTAAATTTAGTGCATAGATTTGTACCTTCTGTGAAGATCGACTATTTTAGCCTATCTCGGCTCCAAAATTTGGGCAAACTTTCTAAAGCAAAGTTGTTCCTTACACATTATTTTAGTTGACTAGTGTTGGATACCGTAGGTGTATCAATCCCGTAACAATAACAACAACAAATCTCAGATCTGTGCGTAATCGATTAATACTTTAACTATAGATCTAACTCATAATTACGTATGATTAAGTGTTGTATATGTTTATATATTATCAGTATCAGTAATTGTATAATATTAAGGTTGCAGATAGAGAGAGGATTTGGACAGAGTTTCGTTAATTAATCTCTCAAAACTTAAATTATATGTGAACAGTGTTCACTATTTATAGAAGATAGGTCTGGTTAGCTAACATCCCATAGCGAACCAGACGCTACTTCGTTACATACATTAATAAGACGAAACACCCTCTAATTCGTTAACATTCTCTAACGAATCAGGGGAAACTTAACTTAAGGTCTAGTTCGCTAAACATCCTTAGCGAACTAGCCTAATACATTAACGAACTACATGAAATAATAATTGTTTATTACATTAAACAAACGACAAATACTTTAACGACAATTACAAAGACTCAAGATGCAAAACCGTGCACTAACAGACACCCCCTCGTCTTGAGCTCTTTGTCTTTAAGTTATTTGAATCGCATGAACTGCCAGTCTCTGCAACTATGAATTTCATTTTCATGACAAACACGCACAACGCGTTGGAATTGCATAGCCAGGTCGTAGTCTTCATTGCACTCGATCAGAATCCGTTTCTTGTGTAGCACGTCATTGTCTGTTTCAGATAAATTAACCAACCACATCCGATCGATTATCTTGATAAGTTCAGTCTTCAGACCTCTACCAAGAACAATGACGGCCTCGCCAGTACTGTTGTCATAGTACCAGCGGTTGAACGAGAGACGCATTTGTTGTGGTATCGTCTTCACCGGCACTTTCTTCATCGTCTTCGGCGGCTTAACTTTAAGAACAAGTTTCTTCCACCCAGTCCTTGGATCGATTTCGTCAATACGTTTACGTCTAGGAACCTGGGGCTTGAAGAACTTGAACCCATGATTTACCTCGAACAGCAAGTGTTGATGAAACCACTCAGTTGTCCGGTCGCCACCACGATTGATAAATGGACATCTCGCGAGGGTACGAACATCCCAACGCGGTAAGGTAAGAACACCCATTATCATTTCGTAGTATTGGATTCCCTTCTCCCACTTAACTATACATACCTTTAACTCCGAATCATACATCCATGAAACAATATCACCATGTACCTTGGAAACAGTCTTGAAGGAGGTCACTTGGTTTGCTTTGACCCAAGCTGCAGCTGTGTCCTTTCGTTCTTGATCAACATATCGATGTGCCTGAATAATTTTTCCTGCAGCTTTAAATGAACCAACTCAGAATCTCCTCAACAGACGGATCAACATAAACATCCTTTCCTTTGGACTTCTTTTCAAGATGGTCTTCTGCTTCTTTAATTATTTCTTCATTAAACACTGGAGCACCTTGATCAACATTTGAGTGTTGAAACAAATCAGGGTACTCCTCAGCAGTGACATCTTCCATCTCAACATCCTCGTCTTCATAAATAAACTCTGTATTCATTTGAATAGACGGATCATCCTCTATACCTTCCTCATTCACCACTTCGACATCGGGCTCAGTTTCTAACACAGTCAACTGTTCATCATTCAGCCCAAGCAGTATAGAAATCTGTTCTGGTGTCAGAGACCTGTCAACAAACTCACCCACCTCTATCTCATTCTTGTTCACCATACTTCTAATCACCCCCTTTCCATCCATAAATATTACCGTGTCAGCTTCAATCATCTCAGTTGCTTTAACAGCCGAATAATCACGATAAACAACAATCTGTTTTTCAGAATCATCAACAGAACTCGTACCTGCACCAGACGCAGGGTCTTGAGTTTGTTTAGGCTCACCACCAGCACCAGACTCATCATCATCATGATCTTCCTCATTATTCTTGATCTTCTTTAAAGCATCATCTTTGCAAGTCAATTGCAAAATCAGATCCTCTTGTTCTTTCAGTTTCACCCCCTGAGACTCAACAATCTCAAGTAGGGCCTTGGTTTCTTTTTGACAGAAAGAAACATAACTGAGTAGTTTCTTCTGATTCTCCATTACGCGTTCTTGATTTAACCGATCAGCAAACATCTGATTCTCATACAAATGCAAAAGATTTAAAAGCATTTATGTTTGAAGATTTGGTGGCAAAGCATACAAGGATGGATGAATTGGTTGGATTGGACCTTGAGGCCTTGTAATTCTCATAAATGAGATATCACTAGGAGGAGGAGGCCTCATAGATATTGTTGGAGGAGCTGTAGCCACAGTATCAGTCGGCAAAGGTATTTCAGTTAACGATGACTGAGGAATTATACCTAATTGCTCATGTGGAACCATCGTCGTTGTTAAAGTCATCGCCGGAGTGCTAGTTGTAACCGGCATTACCGGTCGTTGAGTCGTTGTTTGACGAGGTGATGGCACACCAATGATTACACCAGCCCCAGCAGATACACGTCTCTTCTTAGATGGCTCACCAGTTGCCACACCTTTCTCTTTTCTCTTTCTTTCTAGTTGAGCAGCAATGGTGGCAGCTAATGCAGCATCAACTGTGGCCTGTTGCTCTCTAAGAGCTGCATCACCAGTACCATCATTTCCACCTTCATTACCCCCATCACCATCGTTCTCATCATTACCATCGTTCCCACCTTCGCCTTCCTCACGCTCGGAATCTGAATCATCATGAATCCAGCGATCCTCGGAAGGACATACATAATTAGGATTAACGATATGACCAATCATTCGTTTATCCGCTGGCCTTGCCTTTCAATAATCGCCATCATACGTACTGTGTCGGCCGTCATGTGTTCCATAGGAAGATTGTCATTCACCAAGGTCTGATCAATAGCTAAATTAGGTATCAAATCTTGAATAATCAACTGCCAAAGCCAAGGATACATTGAAAATTTCTTCTTCTGGTCTGTCTGCTGAACTTGTTCTGTCAAATGATCAAATACAAGCTCGGAGTAGTTGAATGTCTTGTTGAGGATTAAAGCCACAAAAGCTGATTGCAAAATGTAACGATTCCGGCAAATCCAGGTATACCCTAGCCGGAATATACTATTTACGTGTTATTTAATACTGAGTGTATGAGTTATAGTACGTTTATACGAATATATATGGTTCACAGTATGAATCATACTCAATTATATAGTGAATCGTATTGGAATTACAATTAATCAATGTTCGGTTATTGAAACCCGAACGAATCGGGAATTACATTATAGACGAAGTATATAACGTTTAATGATATTTACGAAGTATTAATGCTTCGGGATAAGTAAATTATAGCACAGAAAAAGGATTTCGATTTAATGGTACGTCGGTACGCTAAACGAAACCTTTAACACCAAACCAAGCAAGAGACGATCAATCAAGCCGAAAAAGATGCGTAATTATTAATAATATGATGTTTTAATGTCATGAGTTAAGTTTTTAAAGTTTTTAAATCAGTTTTATATAAATTTTATGTTAACCCGAAAAACAACCATTTTAGGCTCGTTTCAAGCCGAATTACGAGTTAAACGAGAAACGAACTGAACCAGACTATCCACAACATTATCCGGATTGTGTAATCCGAATATGTGGCTTAGAATGGATTTGTGGGACCCACCCCCACCTCCACTTGGACCAACCGGCCCTATATGCACACACACACACTTCATTTGTTATTTTTTTTTAGATCAAAAACTCTCTCAATCTCTCAATCCTTTCAACATCCATTCAAAATCCTTGATTTCTAACAAGACTTTGAAGGTAAAAACATGGTTTAGTTGGTTAAATCATAGTATTGATTTCTTTATTTTGAGTTGTTTTGCAAGAACAAGAGGTTCCAAGTGAAATATGGGTGAAAACCCGAGATGGAACCGGTTCTCATGTGATCAAGGGATGTATACAAGTTATACAAAGGATCTTGATCCAAGTAATTAGTTAAAAGTGTTTAGAATGAATTTTTACGGTTGAAATCTTGTCAAATGAGTTTTCCTTGTGAAAGACGGGTGAAAACCCGAGATGAAACCGACTCTTGCATGATCAAGAGATGTATACATGTTATACAAGGGATCATGGTCCAAGAAATGAGTAAAAAGAGTCGGGAATGGATTTCTACGGTTAAAACCTTTGTTTTTACTTAAAAACCGACACTTTGAAAGAAATGGTTTGATTATTGGTGTAACTTGCTTGGTATAGTGATATTGTGCTTGTAAGTGTTGTATCTAGCGGCTAGCAAAGGCTAGAAACCGAGATCCTTGCGATCTAAAGCTAGAAAACACAAAATAGTTCGGTTTTCGTGTGTATATGAGATTTGGACAGATTTTCGTGTGCTTAGAGTCGGGTCACGAAATTTCACAGAGATGATCTACACATGAAAATATGAGATCTGTGAATTTTTGGTAATTTTTGGATAAAAGATGAATATTTGGTGAATTTAATGCTCGGTTTTGGCCAAAAATAGTGAAAAATAGCAAAACATGATGAAAAATTCCGGAAAATTTAAGATAGGCTTTTTATATCATATAAAAGTCACCCACAAAATTTGAGCTCAGTTGGAAAAGCCTAAGTAGGCTTTTCGGTGAAACGAGTTCTAGGGCTTTCTAGCTCGGTTTTGGGTGAAAATGGCTTGAAAAATAAGTTTTAAATTCTGGAAAAATTCCAGAAAGTTATGAGGATGATAGAGATCATCCCAGAAAAATTTGGGATTTTTATAAAGTGTTTTGGTATTTTTGATATATTTAGTGTTTTAATAAGATTTAAAAATAGATAAATAAATGTAAATATAGGAAAATAAATCTGGGAAAATTCCAGAAAGTTATGAGGATGATAGAGATCATCCCAGAAAAATTTGGGATTTTTCTGAAGTGTTTTGGTATTTTTGATATATTTAGTGTTTTAATAAGATTTAAAAATAGATAAATAAATGTAAATATAGGAAAATAAATCTGGGAAAATTCCAGAAAGTTATGAGGATGATAGAGATCATCCCAGAAAAATTTGGGATTTTTCTGAAGTGTTTTGGTATTTTTGATATATTTAGTGTTTTAATAAGATTTAAAAATAGATAAATAAATGTAAATATAGGAAAATAAATCTGGGAAAATTCCAGAAAGTTATGAGGATGATAGAGATCATCCCAGAAAAATTTGGGATTTTTCTAAAGTGTTTTGGTATTTTTGATATATTTAGTATTTTAATAAGATTTAAAAATAGATAAATAAATATAAATGTAAGAAAATAAATCTGGAAAATTTTTACAAAATTCCTTACTGTTAAATTAAGTTTTGTGCAAAATTTCAAGACCCGAGACTAATCGGGTAATTATTTGTGCTAAAAAGAACATAAAAACAAGTTTTTAAAGCTTAAAACGTGTAAACCGGCAAAGTTCGCATAAGCGAGCTGACTGGTACATGAAAACTCTAAAAATAGACTATTTCATAAATCTAAGTAAATTAAGTAAAAATAAATCATCCGAAAATAATTCGGATGATTTGGGTAATTTTACCCGATTTTACCGTTTCCGGCACCGAAATACCGGAAACGGGCCCCACGGCCAAACGGGGTGTCAAACCGAGCTATAATTTCATCACCTTAACTAAATTGACTGTCAAACTCTAAGCAATGTCAATCTGAGTCCTTAGAAGTGTCACGGGGTTAACATTGTCCCCGAATCGAGTACAGTACTGGGTTAACAATGTTCCCAGATGTACCGATTGATATGTATTTAAGTTATGGGAATTATATAGTAACGACTAGATATTATATTACAGATCCAGGCACGTAGCTGTTCCTTATATTACTCACCGACTCACAAAAAAGGTGAGTTTTCACGAGCCCCTTTTAATGAATTGTTTTAATTATATTTTCCCGGGGCGGAAAACATGTCTTATTTAAAGTATTTAAGTACATACCGATCGTATGGAAATACTTGTACATTTATATATATATGGACTGATGCATAGAATATATAAAATGTTTATAATGTGTTATTGTTCTGGGGTAACATAGTTCCCAGGGGTTATATTGTTCTGGGGTAACATAGTTCCCAGGGGTTATTATTGTTCTGGGGTAACATAGTTCCCAGGGGTTATTATTGTTCTGGGGTAACATAGTTCCCAGGGGTTATTATTGTTCTGGGGTAACATAGTTCCCAGGGGTTATTGTTGTTCTGGGGTAACATAGTTCCCAGGGGTTATTATTATTCTGGGGTAACATAGTTCCCAGGGGTTGTTATTGTTCTGGGGTAACATAGTTCCCAGGGGTTATTATTGTTCTGGGGTAACATAGTTCCCAGGAAGTTAAATGAAATGTTCTGGGGTAACATAGTTCCCAGTATGATTATATGGTTAATAAATGATTATTAAAAATGATTTGTCAGTGTTTATTTAAATTAGTGAAACTCACCAACTATTCGTAGTTGACCCGTTTTCTTTACATGTTTTCTAGGTATGCCCAAGTTGGAATGATTGATATGTGCTTAACTATCTGTGCTACCTGTTGGAAGCTTGCTGCTCTATGTTTTGTAATGAATTTATTAATGTTTTATTGGTAATATATGTGTGTAACACCTAGACAGTAACGCAACTCGCAACAATGTAATATGTTATAAATTAATGTAGTGGTATTTTCTTTATAAGCAATGCTGTTGATATCAGATGTGTCTGTTGCATCCCGTGTACGTTTCCGCTGCGGTTACGGGGTGTTACAGAACTTGGTATCAGAGCCATTGGTTATAAAGAATTAGGATGTCTGAAAAAGATACCTAAAATATAACCAGTAGCTCAAGTATTATAGGATCTGAATATCAACTAATAATATATTGTGACGAGATCGGGATGAACTTGGATGGACAAGTGGGTTATTATGGTCCGGAACATAATAACAGACTTGTCTGCACGAGGGAATTCAAGGGAAGTCACGGGGGACTTAAATAGGTAAAATTGGCAACATATGTGTAAATGTATAATAATATTATTATGTGGCAAAATTGTATAAGTAAGTGCATGATTAATTTAATTATGAATTACACTATGAAAAGGGACTATATGTTTGTTAACTTGTGTGCAGGTATAATGGCAAGAACACCTAGTGTGTCGACGGAAGAGGACCCGGAAGAGGCTAGTTCCGGGGCCTCTGGAAGCCCAAGTGTAGCACCCAGCTCCGAGCCTTCGGAGGCTAGTCATAGTACTTCTAGACAGACCACCCCAGCTAGGAGTGCTAGTGTACCCTCCCCTGCTAGGGTTACCAGGTCTCCTACCCCGCCCGCACCACAGACCACCCCGATTCCCCCCAGACACGGTCCCCGCCTCACGGCGCGGATCAGTGCCCCGTATGTTCCGCCCACTGTTACCCCACCCAGATCCACATACCACCGGGGCGAGTCTTCCCGCCCCCAACCCGAGCCTGCAACCCTACCTGTGTGGGGTCTTCCGAGGCAGGAACGGGACTTGGCGGCTTGGCTACGTGTTCTCACCGAACAGGTGAACGAGCACTCTGCCGCCCTGGTCGTGGGGGTACAGAGGCGAGCGTACCTCGGGGACAGCATACAGGACCACCAGTATGCTATTAACCAGTTAAAGAGGGAGTGCTCATACTCCCACTGGTTGATCGACCAGATGGAAACCCGAATGCGGGTTATGGTGGCGGTGTTGGTGGTGCTGGTGGCGGTGTTGGTGGGGTTGGTTTACCACCATGTGTAGATGTGTTAGATGGTAGAATCTTGAACCGCTTTTTGATACTCCGTGTAAGTAGTTAGTGGTGATACTAACACGGAGTGAATCTTGTTTAGTTATAGTACAACCACTGGCCCATAGGGGGTCTCTTGTAGGGCATATCATTATCGATACTTTTGGGTATCATTCAAGCACTGACCCATTGTGGGTTATGTCGAGGATGATACCAACATAGGCCCTTTGTATTAAAACTTAGTTGTGTGATGATGACTGGGAAGTATGTAAATGGATGTTTGTGTAATATGTACTAATGTTTATTAATGTATGGAATGTGTTTGTGTTTCATAATTTGGAATGGTATTAATTATATGTAATTCCTTGATGTTGTGTAGAATGGCACCGAAACGATCAACGAAAATATCGGAAGTAGATGTGAGCCGTTTGATTGCTCAACAGTTGGAGGCGGCGTTACCGGATATAGTATCGCGCATCGCCGCCAGTATTAATAACTCGACCAATCCAACCCCTCCGAGCAATCAAACGCCCATAAATAATGATGGGGAACAAAACGCTAATCCTCCAAGGAATGACAACACTATGCCGAGTACTGACGCACCGCCTACGGTGGTCGCTACCGACAGTAATGGCCCTATCCCTACTGTAGAGACCAACCGCACTGGACCATCCAGGGGTTGTTCAATCAAGGACTTTATGTTATGCAAGCCTTTAGAATTTAACGGGTCGGAAGGACCGAATGGGTTAGTGAAATGGTTAGAGAAAATAGAATCAGTGGTAAATATCAGCAACTGTCCCGAGGATTGTGTCGTTAAGTACGCCACCTGTACGTTCACAGACCATGCCTTGACATGGTGGAACACCATAGTACAGACTCGAGGTCAGGCGGCGACAAACCGCATGACCTGGGCAGAGCTTAAGGATCTTGTTTTGAAACATTTCTGCCCAAAGAATGAATTGCAGAAACTGGAACATGAGTTGTGGAACCTAGAGATGCATGGGGCGGACCACTTGGGATATACCAACCGGTTTAATGAACTGTCACGATTAGTGCCGTGGTTGGTCACCCCAGAGTCAAAGAGGGTGGAACGTTATATTTGGGGACTTACTCCAGTAGTGAGGAGCATAGTTAACGCGGGAGGGCACCAGACGTATGAGGGTGCAGTGACACAGGCTGGTATTGTCACGTATGATTTCTTAAGGAGCGGATCGATAAAGACGACGGGAGAGTCGGCTGGGGGAAAGCGAGGTACGTATGACAATAGGATCCGAGAGAAACAGCAAGGTAAACGAGCTAGGCCCGCTGCCCAGAGCTATGCCATGACTAGTTCGGGCGGAAGGCAAGAACCGCCGAGGGGAACGTTTCCTAAATGTGGGAAATGTGGTTACCACCATAGTGGTGTGTGCAAGGAGGTGGTGTGCCACCGGTGTGGCAGGGTTGGACACTACGCACCAAATTGTAAGACAAATCTGAACAACCTGAACCGTCAACCGCAACCAATTCGTGCGCAACCATTTAGAACTCAACCAACCCGACAGCAGAACCCGCAAGGAAACCAGATGGTGACCACTAGCCGTGCTTGCTACGAATGCGGCAGCACGGATCACTTCAAAAGGAACTGCCCGAAACTGAATCAGGGAGGAAACGGGAGACAACTCGCGGGTCAGCCATCGGCGTCCAATCCGGCGCGAGGCCGGGCATTTGTGATGGGAGCGAACGAGGCGCGCCAGGACCCCAGCGTAGTGACAGGTACCTTCCTCGTCTCTGATCATTACGCTTCTGTATTATTTGATACAGGCGCCGATAGAAGTTTTGTCTCCGTTAGATTCCTTTCGATAGCAAACATTCCTATTGGTGAAACCATAGAACCCTACACCGTAGAGGTCGCTAACGGTAAAACCATGATAGTTAATCGGATTGTTCGGAATTGCCCTTTTATTCTAAGCGAACAATCCTTCCTGATTGACTTGTTACCGGTAGAATTGGGTAGTTTTGACGTGATAGTGGGAATGGATTGGTTGGCACGTAATAGGGTAGAAATAAACTGTGAAAAGAAAACCGTCAAGATCCGGGTGTCGGATGACGAGGAGGTATTAGTGCAGGGAGAAAAATCCGGCACCATGATACCATTTATATCCCACCTCAAGGTGTTGAAATATATACGTCAGGGATGTGTGGCGTATCTAGCGAGCCTGACGGCCGCTGATTCTGAGGAAAAACGGGTGGACGATATTCCCGTGGTACGAGAATTTCCACAAGTTTTTCCAGAGGAACTTCCTGGATTACCGCCAACCCGACAAGTCGAATTCAGAATCGACTTATTACCTCAAGCCGGCCCTGTTGCTAAGGCCCCTTACAGACTTGCACCATCCGAGATGCAAGAACTATCCAACCAGTTGCAGGAATTGTTGGATAAGGGGTTTATACGTCCCAGTTATTCCCCGTGGGGTGCACCTGTACTATTTGTGAAAAAGAAGGACGGAAGCCTTCGAATGTGCATTGACTACAGGGAATTGAACAAATTAACCATCAAAAATAGATATCCTCTTCCCCGAATCGATGATTTATTCGACCAACTACAAGGTGCGAGCTATTTCTCAAAAATTGATCTTAGATCGGGATACCACCAAGTTAGAATTCAAGAGGAGGATATCCCAAAAACCGCGTTTCGGACTCGCTATGGCCACTACGAATTTTTAGTTATGCCTTTTGGGCTAACAAATGCGCCAGCGGTGTTCATGGATCTCATGAACCGAGTCTGTAAACCCTATCTTGACAAGTTCGTCATTGTATTTATTGACGATATTTTGATATACTCGAAGAGTAAAGAGGAGCACGAGCAACACTTAAAGTTAGTTTTAGAGCTCCTGGATCAGGAGAAGTTATATGCAAAATTCTCCAAGTGTAACTTCTGGTTACAAGAGGTGCAATTCCTCGGTCATGTTATAAACCACCAAGGAATACACGTTGATCCGAGTAAGGTTGAAGCTATTAAGAATTGGCAAGCGCCTAAATCTCCGAAAGAAATCCGCCAATTCTTAGGCTTAGCTGGATACTATCGTCGATTTATAGAGAATTTTTCCAGCATCGCCCAACCTTTAACCCTCCTGACTCAAAAGGATCGGAAATATGAATGGGGTGAAGAGCAGGAAACGGCGTTTCAAACGCTAAAACAAAGATTGTGCCAAGCGCCAATCTTAAGTCTCCCCGACGGAGACGATGGATTTGTTGTATATTGTGACGCATCCCGTAGAGGGTTAGGATGCGTGTTAATGCAAAATAAAAAGGTCATAGCCTATGCGTCTCGACAGTTAAAAGTTCATGAGAAAAACTACACTACTCATGACTTGGAACTGGGAGCAGTCATCTTTGCACTTAAAATCTGGAGACACTATCTCTACGGTACAAAGTGCACCATATTCACTGATCATAAAAGTTTGCAGCACATATTCGATCAGAAAGAACTGAATATGAGGCAACGAAGATGGGTCGAGTTGCTGAGTGACTATGACTGTGACATACGATATCACCCCGGCAAGGCTAACGTTGTAGCCGATGCCTTGAGTAGAAAGGATCGAGTCAAGCCACTACGTGTGCGAGCGTTGGGGATGATAGTCCAGTCGAACCTTTCAGATTTGATTCGAGTCGCTCAACACGAGGCGTTGAAAGGGGGCCAATTGGATAAAGAAGGACTTTACGGGAATGAGAAGAATTTCGAACAGCGTGTGGACGAAATTCTTTATTTCAAAAATCGGATTTGGATCCCGACCCTCCATGACCTTCGTGATTTGATCATGGATGAAGCACATAAATCGAAATATTCCATACATCCGGGATCAGATAAAATGTACAAGGATGTGAAAGAATTTTACTGGTGGCCAGGAATGAAAAAGGATATAGCCACATACGTCGGCAAGTGTACGACGTGTGCGAGGGTTAAGGCGGAGCACCAGAAACCTTCGGGAATGTTGCAACAACCGGAAATTCCGGAATGGAAGTGGGAGCAGATCACAATGGATTTTGTGACACACCTCCCCAAGACACCCCGAGGTCATGATGCGATTTGGGTAATCGTGGATCGATTAACCAAATCGGCACATTTTATTCCAATTAGGAATACTTTTAACACTGAGAGACTTGCGCAAATTTATATAAATGAAATAGTGTCTCGTCATGGCATCCCCATCTCGATCATCTCCGATAGGGATAGCCATTTCACCTCCAAACTTTGGCAAGCTGTCCAAGAAGCATTGGGAACACGTATTGACCTAAGCACAGCTTACCACCCTCAGACCGATGGTCAGTCTGAGAGGACCATTCAAACTTTGGAGGATTTGCTTCATGCCTGCGTACTGGACTTTAAGGGAAATTGGGATCAACATCTCCCACTCGTTGAATTTTCCTATAATAACAGTTATCACAGCAGTATAAGAGCAGCACCTTATGAAGCATTGTATGGGCGGAAGTGCCGATCACCACTTTGCTGGTCTGAAGTGGGTGACCCGCAGATCATTAGATCGGATCTGGTCCAGGAGACGACCAGCAAGATTCTTGAAATTAAGAACAACCTAAAAGCCGCGCGGGACCGGCAGAAGAGTTATGCCGATACCCGTCGAAAACCGTTGTCATTTGAGAAGGGTGAAAAAGTATATTTGAAAGTATCACCCTGGAAAGGAGTGGTCAGGTTTGGAAAGGCGGGGAAGTTGGCCCCTAGATATATTGGACCATTCATTATTACTGCAAAGATCGGTCCGGTAGCTTACCGACTAGAACTGCCTGAGGAACTAAGTGCAGTTCATAACGTGTTTCATGTGTCGAATTTGAAAAGATGTCTGGCGGATGAGACATCGGTGTTACCCTTAGAGGGTGTGCAAATAAGTGATAGGCTCAACTTCGTAGAGGAGCCCATCGAAATAGTGGACGGTAAGATCAAGCAACTTAGACACAATAAGATCTCGTTGGTCAAAGTTAGATGGAATTCGCAACGAGGCCCAGAATTTACTTGGGAACGAAAGGATGAATTTCGGAAGAAATACCCCCACCTATTTCCTCAAAAGGAAGTAGTGGACGCGTAAAATTTCGAGGACGAAATTTTTATAACGGGGGGAGAATGTAACGATTCCGGCAAATCCAGGTATACCCTAGCCGGAATATACTATTTACGTGTTATTTAATACTGAGTGTATGAGTTATAGTACGTTTATACGAATATATATGGTTCACAGTATGAATCATACTCAATTATATAGTGAATCGTATTGGAATTACAATTAATCAATGTTCGGTTATTGAAACCCGAACGAATCGGGAATTACATTATAGACGAAGTATATAACGTTTAATGATATTTACGAAGTATTAATGCTTCGGGATAAGTAAATTATAGCACAGAAAAAGGATTTCGATTTAATGGTACGTCGGTACGCTAAACGAAACCTTTAACACCAAACCAAGCAAGAGACGATCAATCAAGCCGAAAAAGATGCGTAATTATTAATAATATGATGTTTTAATGTCATGAGTTAAGTTTTTAAAGTTTTTAAATCAGTTTTATATAAATTTTATGTTAACCCGAAAAACAACCATTTTAGGCTCGTTTCAAGCCGAATTACGAGTTAAACGAGAAACGAACTGAACCAGACTATCCACAACATTATCCGGATTGTGTAATCCGAATATGTGGCTTAGAATGGATTTGTGGGACCCACCCCCACCTCCACTTGGACCAACCGGCCCTATATGCACACACACACACTTCATTTGTTATTTTTTTTTAGATCAAAAACTCTCTCAATCTCTCAATCCTTTCAACATCCATTCAAAATCCTTGATTTCTAACAAGACTTTGAAGGTAAAAACATGGTTTAGTTGGTTAAATCATAGTATTGATTTCTTTATTTTGAGTTGTTTTGCAAGAACAAGAGGTTCCAAGTGAAATATGGGTGAAAACCCGAGATGGAACCGGTTCTCGTGTGATCAAGGGATGTATACAAGTTATACAAAGGATCTTGATCCAAGTAATTAGTTAAAAGTGTTTAGAATGAATTTTTACGGTTGAAATCTTGTCAAATGAGTTTTCCTTGTGAAAGACGGGTGAAAACCCGAGATGAAACCGACTCTTGCATGATCAAGAGATGTATACATGTTATACAAGGGATCATGGTCCAAGAAATGAGTAAAAAGAGTCGGGAATGGATTTCTACGGTTAAAACCTTTGTTTTTACTTAAAAACCGACACTTTGAAAGAAATGGTTTGATTATTGGTGTAACTTGCTTGGTATAGTGATATTGTGCTTGTAAGTGTTGTATCTAGCGGCTAGCAAAGGCTAGAAACCGAGATCCTTGCGATCTAAAGCTAGAAAACACAAAATAGTTCGGTTTTCGTGTGTATATGAGATTTGGACAGATTTTCGTGTGCGTAGAGTCGGGTCACGAAATTTCACAGAGATGATCTAAACATGAAAATATGAGATCTGTGAATTTTTGGTAATTTTTGGATAAAAGATGAATATTTGGTGAATTTAATGCTCGGTTTTGGCCAAAAATAGTGAAAAATAGCAAAACATGATGAAAAATTCCGGAAAATTTAAGATAAGCTTTTTATATCATTTAAAAGTCACCCACAAAATTTGAGCTCAGTTGGAAAAGCCTAAGTAGGCTTTTCGGTGAAACGAGTTCTAGGGCTTTCTAGCTCGGTTTTGGGTGAAAATGGCTTGAAAAATAAGTTTTAAATTCTGGAAAAATTCCAGAAAGTTATGAGGATGATAGAGATCATCCCAGAAAAATTTGGGATTTTTCTAAAGTGTTTTGGTATTTTTGATATATTTAGTGTTTTAATAAGATTTAAAAATAGATAAATAAATGTAAATATAGGAAAATTAATCTGGGAAAATTCCAGAAAGTTATGAGGATGATATAGATCATCCCAGAAAAATTTGGGATTTTTCTGAAGTGTTTTGGTATTTTTGATATATTTAGTGTTTTAATAAGATTTAAAAATAGATAAATAAATGTAAATATAGGAAAATAAATCTGGGAAAATTCCAGAAAGTTATGAGGATGATAGAGATCATCCCAGAAAAATTTGGGATTTTTCTGAAGTGTTTTGGTATTTTTGATATATTTAGTGTTTTAATATGATTTAAAAATAGATAAATAAATGTAAATATAGGAAAATAAATCTGGGAAAATTCCAGAAAGTTATGAGGATGATAGAGATCATCCCAGAAAAATTTGGGATTTTTCTGAAGTGTTTTGGTATTTTTTATATATTTAGTGTTTTAATAAGATTTAAAAATAGATAAATAAATGTAAATATAGGAAAATAAATCTGGGAAAATTCCAGAAAGTTATGAGGATGATAGAGATCATCCCAGAAAAATTTGGGATTTTTCTAAAGTGTTTTGGTATTTTTGATATATTTAGTATTTTAATAAGATTTAAAAATAGATAAATAAATATAAATGTAAGAAAATAAATCTGGAAAATTTTTACAAAATTCCTTACTGTTAAATTAAGTTTTGTGCAAAATTTCAAGACCCGAGACTAATCGGGTAATTATTTGTGCTAAAAAGAACATAAAAACAAGTTTTTAAAGCTTAAAACGTGTAAACCGGCAAAGTTCGCATAAGCGAGCTGACTGGTACATGAAAACTCTAAAAATAGACTATTTCATAAATCTAAGTAAATTAAGTAAAAATAAATCATCCGAAAATAATTCGGATGATTTGGGTAATTTTACCCGATTTTACCGTTTCCGGCACCGAAATACCGGAAACGGGCCCCACGGCCAAACGGGGTGTCAAACCGAGCTATAATTTCATCACCTTAACTAAATTGACTGTCAAACTCTAAGCAATGTCAATCTGAGTCCTTAGAAGTGTCACGGGGTTAACATTGTCCCCGAATCGAGTACAGTACTGGGTTAACAATGTTCCCAGATGTACCGATTGATATGTATTTAAGTTATGGGAATTATATAGTAACGACTAGATATTATATTACAGATCCAGGCACGTAGCTGTTCCTTATATTACTCACCGACTCACAAAAAAGGTGAGTTTTCACGAGCCCCTTTTAATGAATTGTTTTAATTATATTTTCCCGGGGCGGAAAACATGTCTTATTTAAAGTATTTAAGTACATACCGATCGTATGGAAATACTTGTACATTTATATATATATGGACTGATGCATAGAATATATAAAATGTTTATAATGTGTTATTGTTCTGGGGTAACATAGTTCCCAGGGGTTATATTGTTCTGGGGTAACATAGTTCCCATGGGTTATTATTGTTCTGGGGTAACATAGTTCCCAGGGGTTATTATTGTTCTGGGGTAACATAGTTCCCAGGGGTTATTATTGTTCTGGGGTAACATAGTTCCCAGGGGTTATTGTTGTTCTGGGGTAACATAGTTCCCAGGGGTTATTCTTATTCTGGGGTAACATAGTTCCCAGGGGTTGTTATTGTTCTGGGGTAACATAGTTCCCAGGGGTTATTATTGTTCTGGGGTAACATAGTTCCCAGGAAGTTAAATGAAATGTTCTGGGGTAACATAGTTCCCAGTATGATTATATGGTTAATAAATGATTATTAAAAATGATTTGTCAGTGTTTATTTAAATTAGTGAAACTCACCAACTATTCGTAGTTGACCCGTTTTCTTTACATGTTTTCTAGGTATGCCCAAGTTGGAATGATTGATATGTGCTTAACTATCTGTGCTACCTGTTGGAAGCTTGCTGCTCTATGTTTTGTAATGAATTTATTAATGTTTTATTGGTAATATATGTGTGTAACACCTAGACAGTAACGCAACTCGCAACAATGTAATATGTTATAAATTAATGTAGTGGTATTTTCTTTATAAGCAATGCTGTTGATATCAGATGTGTCTGTTGCATCCCGTGTACGTTTCCGCTGCGGTTACGGGGTGTTACACAAAATGTGTCGACATTCGTCAAAGCCACGACGACGACCACTCATGCAATGAATAAGAACATGGAGAAGATACTTGTATGGTGGGCATAATCCATTCTTGTTCAACATAGATTTATTAATGTCTCCACCATAACGCACACTTTAAAAATCGTTTCACTTTTTCGAAACATAACTTAAATTATTAAATAAATTGTAAAGAAAGAAAAATATAATATATATATATATTTTTCATAACCTTTTTTTTGAAATTTTGAAAAAATTAAAGAATGTATGTACAAATAAGTATCCGAACATTTTAAAATTGAACAACAACCTTTTTTTTCGTTAATTTAACAAAAGCAAAACATATTTTTGTGTTTTTGTTGAGTTTGAGTAGAGAATCATATTGACCAAATTGCCCTTCCATCACAATTTTATATTTCAGCGATATTATGACTGGCGTTAAGTCGGTCATTGGTATTGTTGTCCACTTAAATCTAATAACAAACTTTCAAGTGTTTTTGCGATATGATTAATTGATTCAATTATAACATATAATATCAGAAAATATCAGCCTCTAATCTCGGTTCAAGCTTAATTTGATTTTTGCCATATCACCCCAACTTGACTTAAACCTTTATATTGTTGATCAAAATTAATTTTAAAGAAATTTATGAGCAATGCATTGATTTTCTGTTACTATGAGTGAATATGCATGAGTCCATCTGTCGGCTTACATACATTGTATCCCCTGGGGTCCGTTTCTTAATGGTATTAAGACGCGTGCAAGGGAGGAACAATGTATGACTAACAGTGGATTTTGATCAAGTCAGTAATTTGGATTTGTACGAAGTACAGCAGTGATCAAGTTTAATGACTTTGGGTTTGCTCTAAAAGCGACTGGAATATTCATGCATATGAATACCCAGATGATTAAGCCGCATAAAGACTCACAGTGTCCAGAACCTCAAAGCTTGTTATTTGCTTTATTTTATTTTTGGATGATCAAACAAGTATAAGGTTTGAGTATGACAGGTTATTACATTTCTGCCATCCTTACCGAGACTTTTCTTAGAGACTAACACCCTTTTCAATTTGGCGTTTCTTTATGTTTATATCACATACTTTACTCTACTTGGTTGTTTTAAGACCTACCAATGCACCAATGCAATTAAGCACACAGTCTTTTAAGCTTACTATTTGCTGGACTTGGATTCAAGATAATCAATGTACTATCATTTTCTCTTTTTGCTTCAAAAACTCAAAAATTTTGAGGAGCATAAAAATAAAATAAAGATAAATTTAATCGCCCCAGTTAACTTAAGTCTATAAATAAATGGCTGTTCTATCAATTCAACAAGTGAATAATAGGACCAAGACATGCAAGCATGCTTCACAAACTTAAATAACCGACATAATTTTCAGCGAGAAAATAATCTAGAAATGCATAACGAATGCCCCAACTATTTTCCATTATCAGGTAAATGGCTAACCTGATCATTTACAAGTAAATGTCAGGACCAAACATATACACGTACATGCCCTTCAAATGTAGATAATTGACATAATTTTCAGCAAACGCATGCAAAAATCTTTTTGGTTTTTCTCTATACATACTTTAAAAACACAATATTTTTGTCTTTTTTCAATTTTTTATAAACAAAATAAACTTCATAGTCTGAAAAAATACATTCTTTTTGGTTTTTCAAATTTTAAAATGTTTTTGGTTTTTCTAAATATTTTAAAGGAAAACATTAAAGAAAAGAACAATCTTTTTGTATTTTTGGATTTTTTTAATGTTTTTGGATTTTATCTATACAAACGAAAATCACAATCTTTTTGTATGTATTTTTTAGTTTTTCACCCACTAAAACCAGAATAAATTTTAAAGTAAAAAATGACATAAAATAAAGATAGTCATCCTTGTTTAAGGATATCAGCGAGGGTCTTCAGTCCGTTTAAACCAAGAAAAAATTTAAAACGTGTTTTGTCAAAAGCTTTGGTAAACAGATCGAATTTATGAAAGTCAGTATGTACTTTCTCAAGGTCAATTAACTTCTTCTCAAAGCAATCCTGTATAAAGTGATATCGAATTTCGATATGTTTTGTTTTTGAATGTTGTACGGGATTCTTTGTGATAGAAATTGCAGCAGAATTATCAATCAGGATAGGAGTAGTAAGAAACTTCAAACCGTAGTCGCGGAGATGTTGTTGTATCCACAAAACCTGGGAACAGCAACTCGAGGCTGCAACATACTCAGCTTCGGCGGTTGAAGTGGAGACCGTTGTCTGCTTCTTACACTGCCAGGAAACAAGCCGGTTTCTTAAAAATTGACATCCTGCAGTCGTTGATTTGAAGTTGATCTTGCAACCTCCATAGGCCGAGTCTGAATAAGCAGTAAGATCAAAAGTATCATCCTTTGGGTACCACAACCCGATGTCTGGATTTCCCCTCAAATACTGAAGAATTCTCTTGACCGCAGCTAGGTGAGTCACTCGTGGACTTGCTTGATACCTAGCACAAAGACAAACAGCAAACATAATATCAGGGCGAGAAGCTGTTAGATACATTAAAGAACTGATCATGGCATGATAGAGGGTAGGATCAACGGTATCCTCCAATTCATCCGGTGATAAATTGTGACCCACTGGAAGAGGAGTAGAAGGGATTTTTCCGGCAAATATCTTGAATCGGCTCAAGACGTCGTTCACATACTTAGTCTGGTGAATAAAGATTCAGTTAGCATACTGGTGAACCTACAACCCTAAAAATAAATTCATCTCTCCCATCGAACTCATCTCGAATTTTTTTTTTCATGGACTTCTCGAAATCCTTACACAATGTGTTGTTTGTTGACCCGAAGATAATGTCGTCGACATAAATCTGAACTAGAAGAAGATCATCACCAACAGTTTTATGAAATAAAGTGCAGTCGACAGTCCCTCGTTTGAAACCGTGATCAGTCAGATGGTCGGCAAGCGTGCCATACCAAGCTCCCGGGGCTTGATGTAGACCATACAGGGCCTTGTTTAATCGGTAAACTCGGTCCGGATAATCAGGATCTTCAAAACCAGGAGGCTGTAAAACAAACACTTCCTCGTGTAGTTCACCATTGAGAAAAGAACTTTTAACATCCATTTGATAGACCTTGATATTCTTATAAGCTGAATATGCCAGGAAGATTCGAATCGACTCTAATATTGAAACTGGAGCATATACCTCTGTATAATCAATACCCTCTTGCTGATGAAAACCTTGCACCACTAGACGTGCTTTGTTTCTGACAATCACCCCTCAATTGTCTTTCTTACACTTAAATACCCACTTAGTCGGAATCGCTTTCTTGACTCTAGCAGGCTTGTCTATTAAATCCCAAACACCCATACGTGCAAATTGCTGTAATTCTTCTTACATAGCTTCTACCGAAGAAGGATCTTCAAGTTCCTTACGAGCTGTCGTTGGCTCAACTTGAGATAGAAAGCAAGTGAATTTAGCTAGATTTATAACTCCCGATGAATGTAAATCAGTGTAAGCACACAATATGTTATTATCACTTGACGAAGCAACTTGATGACGTGTACGAACGCCCACATCAAGTTCTCCAATGATGTTTTCCTGTGGATGATATCCATGAATCCGAAGAGTGGGATTCTCAGGAACAACAACATTATCAAATAAATTAGTGTAATGTTCACCATGTTCAGAAGATGAAACATTATCACTGTCAAGGTTAATAAATTGATCTTCAGTTTGATCATCATCAGAAGAAGTGGAAATATTATCGATAGCAACTGGAGAAGCAACTTGAGATTCCTCAGTTGGAGCATCAGGTTGAGCCTCAACATCATTAGAACTTCAAAATCTTGGAATTGCCAAATGATCTTCAAAGTATGCTCGAACCAGGTCTTCGTCTATGTGTTCGGTTGATGGAGTAAATGAATTAAATAAACTATCGTAGTCAAACATCCAATCTTGACCTTTTCCTTGAGGAGGAGTTGTGTACTTTTGACAGTCCATATGGTACCATTCTTCAACACAACCGGATGTAAAGTTAAATACCCTTTTCTTTGGAGATGCATATTCGAAGAAATACCCTTCGAGAGCTTTTTCTTCAAATTTACCCGCATCCTTCTTCAACATAGTACACGGACACCCAAAAGGTTCATGGTACTTTATGTTAGGTTTTCGATTATTCAATAACTCATAACTTGTTTTTTTGAGTCTTTTAACGGTTAGAACCCGATTAAGAGTATAGAAAGTTGTATTCACTGCCTCATTCCAGGATTGGACGGGAAGCTTAGAGTCAGCGAGCATTGTACGTGCAGCTTCAATCAAGGTTCGATTCTTTCGTTCAGCAACACCATTTTGTTGAGGTACATAAGGTGCACTGTAGTCTCGATGAATTCCTTTTTGAACACAAAAGAAATCCAATACAGTGTTTTTGAATTCAGTAACATTATCACTTCGGATTCTCTTCACCTTTTGTTTGTAAAGGGATTCGATCTTGGTCACAAGGTTTTGTAACAAAACTGGTGTTTGATATTTCGAACTCATAAATAACACCCATGAGTATCTTGAATAATCATCAGTCACCACAAGACAATACCAATCCCCAGAAATACTCGCACGATTCACAGGACCAAATAAATCCATATGAAGTCGTTCAAGAGGAGTGTTAATGGAATTTAATAATTTAGAAGGATGTGTCTTCTTCTTCTGCTTGCCCTTTTTGCATGCAACGCAGTGATTGGATAATTTAAAATTCTTCAACGAGACACCTTCCACTAAATCATTAGCCATCAAATAATTCATCTTTCTAACATGTATGTGACCCATTCTGCGATGCCATAGAATCGAGTCTTTCTCGGTTGCTTTCGAGACAAAACATGTTTTTATCGATGTAGATATCTTAGAGCTCATGTTTAAGACATAAATATCATTCGATCTTGGTGATCGCATGACAACCATGTCCTCAGGAATAACATAACCCGGTTTTAAGATAAGACATTCTTTGTCAGTAAATATCGTTGTGTACTTTTTATCACAAATCTGTGATGCACTTAATAAGTTATGATCCACTTTATCACAATAATTTACTTTCTCAAACGTGATGTGACCATTTGAAAATTCACCTTCTTGTGTGATCATGCCCCCAGAATTCCCAGAAAATGCCACATAACCCCCTTGAATATTTCTCACGTTGGTTAATAGGTCGAGATTTCCAGTGATATGACGAGAACATCGACTATCCATTATCCAGTTTTCACCAGACACAGTCTTGGATGTACCCTACACACAAAATAAAGATGATTAGTTCAAAAAGGCAGCCCAGGCCTCAGTCTTAGGCACCTTTTGGTTTTCTCTTTGATCATTAACTTTAACAGAATTCAACTGTTGTTCAGCCACTTGTGAATAAGTTACCGGTTTCCTAGAATTTCATCTTAAATAAGCTGCTTGAACAATGTTTGAATTCGTGTTCCTACAAATTGGCTCAAGCGGGACAAACTTTGGTTTAACCTGACCATGTGTCTCATTAACATGAATAATCTTTCGAGGATTCACATTAGAGAACATAATATGAGTGTCATTAGCATACGACGCAGGTCGTTTCAGAACCTCCTTTACCAATGGAATTGGCTTAGAGTTGTCCTTGATAAAAGGATGAAGATTCTGATAGCTCTTCTGACTACAATTCCTTACTACATGACCATGTTGACCGCAAAGAAAACAACTTCGCATGTCTACACGACGATGTTGAGAGGTAGTTGGAATGAATGACGCAGAAGTTTGATGATGACTCACATTTTTGGTCATGCTCTTAGCAAACTCATCAGATAATTCAGACTTCTTTTTCAAGTAGAAATCCAAATTAGAACAGTTCGAGAAACCCTTCAACGTATCTGTCCCAGTTGACTTCACAAATTTAATTGTATTAGCTTGTTTTAAAACTTACTTTGCTTTAGTCACTGGGTCAGATGGAACTGATGTTTTCATTTGAGCATATCGACGTTCAAGATCTTGAATATGTGACGTTTCATTGATAAAGACACTCTTAATAAGTTCAGGTTTAATGATACTTATTGGAATATCTTTTTCCGTGAACATCGTGTCCATCCCTTTTAACTTAAAAACTCTAACAGATGAAGGCTTAGAACTAGGAGGATTAACAAACCGCATTAAGTCCTCATCAGAAATATTTGGTTTATCTGACTTCTTTGCCTTTACTTGTTTAGTTTTCACCGGTTCTTCCTTTTTCAAGTAAGACTTGAATGAACCATACACAGCTTCCTCAAATTCTTGAGGTTCGCAAAGAATATGATTAGAACTTGGGATGTTCTTATTCTTGTGTATTATCTCAGGTTCAAACACGTCCTCGATAATCACTTTGTCAACATTCTCAACAAAGAGTTTGTTACTCTGAAGATGAGGTTTTTGAGGAGCAAATTTGGTTTTAACAGTTTCTGTTTTAGCTGGTTTTGGTTTTTCAGAAATAACAGTTTCTTTCTCAATCAAATCCTCCTCTTTTCTAGCAAAAGGATTAATTTTGTAATCATTGTGAAATGGTGGTGGAATTTCAAAAAAAACCAATACCTTTCTTTGAATCCTTTTGTTTAACAGATACTTTAATAATTTCATTCAACAGAAAAGAAGAATTTCTAAATTTTCCCAGTTTGTTCTTCAACTCAAGAACCTCATTCTCAAGCTCGGTTATCTTTGAATGATGTTTCAAATTTTCTTGAAACTTTTGGTCATTAATCGTCATTTTTACAGATAACTCAGCTTTGAGATCGTGGTTACTCGTCGACAATGCTTCAATCTTTTCTCGAGATCTCATTTGAGATTCAAGAGATTGTCGATAAGTATCCTTCAGAGAAGCAATTTCTCTTACAATATTATCATTTTGACTTTTCAAAGCTTCTAACTTAGTTTGTTAGATTCACAATCAACACATGATACTTTAACAGATGAATAGAATGACTAACCTCATTGATCTTGGCCATGCAAGCAAATACTGTTGGAGGCTTGTCGCAAGAGTCGTCAGAATCAGATCCAGAATCATTATCAGAAGACATCTCACTCCCACTTGTATCTTGACAATCTTTATGTAATCCAAACATAGCCAAATTTGCTTGAGCATCATTACATAATAACCATCGTGACCAGTCATTCCCATCTGCTAACATTGCTTATGTTGTAGAAGAGGATGGTTTCTTTTCAGCATCACTACCTCGTGGTGTAGAAGAATTTTGATGTTGACTACGAGAACCAGTGTATTCTTTCTTTGGTTTGTCACATTCCTTTGCGAAATGCCCAAATTCTTGACAATTATAGCATTTTACATTCAATTTGTCAAAACCCAATTTCTAAAAAAGCCGAAAGATCTTTTCCAATTCTTTGCATGAATCTTTTAACTTTACGGACAATCATGGCCATGTTCCACTTTAAATCCATGATTTCCAAATCATCAGGATCTATCTGATCATAGTCCTCATCAGTTAAATCACTTGTGGCAATCTTACTACTTACCAAGTTTTCATATGAAGATATGAAAGCCGTCAGAAAAGCAAAGTTTTGCTCAGCTTCCTTCATATTAACACTAGGTGGTGAAGCAAATGGATTAGTAGTAGTTGAACTTCCAGAACCACCAGACAATCCAGAATTACCAGCAGAGTAGAAACATACTTTTGGATCATTAAAGATAGTTGATTCTTTTTCACTTGCAGCTTGGGTAAGAAAAGCATTTATTGGAGAGATCGTTGAACTAAGAGGCATACTTCCACCATAGAAAGCTGGATCTTGATTTTCCTTAGAGGATTTTTGACACTTAAGATCATATTCTCTAGCTTCGATCTTTTGTAAAAATTCAAGTGCAGTCAAGTCTTCGTTCAGGAAATAGTCATTCTCTTTTAAAACCATTAGAAATGTCGAGTAAGAACTTGGAAGCACACTCTTAATAGTGTCAATTTTATCCGTTTCAGAAATTTCCAATTTCATCTTGTCCATTTCAGCAATTAAGTGAATAAATCGTGTAATCATCTCTTCAACTGTTTCTCCCTTCAATAGATTAAAGTTTCGAAACTAAAACTTGAGCATCACTTTCTTACTCTCAGCTGTGTTCCCCATACTTCGCATACGAAGATGTTGGAATAGAGAAGCACATCTCTTTATGTTACCCACTTGATGAAAGATATTTTCAGGTATAGCCATAGTAAGAGTGGAATAAGCTTTTGTTTCGATTTCTAAAGCTTTCTTCTCTTCTTGTGAATATTGAGAAACAGCTTTAGGAACAAAACCAGTAGTATCATCACAAATCAATGGTTCCTTATAAACTTCATCGAGACAATATGAGCAGTCAGGGTGAACAGACCCCAAATGAGCACGAAACCGAGGTTCCCATTTGGCAAAGTCACTAAACTTCATCAATCTTGGACATTTAGAATGTGAACCTATCTCGGTATCAAGTTGCAACATTTGTTGCATCAACATGTTTTGAGAAACCAATGCATACATACCAGCCATGTTTGACAAGTTTTAAACTTCAAGGGTATAACGAATAAGATTAACGAACTGTAAACAGTTATAGCGAACTGTGAACAGTAATTAACGAATCAAACCTTAACGAAATAAGGATTAATGTTAACGAACAAGAATTGATTTTAGCGAATCAAATGATTAACGAATCAACTCAGACCACGAATCAGATGGTCAACAAATCATTCAACAAACCAGTCAACACTAACGAATTGACCAATTTAATCACTAAATTCAAGCTTAGCGAACTAAAAGTTTCTTGTAACGAATCTGATAGCGAACAGACTATAACGAATCAGCTACAGTTGATTAGCGAATCAACTAGAATGAATAAGGCAGTTACAACCGTTTGTAACAAATTCTGATACCTAATGCCACGTGGCAAAGGTTGTTATGACACAAATCCCAAGGTGGACACGTGTCTCAGGAATCAGTTAACCCAATCAACGAATTAGATAACACGAATCAGCTATTATAGTGAATTGGCTAACGAATCACGTAAAATGTATAACGAATTGACAAATTTAATTAACGAATCAAAGTGAACTTGATAGCAAATCAACATAGCGAATCATATTCATCTTCGAATCTTCAAATCTTCAACAAGAATTTCCAGAAATCTGGAAAAGATGAACACCAAACCCGGAACACCAGAAGTTTCAGGTCCGTAATATACACTCAATTGTTAACCAAAAACCATAAATTACCTATCAAAACACTCGTAACACAATTGCGATTTCAATACACCAAATCTCGTAACCGATTATCTCCGATAACTAACACAATAATCCCAAAACATCAACTCTGTTTCGGCCATAATCCAAATCAATACTGAATTCACTCAAAACCAAATCAAATCTCAATTCCAATTCACAATACCTTACCAATATCTTTAACACATCAAAATCAATCCATTAACCTCTGAATTAAACAAAATTTACTAAAACAAAAAACTAACAAATTGATATTCCAAATTAACACCAAATCAAGTGTAATTGAGCCCCGAAAGTTCTGATACCACTTGTTGGATCCCGTAGGTGTATCAATCCCGTAACAATAACAATAACAGATCTCAAATCTGTGCGTAATCGACTAATACTTTAACTATAGATCTAACTCATAATTACGTATGATTAAGTTTTGTATATGTTTATATATTATCAGTATCAGTAATTGTATAATATTAAGGTTGAAGATCGAGAGAGGATTTGGACAGAGTTTCGTTAATTAATCTCTCAAAACTTAAATTATATGTGAACAGTGTTCACTATTTATAGAAAATAGGTCTGGTTCGCTAACATCCCCAAGCGAACCAGACGCTACTTCGTTACATACATTAATAAGACGAAACACCCCCTGATTCGTTAACATTCCCTAACGAATCAGGGGAAACTTAACTTAAGGTCTAGTTCGCTAAACATCCTTAGCGAACTAGCCTAATACACTAACGAACTACATGAAATAATAATTGTTTATTACATTATACAAACAACAAATACTTTAACGACAATTACAGAGACTCAAGACGCAAAACCGTGCCCTAACAGACACCCCCTCGTCTTGAGCTGTTTGTCTTTAAGTTATTTTAATCGCATGAACTGCCAGTCTCTGCAACTATGAATTTCATTTTCATGACAAACACGCACAACGCGTTGGAATTGCATAGCAGGTCGTAGTCTTCATTGCGCTCGATCAGAATCCGTTTCCTGTGTAGCACGCTCTGTTTCAGATAAATTAACCAATCACATCGGATCGATTATCTTGATAAGTTCAGTGTTCAGTCCTCTACCAAGAACAATGACGGCCTCGCCAGTACGGTTGTCATAGTACCAGCGGTTGAACGAGAGATGCATTTGTTGTGGCATCGTCTTCACCAACACTTTCTTCATCGTCTTCGGCAGCTTAACTTTAAGAACAAGTTTTTTTATAACTTTTTAGAAGTTATTTATATCGTTAAACAAACCTTTATGCAATCGGTGACAGAAATCTGTCCAAAACTGATTTTGTTTTTCTTGTTTCTTTTTCAACTCTAGTTATGTTACTTAATACATTTATGTTTCTTTGACCTATATTTATCCAACACATTCTAAAGAAGCCTTAATTACTTGGATTTATGGATTACTAATTAGGACTCACCCAAGCTTAACCAAAGATCTGATCTTTTCTTTCACCAATCAATGTTAGTAATCGCACTCCCCTTTTTACTATTTTACATTTTGTAGGCTTTATGCGTAAAAAAAAACTTTATTATTTATGTATTATTCAAGTATATACTCAAATACAATTTCACTATTTGCGTTGTTGTGATATTGCTCGATTAGTTGCTAATTTCTAAATGACTATGTGTTTATAGTTTTTATGGTTGGTTGGTATCTCACCTTCATCCTCACAGTATGATCATATGCTGTTTGAGTAAACATGTCTGAATCTAGTGGCATGTTGAAAGACACTTTTATTTTATGTTTTGCTAATTTATGTAATTCACATTATCGCAAGGAATTGTCACTTTTATCATTATATATATCTCAAAACATGTGATTAATTGCTCAACAATATTGTTGACAAAATATATCTATTTTTACGCAAATCGTAGGTAGCTACATAGGATGATTGAAGATGCAAACCATTAGTTATACCTTAGGTTTTATAAAACAAAGAACAATTCGTTAGTTTGAGTTTGATGTAATATTTTGAATTATTTTGTTTTGTGAAACTCTTGTGTACGATGATTTGATTGAATAAATTAGAAATTCACACTTATTATTATTTTTAGTGTCTTTGAGATATGATGCAAGTTATGTCGCGCCCCAGCATGTTCCACCGTAGGTTGTGGTTTGACATATTTGTCTCAGAGCCGAATGCTATAAGATAGGTAGTTAGACGTAATGACCTTGTAGCATACTTAGGGTCCCTATACGTGTTTCTATACGTGTGCCCTCATTGTTTATTTTTGTTCATAACTTAATTTTTAATTGTTTATTTATATTATTGTACCCAAGACACACACACAATTCCGAGGTCATGCCTTACTCTCAAATCATTTTGAAAACCCTAGATTATAATTTTATATTAGGAATTCCTCAAGAATTCCCACCATTTTTGTTTTTTACTCCCCTCTCCTTGAGAATGATTCGTGTAACAGATATGTGGTAACTGGAAGGGTGACACAGTTGTTTACCAAACCCTTGATACCAAGGCTTGCGAGCCTAAGGAAGTGCAATGCGCATAAATCCCAATAAACCGCAAGACCCAGTTGTCTCTTAGAGGGTTCGGAAAGGGTGTGAAACCTACTAGGACAAAGCATATCACACCAAACATCAACAAATCTACTAACCTCATTGTATCATACGTGATCATGTGAAGATCACACCCTTAAATTATTGCCGAATTTCACGGTGATTTCGTGGCTAAATTCGGTATTTCCAATTATTTTATTATATTTTCACGTTTAGTTGGGGATCCACGGATACTCCAACTATTCAATTTCAACCCGTTTTTATTCATTTTATTTTGTTGGAGCATCATTAACTATGATGATACACGAGATGACCCAACTACCCATTAAGATTTCGACTGTTAGTTATTTAGTTGAACCATTTAAAATGTCATGGAATGCTCATGGGCAGTTCAACTCCCTTATCTTGACAATTCGTTAATTAGTTGAGCAATTAAAATGCCATAGAATGCTCATGGGAGACCCAACTCATCAATTTGAATTTATTTAATCAATTTATTCTTTTTTCAATTGTTAGAACACAAGATGTCACAGTGATTCATGAAAAGTTCTAATTTTTTAATAAAATTCAATATTTTTATTATTATTTATATTTTATTTATTTGCTTTAATTTATTATGAAATTATCTGCAATATTTCAAAGATCTCAAATTATTTAATTCTCAAGTAATTCATAGTGTTTTAAATCCTCCAACTATTTTAGTTTAATTTCACATTATTCACGATATTTCAAATTCTCAAAATCCGACTCCTCCTCAAATTTCAAGAAATTCATATCATACTTAATTTGGAGTTTTCAAATTTATTTTGTATAACCTTATCCTTAAATTCAAAGTTATTCTATTATCATTTAAATTTTATTTAAACTCTCGTTGTAACATCAAATTTATGGTGATACATGGATGTTTTAACAATTAAAGTTTAATATTGATTTTCGTTATTGATATACATTTACTCATTTTGTTGAAAAAAAGTCATGGTGATACATGGATGAATCAACAAATCAAGTTTAATATTGATTTTCAATATTGATAATTAATTACTCATTTTTTTGAAGGAATCCATGGCGATACATTAGAAAATTCAACTATCTCCTATATACAAAATTTCTTTGATTTCCCTAAATATGTGTGGTCAAGTATCCCAACTACTCGTTTTTAATTTTTCAAATTGGTTTTCATGATGTCGCTATAAGACTTTCACAAGCCATTCTCATTTTTTTATATATCTTTATAATTGAAATTCCATTATTGAAATTCTACTATTAAATTTAAGTTCGATAATTTAAATTGAATTTTACATCATTTAAATTAATTTTCACTATTTAATTTGAACTTCAAGTGTTCGATTTAATTTTCATTATTAAATTAAATTTTCCAATATTTAATTTAAATTCCCATGGTGATCCATGGATAACTCAATTCCCCATTTATATCGAATTTTGAAGATATATTTGGAATAGGACTCTCCAGATTATTCGTGAATATCCGCTTCCCAATTTAATCTCTTAACATTTATTTGAATACTTAAATTTTTGAATTTCCATTAATGTTTCAAGTATTATGTACCATTTATTTTAATACTCCTATTTTGTAATTTGAACTCATCTCATCTCAAATTAACAATTTCAATGCTACAATTTCATTTACGTTGCAAGTTATATCCTCAAGTTATTTTACATTCATGTTACTCACTTTTCATTATGGTCATGAAAGGATAAATTTTCAAATAAAAAACCTGTATTCTTTTATTTTCATTTATTTCTAATTAATGCCTCAATTTTCTAGAAAAACCGAATTTAGAATTATTTTAATGTTTTAATCATCTCACAAAACCTAGTTTCTTTAAACTTTGTTTAGTATCATATTAAGTTGATGTTTCAATCTCAACCTCAACTGTAATTCAATGATTTATTTCATTATTTATTATATTTTCAAGTTCTCCAAGAATCTCATATGTTTTACAACTTACCCTCATCTCATAAAATTTGTACATTTTGGTCCCCGTAGTGTGTCTCCTCGCCTTACCAATTGTTACCATCTCTTGGCCGCCACATCACAAAAGAAATAAACATCGGGGTCCCGAACCTTGCTACACCACCTACAATAACCATGCTTTCTAGTTCCTCATTTGGTCACTCCTCTTCAACCATCAATAGATACATCTCTGGCCCACCAATGCAAATTCAAGACTTCATCTTAACTATCGACCCCCAAACTCTCCTTGATGTCATCACACTTTCCGTTACTCTCACCAAGAAACGAAGAACTATGCCTTAACCAACTAAAACCACAACTCATAACCCTTAAATAAAACCTAACAAGAAGTTGTACGCCGGACCGTACCTATAGTGTGGTAGCTACAAGTCTCACCCTCCAAACATCTTACCATTGTAGCCATTATGACTATATCATCACCCCATGTCATGAACCCATGTGATCCCAACTCAACCCATCTATGACTTAAACCATTTCTTAGACATTACACAACCCTTTACCTGATCATTCTCGACATATCAAACTCAATACAATTGCGGTGGTCCAAGTCATCTTGGTAGTAAATTCCCTAGACCTATATATGCAAACCAAGCTCAAGCCCATTCCAACTTAAGAACTGCAAGCCCAAATATATTTGAGCCCATTTCAATCAAACCTCATCCATGCAACCCATTCAAGCCCAACCTATTCGAGCTATTCAAACCCAGCCAAGCCCGATGGATCATCTTAATGAATATCCAACCCTCCAAGGAGCACAAGGCAAAATGCTCCATGTAAACCACAACTAAGGATTTCAAGTTACCCGACGACCGTCATCGATTTCAACTTTTTAGCTTTTCACTATTGAATCTCTTAAGCTTCACCCAAATTCCCAACACTATTTATCTCAAGTTTAATATTCTATCATTATCTTTGGAGATACATGATTGGAAATGGGAACACATCACCATGGATTTGATAAATAAGCTACCCCGTACATCTAAACATCATGATACCATTTGGGTGATAGTGGACTAAAAGTGCTCATTTTCTGCCTATACGTGAGGCTATCTCGTTAGAAACGTTAGCACATGTATTCATAAAAGAGGTTGTGGTTAAACATGGAGTGCCGTTATCGATTGTGTCTGATAGAGATACTCGCTTTACTTCAAGATTCTAGAAGAAGTTCCATGAAGCTATGGGAACAAGACTGAACATTAGTACGACGTATCATCTTCAAACAAATGGGCAGTCTGAAAGGACTATCCATAACCTTGAGGATATGCTACGTGCTTGTGTTTTAGACTTTGGAGGAAGTTGGGATGATCATCTGCATCTGGCATAGTTCTCCTATTACAACAGCTACGACTCGAGTATCGGCATGCTGCCTTTTGAGATTCTATATGGTAGACGTTGTAGAACTCTTGTATGTTGGGGAGAGATTGGTCATAAAGAGATTGTAAGCTTGGAAGTTGTGCTAGAAACCTCGCCAAGGTTCGATCATATCAAGGCAAGAATGAAAGCCGCTCAAGACCGTCAAAAGTCGTATGCTGATAAAAGGCGACGACCGATTGAGTTCAAAGTTGGTGACAATGTGATGCTCAAGGTCTCGCCTTGTTAAGGAATTATTTTTTTCAGGAAGAGAGGAAAGTTAAGCCCAAGGTATATTGGACCGTTTAGGATCATAGATCGTGTGGGTGAAGTGGCTTACAAGCTGGAGTTGCCTGAAGAGTTAGAAGGAATCCACTCTACCTTTCATGTTTCTCATTTGAGAAAATGTCTAGCTAATAACACGTCACCTGTGCCATTAGTAGACATTGAGGTTGATGAACAGTTAAACTACATCGAACAACCTGTAGAAATCGTTGACCGCATGGAAAAGCAGCTTCGTCATAAAGTTATACCATTAATGAAAGTGATATGGAAGCATCGTAAGGGATCGGACGCTACATGGGAAGTTGAAGAAGAGATGCGCAAGTTTTACCCAGGATTGTTTAAGTAATAGTTAGGTTTCGGGGACGAAACCTCTTTAAGGAGGGAAGACTTGTAACATCCTATTTTCGATAATATTAATATAGGGAACTTTCGTTTATTATTGGCGTGTCGTTAATTAGTTAAATAAATATTAGAGAGTGGGCTTGGACATTAAAGGATGGAATAAGGGATGGAATGTTACTTACGGCCATGGCCTTAAGAGAGTATAAATACCGCTTAAACCCTAAACCTTTCCATTTTTATCCATCTCTACACCATAGCCTACACCTTAAAAAACACACACACCATCTTATATCCCGAGCCAAGATCCGAAGGTGAAAACCCGAGCTTGTTGGTGCTAGGACGTCGTAACGAGCTGAAACCGACATCAAGCTTAGATTGGGTTCCTGAGACTGATTCGTTAAAGGTACGTTTATAGCATAAACTTGCTCGTTTATGCTCGGTTCGTTTAGTGTTCCTAGATCTACATAGAAATGGCAAAAACGAATTCAACGCAACGAATCTTACTGAAATTTGTTAATATTGTTGGGTTAATCAATCGATTTATGAACCGGCTTAAACATGGATCAAAATATACCATTTAAAACCCGATGTTGAATTTTTGGATGATTAAGTTTTGTAGGCGCTATGATTCCGATTTGATTGATACCAATTTTATGTTGTTTCGTCATGAATCGAGGGTAAATTGAAGATCTGGGGTTGACTGTTCTTGGCAATTTTGACTTTGACCCCTGAGTCAAATTTTTGGATAAGATCGATGCTCATTCGTCATGATTGAACAAATCGCTGGTCATTCGTTTGTCAATCATAACAAATGAGAATGCACGCGTAACAAATAAACCCTTCATTCGTCTAATAGAGGTCACGAATGGACTACTCATTCGTTATTCATCATTCGCTTCGATAAAATAACGAATCTAGCCATTCGTTATAACCAAAGGAACCAGTTATCATAGCGAATGAGATAGCGAATGGTGTAATGAATGATGAATACTCAGAATAAAGCTTTCGTAACGAATCAGACCATTCGTTATAACGAATGAAGTCATTCGTCATAGCGAATGTGATAGCGAATGAGGCTTAACCAGAGGCCATTTGTTATAGCGAATAAGGTAGAAAATAAAATAATAATTTAAGATTTCCAATGAAATTTGTGTTAAGATATTTAATGAAAATAAAATTTTTACAAGCTGACCAGCCAGCTTATCTCCAGCAAGGGGCGCCGCCCCTTGGACCCCTCTAGGGGCTGCCGCCCCTAGAACCCCGTTGCCAGGGGCGCTTCCCCCGGACCCCAGTTCGTTTAGGGTTATAATAAACAAGAAATACGATTTGGGTAGTGATAGTTAATTGATACGTGTAATTTTTATACAGTTAGCCGTGCCCAGTTAAAGAAAAGAGTTACTATTAACTATGAGAGGAACCGAGTCCAAGTGAGTGTCTAGCCCCATTTCCTTGCTATGTTTTCGGGGTTGTGTGCATACTCGATGTGATTAGTTATTACACTTAATTTAAGTGGTAAGTGCATGCCTTCTATTATTCTATGTATGAATGAATTCTTGACGGTACGTGAATGATCTTTGGATATTGCTTGTACCACAAGGTAATAGTGTGGTATGTTATTGTTTTGCGAATGATGTATGAATGATATACGAATGTTATTGAAAAGATTAAGTGTATGTGTGAATGTACATAAATTTAAATATAAAAAAGGTAATGCATGGTTGTATTGAGGTATGCTTGAAGGGTTGTAGACCCTAATAATATATGCGAAGGTTACAGGGTTGCAGACCCTAATAATATATGCGAAGGTTACTGGGTTGCATACCCTAATAATATATGCTAAGGCTACAGGGTTGCATACCCTAATAATATCTGCGAAGGTTATAGGGCGAAATGCTCTTTAAAACATAGAGATAATTATGTATGTATAAGTAAGATAAAGCACGAAAGTATGAAAGAAAGAAAGGAAGCATGTATGTATGAATGAAAGAAAGGTAACAGGCTAAGTATGTAAAATGTATCTTTGGATACATATGTATGTAAGTATGTGAATGTCATGTATGTTGCCTGATTAACTAGAACTCACTCAGCGTAGCTGATATTTAGTATGCATGCAGGTAAATAGACTGAGACAGCTAGATTGAGGGGGACATATGGCAGAATTGAAAAAGCTGGCATTTGAAGACTTGTCATGATCTTTGATACTACATTTTATGTTATGTTTTAAAAAGGACAAGTTACGGATGTTTGTAATGAATGGTTGACTTTTATTATTATTCCGTGAAAGTTTTAATTAACTCTGATATTATAACTGTGTTTATGAGTAAATCCAACTTCCAAGTAGGGCACCGGGATCGGGGCCTTACACAAAAAAAACTGAATTAAACTAAACATTAAGTTGACAAAATTTTAAACTTTGGACTGAAGTGGAAAAAGTATCAAACCACATGGACGAAGATGACCATTAACTCAAAATAAAAAGGAGAATGACAAAAAATATCCTTAAATTAACGGCATAGTTGGATGTCATTAGACGGAGGGGACGCAATTGGCTAATGTTTAAAAGTATGAGGACTTAATTGACAAAATTTCAAACTTTGCACTGAAGTGGCAAAAGTAGCAAACCACAGGGACGAAAATGACCATTAACTCTTTATTTATCAACCTAACGGTCTATGACCGGTTACCACTAGCATTTATTGCTTACTGGAACCAGGGGCTATAGACGTTTTTTTATTATAGCTATTTAATAGAAGTCGTATGTACAATTTTGTCATAACTTTTATCTTCTATTCAAGCTCAATTCATCTAAAGTTTCATGTAATCTTGTTCGAATGTACGTTCTTGACCCCCAAGGACTTCATTATCTCAATATAGTCTTAAGTTTTCACATATTTATTCCCGTTTCTTGATTGTTTGTTGAATTTTTTTTTACTTTGAAATTGAAAGTTAGTTTATTATATTTCTGTTGATAATGTTCATATATTTATGATGATATGTTGGTCTTCTATTTATTTATTAAGTTTTACAAAGTCCATCAGTTAGTTATTTTTCCACAAACATATATTTTTTTATAACTATTGTTCTATAAAACATACAATGGGATGGATTATGTGCACCATACGACGGCAAAGGTAATTATGGGTCGACACGTAATTATTCAAGTCTTCGGATGAAAATCATAAGTACATACGATTGTGTGTCATAACTTAAATCCGAGGGTGTTTTGGATAATGGTGCAAATGTGGTATGATAACGCCATCGTGGATACGCCGTGGTACATCCTATATATAAGTGCCCTTGCCATATTCTCGTTTGTAGCGTTTTTCTGGCCACTTGAAGTTCCGTGTTATGCTAAATGTTTCATTATTCCATCTAAATTTATTTGTTAAAAACATCTTTTACAAATTTCTTTTAACGACTTTTGTCATAGTTTTTCCTTAATTTCGAGACGAAATTTGAAAAGTAGGGAATGTTGTAGCATTTACTATATTTCAAATCCGAAAACCCGATTCGTTTAAATTTTTTATTTTCATGAAATATTATTTTTTTATTATGATATTTCTCACAGATTTTTTATTTGTTAAGGTACAACCTCTATTTAAACGCTATATTATTATTATTATTATTATTATTATTTTTATTATTATTATTATTATTATTATTATTATTTTTAAATCATAAATAATTCATTTCAAGTTATTAACATTATTTTCATATGTGCAAATACTTGAATCCATGTTTATTTCATTGTTTAAACGTGTAATCGTTAATTTGACACATTAAACCGGGTTTGTCTAGATTAATATTTAACATTTAACATAGATAATTATGGTTATTTTAAATTAATTTTTATCCTGAGTATTTTATGTGGTATCTTTTATTAAAAGAAGAGCATCTTTTTAGCATATTCCAAACACAATTTTCTCTCCAAGACTTACCTACTTAACCCCCTTATAATCACAACTATAAATATCCCCTTTTCTTTGGTCAATCTTCTTCTTCTCTCTCCAATAATAATTCTTCCAGTGGTGTTTTTAATTTATATTTTCTTGTGTTTGTTCATCTCAAGATCACAAGTTAGGCATAAAGTTTTGTTCATATTTGCTTGTCTTTGTTCTTTTGTTTCTTCTTATTTTCTTATTGTTATAATGATCCTAATACCATCACATAATTACGTTTATGATCCCACCAAATATATACACTATGGTGTATAGGGTGGAGGACACAAAGAATATAAGGTTACAAGATGATCCTTAATGGTCACACCTTAACATGTTCTTACTTTCTTAAGTTTTTATTTGTTTTATTTATTTTAATTCATGAACCATTAGGATTTTGATGACACATGAACAAACTTATTGTATTTATCAAACCAAAAGTGGTTCATAATTTGTTTTATCAAAATTCATAAAAAACATTGTTGTTTACAATGTTCCAAATTTAACATTAGATATGTTCGACAAAGGTCGAGCGATAACTTGGTCATAAAAATAGGTAAAATGAAAGGAAAAATCCTATAATTAACTTTATTGAGTTATGATTATAACGAATATTTATTTATATTTTCATTCCTTCGTATGGCATCACAATCATTATTTTAAATTTAGTGCGGAGATTTGTACCCTATGTGAAGATCATTTTAGCCTATCTTGGCTCCGAATTTGGGCAAACTTTCTAGAAGCAAAGTTTTTCCTTACACATTAATTTAGTTGACTGGAGAATTATATAATTTTTGAGAAGTTATTGATATTACTTTATACATTTTTGCAATCGGTGACAGAAATCTGTCCAAAACTGATTTCGTTTTTCTTATATTTTTGTTAACTATAGTTGTGTTATTTAATACATATATGTTTCTCTGACCTTTATTTATCTAACACACTCTAAAGAAGCCTTAGTTACATGGATTTAGAGACTACTCATTAGGACTCACCCAAGTTTAACCAAAGACCCGATATATTCATTCACCAATCATGGTGAATCATCACACTCCCCTTCTTACTATTTTACATATTGGGGGCTTTATGCGTAAAAGCTTTATTATTTATTTATTTATTTATTATACAAGTATATACTCAAACAAAATTCCGCTATTTGAGTAGTTATGATATTTCTCGATTAGTTGCTAATTGCTAAATGGCTATGTGCTTATAGTTTTTGTGGTTGGTTAGTATCTCATCCTTATCCTCATTGTATGATCATACACCGTATGTGTAAAAAAATGTCCGAATCTAGTGGCATGTTGAAAAGACACTTTTACTTTATGTTTTGTTAGTTGATGTAATACACATTATCGCAAGGAATTGTCATTTGTATCATTATATATATCTTTAAACTTGTGATTACTTGAACACTATTGTTGAAAAAAATATATGTATATATATATATATATATATATATTTACGCATATCGCAGGTAGCTACATGGGATTATTGAATTTGCAAGACATTAGTTATACCTTAGGTTTAATAAAACAAAGAATAATTTGCTAGTTTGAGTTTGATTTATTGTTTTGAATTATTTTGTTTTGTGAAACACTTGTGTACGATGATTTGAATGAATAAATTAGAAATTGACACTTATTATTATTTTTAGTGTCTTTAAGCTATGATAAAGATTATGTCGTGCCCTGGCTTGTTCTGCCATAGGTTGTGGTTTGACATAACACATGTCAGTTATATATGGATTCTCAGACTTCTCATTTTTGTTAGTTGTAAGGCTCCGGACCCGGCAACCCTACTTGACGTGTGATTTACTCAACAACACAGATTTAAATCATAGTTAATTAAAACTTTCGCGAATAGTAAAAACTTCAACCATTCATTCAATATTCTTAATTTAAATAAATATTCAAACATGTATTTAAAGTTCAAATATCACAAAAAATCATAACAACTTCTTTCTTCAGATGCCATCTTCTTTTTTTTTCTGTCATGTGTGCTCATCAAGCTAGCTACTTCATTCTATTTGTTTGTGTGCATACTAAAAGTCAGCTACGCTGAGTAACTTCCTGTTTAAAAAGTCATAGGTTATACATTTTCCACATACACATTCGTATATGAAAATACATTCTACAAAAACCTACACTTACAAACTTTCTTACTTTCTTACATTCTACCATCCAACATTCTTCGCGGATATTATAAGAGCTACTTGCTAATTTGTAAGGCCCCGCTCCCAGTGCCCTACTATACATTGGGTTTACTCATAAACACGGTTATAAATATCAGAGTGAATTAAAATTTTTCGCGAAAATAATAAAAGCCAACCATATGTTACATAATCATTCAAATCTTTTCATAACAATCTAACCTTTGTCTTTAAACATAATATAAAAGTCATATTAAAACATCATAACATTCTTCTCAAGCCGCCAGTATCTTCAGTCCAATGCCATGTGTCTTCATTCAAGCTAGCTGCCTTAGCTTATTCACATGCGTGCATACTAAAAGTCAGCTACGCTGAGTGACATCTAGTTAATCAGGCAACATTTAATATGTTTATGTGCTACATACTTAACCTACTTTACTTTCTTTCGTACATGCATAAGTACATACCTTCATTCTTACTTTCATACTTTCGTTCTTTTATACTATCATATTCTATCTTACTTTAGATACATACGTATATGTTTTAAAGAGCCTTTCGCCCTATAACCTCTCAGATGTTATTAGGGTCTGCAACCCTTAAAGAATCTTTCGCCATATAACCTCACATATATTATTAGGGTCTGCCACCTTTAAAGAGCCTTTCACCCTATAACCTCACAAATTATTAGGGTCTGCCACCCTCCTTTCACATATATTATTAGGGTACGCCACCCTCCTTTCACAGATATTATTAGGGCCTGCCACCCTTTTACCATACAACCATACATACCTTTCTTTATATTTATAAACTTTCATACATACTCTTAATATTTTCTATAACATTCATATATCATTCATACATAAATCATAAAACAATCCCATATCATACACTTACAACTTAAGGTATGTGTATTAACTAATCACATCGAGTACGCACACAGCCCCAAAAACATAATAAGGAAATGGGGCTAGAAACTCACCTGTGTCATGTGCCTCTCAGAGTTAATGGTAATACCCCTCCTTAGGTAACTGTGTAATAATTATAAGTATCAATTAACTACCTCTACTATGCCATCCTTCAATTTTATTGTAACGCCTATGTATAGGGGTCCAGGGGCAGCGCCCCTGGCAGCGGGGTCTAGGGCAGTAGCCCCTACTAGGGTCCATGGGGCAGAGCCCTTGTCTGGGGTCGAAATTCATCAGAAAACTGAATTCTGAACCAATCTAATCGAATTTCAGTTCTAATCGAATGGAAATTCTAATCGAATGACTGATTCTAATCGAATCTATTTACCAATTTAATTCAATTACTTTGTCCATTCGATTAGATGACTTTTTCCATTCGATTCTATTACCTTGCCGGTTCATTTCGATTACTTTACCCATTCGATTCGATTACTTTGTCCATTCGATTCGATCACCTTTCGTTCGAATTTGATTTTATTCCCTTCACTTTCCAGCCTTTCTTTTCGACTTGTTTTGCCCTTCTTGCATAAGAAACGGGCCTAGGACTTTAACCATATTGTTTCCTTGCATTAACTTGGTCCAAACGTTACCCGTTTGTTCCGTTTCATTCCAAACATCTCGTTTATGTTCAAGTTTACATTTTTCTTGCATAATAAGGCCTGATTTGCCTTAGTATTAAATGTTAGGGAAACCGACCTCAAAATTTAACCTTTGCATCTAAAACGTACCATGTAGGTTTTGTTTTGCTTTGGCTTAGATTCAATCACGCGAATCTGGACGTTTTTGTCTTGTTGTTTAATGATGTTTAACACGAACCCAACCTTCCTTCAGCACAGATCTAGGTCCGAAATGATGAGTGTGTTTGTGTCTGTTTTTGAGTGTGTATGGAGGCTGGAAGATGGAAATGAGGGTTTAGGGTTTCAGGGAGGTTTAAGGGGGTTTATATACCCTTAAGCCCATGGATCTAAAACTCATCACCACTATTTCATCTTTTATTGTCTAAGCCCATACTCTATTATATTTATTTAACTCAACTAAATAATAACACACCATTAAGTAACAAAGTTATTTTTATTTTTTATTATCAAAAGTGGGATGTTACATTATTCTTCACAAGTACTAGCTGGGACCGCCCCTATTCTTCACAAGTATTAGTTGGACTTGCTACCTATTCTTCGCTACTATTAGTAAGACTTTCTACCTATTCTTTGCAGCTATTAGTAGGACTTGCTACCTATTTTTCGCGAGTATTAGTGTGGCTCGCTTACTATTCTGCGCAAGTATTAGTAGGACATGCTACATATTCTTTGTGAGTATCCTAAGGGATCGCTTCTAAGTTCTTTCGATTCTTACATTCTCTCATTCTTCCAACAGTTATGTATACAAATATATAATTTAACATTCAAGACACACAATCCAACATAGGCATGTATATTTTATTCTACACATAAAGTATGCACATAGCCCCAAAAATGTTTAAGGATAAGGGGAGGGGGCTAGAAACCCACCTGAATATTGAGGCGTTCTGAATTAACTATGATCCCTTTCTTTAATTGAGCATGACCTACTATTTAACATACACAATGTAACATCCCGAAATTTCAAGAATAATATTTAATATGTTATTTATGTTGGAAGAATCAAATTGAGTTAGTATATTCATAAAATATTAATAAAGATAGAAGATGGTAGGCAAGTTAAATGAAATGGATTATGGACTAAAAATGAAAGATGGGCTTAAGGGATTATAATTACCCCTTACACCCTAATCCTTTCCATTTTCATCCATCTCTACACCATAGCATACACTTTCAAAAACACACACTTAAGCCAATCACTCTCTACTCTAATATATTCAATGATCTAAGACCAACTGAAGGTAAGAAATTATATATCTCTGCTGACCCACGTATTAGGAACCGACACTACATCCAAGGGATGCCGTATGAGCCATTTGGATCTAGATCTAGCTTATTTCGGGTGGTTAATCAACCAAATACGAGCTTAAAGACCACTTTAGCTCAAATCTGGACACCCCAAAGCTACTCAGACCATAAACGATCAAACCCCGACCAACCATGTGGTTAACGGCGGCTGACGATGCCGGAATTGAAAAAAACTTCAAAAACACGTATTTAAGAGCTGGACAGAACTTATGCGCCATATAAGTATATACGCTGCATAAGTTTACCCATCCGTGTATGTATTCAGCAACGTGTAAGTATAACAGGAGGTAAGTAGTGCGTATATGTATAAACGCCGTGTATGTATGACTTATACGTTGGAACACTTATTTTCCAAGAACAACTTATACATTGGAACACTTATACACCAAGAACAACTTAAACGTTGGAACACTTATGCGTTGAGGAGAGCTTATACGGACTTGTTATGACTTTAAAAAATAAACGAAAGATAGACAGCGTATGCGTAAGTAAACGATAGACAAGGACTTATACGATGTATGAGCTAAATATAAGTAAATAATTAATAATGAAAGGTAACGTTTAAAATGGAGATTTGATTTGATTAAATAATTGAATTTCAGATTTTTGATGAGGTTTTTAGTAAATACTTATTAATGAAAATAAAGACTTATTAATCCCAGCCAGGGGGCTCTACCACTTGGACCCCGCTAGGGGCTGCCGCCCCTAGAACCCTGCTTCCAGGGGCGCTGCCCCCGGACCCCCGTAGCTAGGGGTTTTAATAACTTAGAAATATGGTATAAGTAAAAGTAGTTACTTGATACTATGATTAATACACAATTAGCCATTCACAACTCAAGAAGGGCATAATAGTAAATTCAGAAAGGAATCACTTACATGTGAGTTTCTAGCCCCACTTCCTTTCTATGTTTTTAGGCTGTGTGCATACTCGAAGTGATTAGTTAATACACTTACCTTAAATGATAAGTGTATGATATATGAATGTGTTAAGAATAATGTATGAATACTATATGAATGTGTTATAAATGATCTATGAATGATTTAGGAAATGTTAGGAGTACATGAATATGGAAGTAATGAACGAAAGTATGAAGGTATGGTTGGATGGAAATAAGGGTACCATACCCTAATAATATCCAAGGATGGAGGGTACCGGACCCTAATAATATCCGAGGATGGAGGGTACTGAACCCTAATAATATTCGAGGATGGAGGGTACCGTACACTAATAATATCCGCAGTATGTAAGAAGAAATGCTCTTTATTATAGGAGATTAGTTATGAAAGTACGAAAGAATTAACGTATGTATGGAAGAATAATAAAGTAATTAATACGTACCTTCGAGCACGTTTATGTGTATGCAAGTATGTTATCTGATGAACTAGAACTCACTCGGCGTAGCTGACTTTTAGTATGCACATAGATGAATAGATTGAAGCAACTGGCTTGAGAGGGGGACACATAGCATGATCAGAAAGGACTGGCATCTAAAGAAGATTTGTCATGATGATTTAATAAACTAAATTATGTTATGTTTTAAAGACAAGTTGAATGTTTTGTAACGAATGATTGAAGTTTTATTATTCTGTGAAAGTTTTTATTAACTCTGATATATAGAACTGTGTTTATGAGTAAATCCAACGCCAATGTAATGCATCGAGATTGGGGCCTTACACACAAACATTAATTTACCACTTTACCAACTATGCGTTACTAGAGATTTACAAAATCATGGATTCATAAATCTGGATTTGCAAATATGGGCCAATTTGCATTTGCATGTCTGCCCACTAGCATTTGAAAGTCTGCCCAATTTGCATTTGCAAGCTTGCGCTAATTCGCATTTTCATTTCTAGCCAATTTTCAATAGAAGTCTGGGCCAATTCGCATTTGCAAGCCTGCCCAATTTGCATTTGCAATTTTTTCAAATTTACATTTGTCTATATGCCTAATTTGCATTTGCATGTCCGGCCAATTTGAATTTGCAAGTCTACCAAATTTGCATTTGAATGTCTTCCCAATTTGCATTTCATGTCTAGGCTAATTTGCAAACCATACTTTCTTCCAAATCTGATCCATATTTTCCTATCCTTGTTTACATAAAGCTTGGGACTTTTTTGAGCTTTTCATCCCGATATAGTGTGACACAAAATTCCATGTAAAACTGACTTTGTATTGGCACATCACAACATAAGGCGGAAATGCCGGGGCGTGAGCTGATTGCTAACAGCTCTCAAGGTGCTATAATACAATAATTTAAAAGTCACAATATCTATTTTATTTAGTTAAATATCCAACTAAATTCAAATACAAAGTACAACTCATTTGAATACAATGAATACAAATCTAATTCTTGATTATAATTCTTCTAACTTAATTCTTCACTAAGTTGTTACCAAATCTTGCAACTAGTTCAAACAGTAACCTGCATATGCGCATAAAATAGAAAGGATTGTCAACAACACATGTTGAGTGAGTAAAACGCCAGTTTAAGATACTACTACAATAATAATAATATTAATAATAATAATAATTATTATAATAATAATAATAATAATAATAATAATAATAATAATAATAATAATAATAATAATAATATATTAATGTTGGGTCAAGGTTTTGTGGATTGTACTTAATATTGTAAGTTTGGGCTTTGGCTTTGGGTTGTATGTGAGCCGATAACACTTATGTGTTCTCGGTGGGCTTTTTGTGGTTGGGCCGGCCATAGTTGGTTGTTATCCCTATATATAGAGATGTGATGTATATGGTTAAAGGTTGTTCATTCCAAGTATTTTGTTCAAGTATTGTAAGTGCTTAAGCACCCGACATATTCAATAATATACGTGTGTTTTAAAGAAATCGTGTGTTATCTTCTAGTTCTTGTTCGTGTCTTTGAATCACCGAGTGTTGGTATTCCTCACCAATACTCGTTTAGTTGATATCATATTGCAGTGATCCAGATTCGGGACATACAATTGGTATCAATACTCGTTTAGTTGATATCAACACTCCAAAATTTTCGAAAGTTTGTTGCAACAAAACTGGAAAGTTTGGAGTGTTCGGCCAAGATTAGTTCTAATCTAAACTTGGTTTTAGGCCTAACTTAGTTTTCAGCGAAAACTTGCCCAAAAATCAGAGATTTCGGTCAACAGATTTGGTCAACAAACTCAGTTCTCGGTCAGCAGCCTGTCAACGCATTGAGTTCTCGGCTAAGGGTGGTTTTCGGTAAAGGAATTGGTCAACAAGAGTGGTTTTCGGTCAATCTTGGTCAACCAACTGAGTTCTCGGTCAAAAGTTTGGTCAACATTTGGTTCTCGGTTGACTCTAGGTTCTCAGTCAACTTTTAAGGGTTCTCGGTCAACGTGTCTCAGTATTTTCAGCCCAGACTGTTAGTGTGGGCTTGTTTTCTTGGATTTAGCTGTTGGACTTAATTTTTAATTGGATCAGTTACCTAATTGCAATGGCCCAGTTAACTAATGGCAACAGCTCTATCAACTCGTCACTTCACCAAGAACTTGACTCCATCATGGGCACTGCTACTCGTATACCCTGTTTATTGTCCCACGAGGGGTTCAGTGAATGGAAATTCCGTTTCGAACACTATGCCAAAATGAAAGATGCGAAAATTTTGAGAAGCATTGTGAGGGGACCTCAAATGATCACTTATCAAAGACAAAATTCAGACAAGGTTCTTGTAAAGCCGGTTGCTGACTATGATGATGATTTTGCTAAGCTTGAAGAAGATGAGAAAGCTCTCTCAACTCTAACCATGGAACTTTCACCCGAGATTACTCTTCAGTTTAGAGAACTCCGAACAGCTAAGGAATTGTGGGCCGCACTGATAGAGGTTTATGAAGGAAATGAGGATATGAAAAGAAGTCACCAAGATCTGCTGAGATAAAAGTTTAACATGTTTAATCATGTTCTGGGAGAGACACTGGAGTCCCAACTTCAAATATTTATATCTCTTGTAACTGAAATGAGAACTGCTGGAATCTTTCTACAAACCTCAGAAATTAACAACAAGTTGGTGAATTCTCTGCCTAAGAATTGGGACATGAATGTTGCAGTTATCAAAAAGACTAAAGACCTCAATAGAATGAGCATAACTGAGATGATTTCTACTATTAAAGCCTGTGATATGGATGATAAACAGCGGGCAATAAATAATGCTAGTTCTTATAGTGCTGCTGGATATAACGTTGCGTCTAATAGTGCTCTCATGTCGCAAGATAGCTTCTCACTATTCAAGCCTACTCAACAACCACCACAGGGAAACTTTCAGATGTTTTCATCTACCCTTGGTCAACCATCATCATCCAATTCACCCAACTCAGCTCCAGTATTTTTCACCAAGTCTGGTCAGTCTACAAATGATTCTGGTAAGACCACTCCAAGTCAGAACTTCAGCCAGTTTCCCACTATACCAAAAGAAACTCAAGAGAATATCGCATTAATGGCGGGATTTATGAATTGTTACCATGCCTTTCTAGCCAGAGATTTGGTTCAACCCATGGCTGCTACTAAACTAGATCAGATTCATCCTGATGATGTTGAAGAAATGGACATCTCGTGGAAATTTCCATGGTGGTTTTCCGTGCTAAGAAGTTTACCAGAAGGACGGGTTAAAATAATTGTAACATGCCGAATAATCAAATGGTGGGTTTTAACAAAGAGACTCTCAGGTGTTACAACTATCACGAGCCGGGTCATTTTGCTCATGAATGCACTAATCCGGCTAAAGATGGGAATACGGAAAGGGCTTTTGTTCCAGTTAGAAATGCTCGGGGTGAAACTGGAGGTAGTTTGGGAAATGGAGAAAGAAGTATGGTTGCTCAAACGTTCTCTTGGGAAAATCAGATGGTTGTGCTAAACAATGGAAATCAGACTACTAATTTCGCAACTGTTGAAGACTCGGAAGAAGAAAACATTGCTGAGGAGAAGGTCAAGGAGCTCCAGTTTGCATACATGGCATTCACTTCTCCAGATTCATCTGAGGTACGTTTTCAACCATGTTCTTTAAATTGTGGTGATAAAATAGAAATGTATAAACTTCATAATGACAGTCTAAGTAGAGATATGGAAATAATAAAATCAGAGAGCTTCAAACTTAAGAAAAATGAAAAGGGATTTTTAGACAAAATTGAATCTCTTAACAAGGACATTAAGAAACTTAAGTCTGATTTTAGCATAAAGAGCTGTCACCATTGTGACGCCAAACAAGAAATTGCTGAGTTAACTGCTAAACTGGAAGCTTCCAAGTTAGAAATCTTAAATCTAACTAGTAAGTTTGAAAAGGCAAAATTTAATTTTAATAAATTCGAAGGTTCTAGTAATATAGTTAACTCAATGATTGAAAACCAACTATGGTGGAAAGAAAATGAAGGGCAGGGGATATGATTCAGTCAAGTTCCCCACCATACAATCACAATTATGTCCCTACTCCTGTCCCCAAAGAACAGGAAGAAAAGATAAATGATATGAAGTATGGTAAATAGGACAAAGGTGATGGAACCAGCTCTGCTGATGCTGGTTCGTCTACTTTAAATATGAACGATTCTAATGTATCTACTTCATGTGCAGATAGAATAATTGTGAAGGAATGGACTAATGAGGATGACGACTCGTTTGATAATAATGATGTTTCTGATATTTCTTTAGAACTTCCTGTTTTGAATTTTGTTATTCCGACTGTTTGTGTGGGATCTGTTTTAAAGAGCAAGGATTCTTGTGTGGTTGATTCGGTTGAGATTTTAAACTCTAATAATGTGGTTCATATTAAAAACAAAACTTCAAAAATTTCAAAAACATCAGAAAAATATGTTGCACCAAAGTTTGTTAAGGAGGGATGCTCTAATGACAAACAAGGTGATAAGTTTAAACGGGGGAATATGAATTCTCGCAAATCTAAGCAGACTGGTCTACACAACCAGTCCAGACAAGGAGCTGACCAAAATGAGTTTTTCATAAAACGTCAAACATGTTTTAATTGTGGCACTCCTGGTCATATTTCCAGAAATTGTCCACATCGTCCGTACATTCCCTACTACGGGTTTTATCAAAGGAATATGCCATATATGCCTCGTAATGCTTACAGACAAGGATTCAGGAATTATCCAGCTAGTTCCTTTGACGATGATTGGAATCGAAACAAATCTGGCAGGTTTAGTCCTCATCAGACCGAACCTAACAGGTCCAAAAGAATGGTCAGAAAAGATGTTTCAAATTCAAATTTTAGTATAAATACTAAGACTAAGTCCAAACAGGAGAAAAGGGCGGATTCGTGTCCTCCCACGTCCAAATAATCGCAGGTTATGACAACCATTCGTACATACAAATCCAAGTCACACAGACATAGATGGTTGCCTAAATCTCCGGCAAAAGACTCAACAAAATCTATTTTTGATGATCAAAAGGATATGTCATGGCAATCTGTAACAACTGTAGATGAGTCAGGGTCACCCAGTGTAAGTATGGACTGGGTACCAAAAACTAACTAATCCCGCACTTTGTGCAGGGACAGCTATGGAGGAATATCATCAGACATTGGTATGTTGATAGTGGTTGTTCCAGGTACATGACAGGAGACATTACCCAGCTACACGACATTCAAACACTTAACGGTGGGTACGTGTCTTTTGCGGGAGGTGAAAAAGGAAAGATCACTCAGAAGGGTACTGTAAGTAACAATGTTTTAAAGTTTGAAAACGTTAATTTTGTTTCAGAATTGAAGCATAGTCTTTTGAGCGTGTCACAAATTTGTGACAAAGATTTTTCAACTCATGTTACTAAAAAGGAGTGCTTAATTCTGAATCCTGGTATAATCATACCTGAAGATTGGATCCTTGTTCGATCACAATGTAAAGATAATGCCTATGTGATCGACATGAACAAAAATGTTCCTGACGAAATAACATGCTTGTTTTCAAAAATGTCGGAACATAATGCGATGCTTTGGCATCGTCGGCTTGGTCATGCTAATACTAAAACTTGAATTGTTTTCCTAAAAACAATTTAGTGCGTGGTTTACCAATCAAGGATTTTGTGACCGTTGAAAAATGTGTGGCTTGTGTTTTGGGAAAACATCATCGAAAATCTCACAAGCCAAAATTGATTAACACCATTTCATCTGTTTTTCAACTACTTTATATGGACCTTTTCGGGCCAGTTCATGTTCTGAGTTTGTCTCGTAGCTCTTATTGTCTTGTTATTATTGATGACAACTCACGTTTTACATGGGTATTTTTCTTGTCAAGTAAGAGTGTAGGTTCCCTGGACGGATTGCACGAGATATCGCGGTCTACTCAGGTGCGGAATCCCTGCGTAGATCGTTACGAGTGTAGAAAGCAAATCAAACAAACACGATATGATAAACGAACACGTTATATTGATAACCGAACACGTGATACGATATCACTATTACAGACTCGTGAACCAAAACTGCTAACAACTATCACACGATTCACTCAACAACTCATTAACCAACTATCCGTAACCTATATATAAATACACGACAACTTCGCCTGATATGTTCAGGCGAAGTTGTCCATAACTTCGCTTGTTCAACAAGTTCGCCTAGGCGAACTTGTTGACAACTTTGCTTATACAAAAACATAAATAACATTACAGACTCGATTACAGACACTAGACTATGAACTACTGACATTTATGCACCAACAGACTCCCCCTTGGCAGTAGCTTCATATCTTGATCTTTAAGCTCTTGTCTTGTAATCATGTATCTTCACGCATGCACTCCTTCTCTAACACATACCGTGACTACTCGCTGATATTTCCTTGCTTCATCCTTCCAAGCAGGAATATAGAATATCTTCTTTTCATTCAACACTTGCAAATCAGCTTTCGATAAGTTAACAAGATGCATCGGATCATACACCCTCAGCACTTCTTGTTCGTCTTCATCTTCCATCACGGCTTCAGCAGTCTGGCAATCAACGTACCACCATTTTAGATTCTTCAACACATCTTGAGGCATAGTCTTCATTGGAACCTCCTTGATGCATCGGATCGGTTTGTACTTCATCACCATCCATGGCTTGCCATCTGCTCTCATTCCCCTTTCTGTATCCTCCACGAGCTTTCCCTTCTGTGGCTTTAATAATTCAAACTTCTTCTCTTTTATGCTTTCTTTCCACACGATCTTCCCAATCACTCTTGCCATGTTGTCGTCACTTCTATTTATCAGGCCCAACCTGGCCAAATCCTTCACCTCATATTCCGGCAACGTATTGAGAGATCTCAGGGTTCTTTTGAAGTATTGAATACCATCATAACGCTTCACCACAAACAACTTCATCTGTTCATCATATATCCAACAGATAATTCCCTTCTTCGACTCAGCATAGCCTTTGATGTTATAACTCTTCTTGAACATGGCTGGAACAGCAGGCTTCTTGGTCTTAATAAACCAATGAGCACAGCCTTCCTTCCACCTAGGCTGCTCCTCCCACTCAGTCTCATCATTCTCCATCTCTGTACCAATATCGGCTTTCTCAACATCTGGGATCTCGTGTTCAACATTTTCTTCTACTATCTCACCCTCTTCAATCTCATCTTCAATCACAATTTGTGCCAATCTTCTCAATATCCTCAAACGGCAGCACATCATCATCAAACATATCATCATCTTCTAGCATATCATCATTCAATTCCTTCAACGCATCTATCATATCATCATCATCAACCATCACCACCTCATCACCACCAACTGCACCCGCAGACTCCCCCTGAGCTGTGGAAGTCCCAAAAGCTTGAGTAGTTCTTGGCAACTCACCACCTGCACCTTTCGGTGCATTGGGATCATCGTCTCTGTCGTTTCTCTTCTTAGTCCTTAACTCGTCGCCTCTACAGCCTGTCTCCCCCTGAGATGCCAAGAACGCCTTCATAGCATCTATAATCCTCCCATGCTCAACCAGGAGGGACGACTGTAGTTGATTTTCTGCTACAAGGCGTTGTATTTATATAGGTTACGGAATCCCTGCGTAGATCGTTACGAGTGTAGAAAGCAAATCAAACAAACACGATACGATAAACGAACACGTTATATTGATAACCGAACACGTGATACGATATCACTATTACAGACTCGTGAACCAAAACTGCTAACAACTATCACACGATTCACTCAACAACTCATTAACCAACTATCCGTAACCTATATATAAATACACGACAACTTCGCCTGATATGTTCAGGCGAAGTTGTCCATAACTTCGCTTGTTCAACAAGTTCGCCTAGGCGAACTTGTTGACAACTTTGCTTATACAAAAACATAAATAACATTACAGACTCGATTACAGACACTAGACTATGAACTACTGACATTTATGCACCAACAAAGAGTGAAACTGCAGATCTCATCAAGAAGTTCATTGTGCTCATGTAATATCAACTAAATCTGAAGCTGAAGGGAAATCGTTGTGACAACGAAACAGAATTCAAGAATGCGACTCTGAATCATTTCTACTCAGAAAAGGGGGTGCTTCGTTAGTACAACGCGCGGGTACTCCTCAACAAAATGGTGTGGCTGAATGAAGAAACCGAACCCTTATCGAAGCTGCAAGAACAATGTTGTGTGACTCCAAATTGCCACTGTTCTTTTGGGCAGAAGCTGTTAACTCGGCATGTTATGTTCAGAATCGGGTAATAATCAACAAATCGAAGATGAAGACGCCATATGAAATTGTTTACGGTCATCAACCCACGGTTGCACATTTCAGAGCGTTTGGTTGTCCATGTACTTTACTAAATTTCGAAACCACACCAAAGTTTGGGGCTGCAGCCGATGAGAGTTATTTTGTTGGGTATGCGGGAAATACAACTTACAGGGTTTACAACAAGTCCACCAAACAGATTATAGAGTCTTATGAAGTTCGTTGGTTGGAAGAAAATGAGACTGATGCTCGTGTCGGTCCCGACTGGTTATTCGATTACAATGAATTTTTCAAACCATTCAATGTGTTTCCAGTCAACAACTCCGAAGTTCCATGTAATTCCACGGTGGAAGTTGCAACGGAAAATCCACAGACTGTGTCTCATATTTCTCCACTGATTGATGATGATACTATAGAATCGAATGTGGTTTCACCTGCTACTGACAGGCAGTCCACCAATATTCCAGAACCTGAATGCTCGCCAAACACGAGTGAAAGTGCAACCAATGTTGAGGGGGAGAGTTCTATTAGTCAGATCTTCGAGAGAACCTTGTTTCCCGATGACATTCCAAATAAATATGTCGCCGGCACCTCATACTCTCACAGCACGGCAACATCTGGATGGAAAAACCCTCTTGTTGATGATATCAAGAACTTGTCAAATTTGCAACACAACGGTGATGTATCTGAACAGTTAATTCCATCAAGAATTCAGAAAGATCATCCATAGGTCCAGTTGAAGCGGGAGTGTCCACCAGAAGCCAAACCGGACACATAAACAGTTGTATGTTCTTGTGTTTCATCTCTCAAATTGAACCTAAAAATGTAGAAATGGCTCTTCAAGAACCAAGTTGGGTCGATGCGATGCATGAAGAGTTGAATCAGTTTGATAAGTCGAATGTCTGGAGATTGGTTAAACTGCCAGAAGGAAAGAAAGCTCTTGACACTAGATGGGTTTTCAGAAACAAGCAAGATGACACAGGGGTTATTGTACGTAATAAGGCTAGATTGGAAGTTCGAGGTTTTGCGTCAGGTTGAGGGATTAGATTACACTGAAGTCTATGCCCAGTAGCTAGACTTGAAGCTGTTAGAATCTTCCTGGCATATGCTTCGTTCATGGGGTTCACTGTGTATCAGATAGATGTCAAGACTGCGTTTCTGTATGGAGAAGTTAAAGAAGAGATTTACGTTGATCAGCCGCCTAGTTTTGTTAATTCCAAGAAACCAGATCAAGTCTACAGACTAGACAAGGCCTTGTAAGGGTTACATCAGGATCCTCGAGTGTGGTATGCTACACTGACCAAGCACCTTCTTGATCATGGGTACAAGCGGGGAACCATCGATTAAACTCTTTTCCGGAAAACTGTCGGAAAAAATTTGATTCTCGTACAGATTTATGTTGATGACATCATCTTTGGATCCACCAGCACTGAGTTGTGTAAAGAATTTGAGGGTGTAATAAAGAAGAGATTTGAAATGAGTTCGTTGGGTGAGATGACTACATTTCTGGGGTTACAAGTTCGTCAAAGTTCAGAAGGGATTTTACTCCATCAAGGGAAATATGTTGAGGATATGCTAATAAAGTTCGAGTTTCAAGATTAGAGTGCCAATACTCCCATGGCGGAAAGACCACTGCTATCATCTGATCCTGATGGGAGTCCCGTATATCAAACATACTACAGATCGATGATCGGGTCTCTGATGTATTCGACGGCAAGTCGTCCTGACATTTTGTTTGTAGTCTGCCAGTGTGCTTGTTTCCAGGCTAATCCTAAACTCTTTCATTTAATTGGTGTTAAACGTATTTTTAGATATCTAAAGGGACAACCGAAGTTAGGTCTTTGGTATCCCAAACAATCAGAATTTGATCTTTATGCTTTTGCTGACAGCAATTATGGTGGAGATGACATTGACAGGAAATCCACGTCAGCCGGTTGCCAGTTTCTCGGAGACCGCCTCATCTCATGGCGGTGTAAGAAACAACAAACAATGTCCACCTCAACCGCCGAAGCAGAGTATGTTGCCGCATCCGCTTGCTATTCTCAGGTTATCTGGATGCAGAATCAGTTGCTGGATTATGGTTTGGAATTTCTTGACACTCCTATTTTCTGTGATAATTATGTGGCCATTGCCATTGTGAAAAACCTTGTCCAACATTCTAAAACCAAGCACATCGATATCAAAATTCATTTTATTCATGACTGTTTCGATCGGAAATTGATTCATCTTAAACAAGTCCACACCGATAACAACGTGGCGGACTTATTTACAAAACCGGTTGGAACAACAAAATTTAATGTGCTTGTGAGTTTTCTTAAAATTCTTCGTTTCGAGGATTGAGTCTTTTTGGGGATAAATATGTACAGTTTAGTTTATATTTTTGCACAAATTTAGGGTGAGGAAAATCAAAAAACCAAAAAGACAAAAATAGTGTGCGTGTGTTAAAAATCAAAAAGACAAAAATAGTGTGCGTGTGTTGTTTTTATTAAAAAAAATATTTGAATATAATTCATTCTCGCTTAAAATTATGTCGGTTGCTCAAGTCTGAAGGACATATACTCGTATATGGTTGGTCCGGTGTTCTACTTGTAGTTTCACAGGATAGCCATTTACCCAACGACTGAAAGCACCCGGGGCGATTATGTTGTGTTTTGTGTTCTGTGCTCTTTCACTTAAAATTATGTCGACAAATTTGAGTTGGAAGGACATGCATATATATGCATGGTTGGTCCGGTTAACCACTTTTGGTCATACAGGACAGCCATTTACCTAAAAGCTTGATAGTGACCGGGGTGACTTAATACTTAACACGTATGTTTCTTTTGTAAATCCTTGGGAAATGATATTACTATTCAGTTAACAGCTTCAAAAATATTTTCAAATGAAAATTGATTCAACCTTCGGAAAATGATAGATAAATTGTTTTTGTGTGCCTAACGAGTGAAGTTATTAAGCTTAAAAGGCTCTAGAACAGTCATTGATATTGTATGGTAGCTTTCCATGATGCGTAAAAGTTGAAGTGATATAAACAAAATTGCTGAACTTAATGTGGAGAATCATTTTGAAGACAGGTGCATGTCTCCAGGTACATTTTTCCGAATGATAGGCAGAAAAGCAATTACCCAGTCATACACAAGCCCATTAATGTCTTGATCACCAAAAACATTGTTGCTTTTGTATTTAAAAAAAATCAGCAAAAGAGTTTTTATAAGTCACGTATCTATTATTAAATTAACTTTAATATAGGCTTAAAGGGACAAACTAGAACTACAGAGATGGGGGCACACAAGTAAGTCCTGTCATATCTCGAATGAAAGGTTTGTCAGTTTACTGGCACTAAATCCAACGTTCAACCTTAAAGCCTAAAACTTTGTGTTTAAAAAAACTTTTGATCAAGCACTAGGGGGTTGGAGTCAAATTGGGGTGATCTGGGGAAAGCCAAATACGCTTTGAGAAGAGATAGGAGGCACCACAGGTCCATATGTGATGTCCATCTAAGCTTTATGCCGAACTGAACCCTAATCATATCACTGATGCAATGAAAATCATACTAAGTATGTTATACCTGCTATCAACCTGTCTCTTATGTCATAATAACGCTGAACATGAATCCTTGTGAAAGCCTCTTAAATGATATGATTTCATGTTCGGATCTTTTCATAAAAGGGCGGCAGTTTTGCTAAGAACTGAAATTTGATCCCGACTTTATAAATTCAAGGGAGTTATTATGCATATTTATGTGGATTTTTTTTTGTTTTTGGTTTATTTTATTTTGTTTTGTCTTGCCTAATTTTATTTTTTTCTCGAAATTACTCTCCTAGAAACGTTCGTGTGAATTAAGGTTATTTTTAATTTTGGGCTTGGAAATATATAGGTGACTCTATTGTTTGGTCATGATCCTAGTTGGGCTGCCCTCTGTCCTCGGCCTGCCTTGAGCCCATTAAGGGTTTTCGGCCTGCTTTGATTTTGGTATAAATTATCTCAAAGTTGTTGTTAACAATTATTGTCTTCATCTGATTAAAAGAAAAAAAAAATCATCTTTTCTCTCAAAGTGTTATAGCCGATATCTAAACCCTTGTCACTAATCATCTTTCAGCGTGTTCCCATTTGCTTAGTAGGTAATTAACAAGATCATATGGGACCTATGTACCAACAGAGGCATATTTGATGATCTCCATGAACTGATTTCATGGATGGTTTGGTGAATTAAGATTGGATTTATGAGTAAAAAGAAGTTTTGATTGACTTATTAGTGTTTAATTAAGGGTTTTCGGTTGATTATTAGTGAGTTGTTGCAAGTTTAATGGAGGTTTTAGGGATCTCGGTGGGTTGAAGACGATTACACGTTTCCCAAGGTGGAATCCAAGGGGTTCTCTGTCCCCAGCTGTCAAAGAGTTCTCAGTTGACATTCGTTGACCGAGAACCCCCTATCTTGACAGAAAACTTCGAACTCGGTCAAGTCTTGACCGGGAACCCCTGTTCTCGGCTAAATGTTGACCGAGAACCCCAGTTCTCGGCTAACTTTCATTGACTTTTGTTGACCGATAACCAATATGTTGACCGAGAACTCACCCATTTGACCGAGATCTCTCATGCTGGGCCTAATTCTCACTGACTGGGCCAAAACCTTCACGGTGGTGTGAATTTGGGCCAATTTAATGTCCTTTGGGCTGTCACATGAGTTTTATTTGGGCTTGTCTCAGTTTAATAACTAAAGTTCTTTACTAATTATTGACAAATTGTTAACTACTATCAAGTTAATTTAATTATTATCTAACTTGATACGTTTGGTGCAGATATGGCTGATCAGAACCCGTTAAAGTTTGTGGAAACTCATAACATAGCTGGCCACTTGTATGATCCACCAATGGCTCACAAGGAATTCAATTCGATGATAGTCGGTCTCAATACCTGCAGGATATCTCATGCTCTTCGGGAGAACCCTGTCATTTGCAAGAAGATGGTTACTGATTTCTGGAACAATGCAAAGATCAATTCACAAGGGGCAGATGGAGTTATTTCAATCGACTCCATAATTCAGATGAAGCCGGTTGTTGTTACTGAAGCCATCATCATAGAGGTGCTTTTGTTTGGGGATCAACCTGACTACCCAACATAGTACTCTACTGCTGAGGTTACTGAAGTTCGTACAAAAATGGGTTATGAAGGCACCTATCCTCCTGCTATCATGAAATTATTTCGCCCAGACTGGAGATATCTTTTGCACACGTTCTTTACTTGTATCTCAGGAAGAATGGGGGAATCAGATGAGATCAGTCACACCCTGATGTCTGCCGTTGCTGCTCTGATCATGGATTGGAATTACAATTACTCTAAATTTGTTTTCAATGAAATGATGAGCAACCTGAAGGCAAAGAAAAAAGAAATGTTCCTGATATATCCGAGGTTCTTACAGATGATATTTAACTCTCATTACACCGACTTGGTTAAATCTGTTGAAACCTTGGACATGAAGTCTATGGGACCCAACTCCTTTGGGTTGATGAAGCAATCAAGAAAAGGAGCCAAGGTGGTTTATCAGGGAATACACACTTTGGTGAAATTTGGACGATTTGCTGAGACAGAAGCTGAGCCTGTGTTGGCTCAGGTTGCTGATGAACATGCGGTACCAGTTCAACCGCGTGTTGCTACTTTCGAACTTTCTGATGATGAAGATGATGAAACTGAACACTGTCAGTCAGATACCCCTCCAAGTACTGGAAATTTAAGTGCTTTGGAAGCTGTGAAAGCTTTATTACAGTCAACTGCTTTGAAAGCTCCTCAGTCTGTCGCTGAAGACAATGAAGAAGACATAGCTGAAGATCCAACTACAGACCTCGGTCCTCGAAAATGTAGAAAGAAAGATCCGAGGCCTGGAGTGCTGATAAATGAGTCTGAAACAACCACGACACCAACAACAAATGAAACAACCAACCTAGTTCAACATTCCACTCAACCTGAGACACCTGCTCCAGAAACACAAGCTGAACAAGATATACCTGCTAATGAGCCATCATTCCATGATTTATTGATTAGTGAGTTTGGTGATGATTTTGACTTTGATTTTGAGGCAAAAATTTCTCACACCGACACTACAGATATTTCCTCCAGCTCATCTGGCCCAGACACTAAGGGTCAGTGAAGCACCAGTATGTCAGAAAAAGTTGCCCAGATTCTGGCGATGCAGGAAACCGATCTTCAGAATAAAGGTAAAGTTGTGATTCTTGAAGATGCTCCTGTTGATGTTCATGCATTACAACGTCGGGTTTTTAAACTCGAACAAGATTCAGTAGTCAAAGATGTTCGTAGTCAGGAATTGGAGGCGGGTAATTCTGATAAAGACTCCAAGATTAAAGAATTACAGTCGAATATGGGAGAATTAACTGCACTATATCTTGACCTCCAACAAAAGCTCTTTCAAAAGTTTGGAGATGAATTTAAAGGCAGTGATGATGTAACTTCTAAAGTACCCAATGTAAGTCAAGGTGGTAGTTCTACTACTCGTCCACTTGAAAATATCGATGACTCAGAATCTCTGCAACAATATCTAGATGCTCCTCCTGTCTCCAAAGGGAAATCTGACAGAATTAAGGAGAATCTTCTTGAAAGGGAAAGAAAAAGCTGCTGGTAATGAAAAACTCAAATCAGAATGTGGAATCGTCGGATCATCCAGACAGGTTTGTTATTGAATTTCAAAAGGGCTTTAATGCTAAATATGGAGTTCGATCGGGAGTTCTGTCATGGGGTTTTGACGCGGATAAAAATATGTGGTGGGTGAAGAAGATGTCAAGAGTCACTGAATATTATAAGAAGATGAAAGATTTTAGTTCCTAGACTAAAGTAGATTTGAGTGATCTAATTAATTCTCCTTTCACAAATCCGACAAATGATAAGTGTGGTAATGATTTCTGGAATTTTCTGAGAAGTCAAGTTGATAGAGGTTTTCCAAGTATGCCTACTGCAGATTCCTTTCTGAAGAAAGCCAAGGGAGTCCTGGATCCGATGACTGGAAAAACTATGGTTAACGTAATGTGGCCAGCAACAAACAAGGCTACTCACATTCCTGTTCCTGACAAGATACCTGATGGCACATTGGATGATATGAGATTTTGGATATATGATAGTGTCACCGCCACTGTCATTATTAAGCTGAAAAAGGGAAAGGGTCAGTACAAATTCGTTGAGCCAAGAGATTTATTAAAGCTAGGAGAACGAGATATCAAGACGCTTAGTACTCATCAGATTGTTGTAGATTCGATTTTTGAGACGGCTGCTAAAGAATTCACAAGTATGGTGGCTACCATAATCCGGTGCAAGTTTTGGGCAGGTGCTTTGAAGGATGCTGATGTTGACTACATGGAGCAAGATTAAAGATAAAGCTACAAACCAAGGGGGAGATTGTTGGGTCAAGGTTTTGTAGTTTGTACTTAATATTGTAAGTTTAGGCTTTGGCTTTGGGTTGTATGTGAGCCGATAACACTTATGTGTTCTCGGTGGGCTTTTTGTGGTTGGGTCGGCCATAGTTGGTTGTTATCCCTATATATAGAGATGTGATGTATATGGTTAAAGGTTGTTCATTCCAAGTATTTTGTTCAAGTATTGTAAGTGCTTAAGCACCCGACATATTCAATAATATACGTGTGTTTTGAAGAAATCTTGTGTTATCTTCTAGTTCTTGTTCGTGTCTTTGAATCACCGAGTGTTGGTATTCCGCACCAATACTCGTTTAGTTGATATCATATTGTAGTGATCCAGATTCGGGACTTACAATTAAATAAAGAAAAATGAAAAACTGTTCCTCTGAGATAAGCAATTTAACCATAGCATATAAACAAATCACACAAATATAAAGATAGGACTATACCCTTGCCATGCATCTGGCATTGGTTACCAAAGATGAGTTGTCGGTAATCTTGATGGGAGATGAACTGGACGATGGCTACTACGACGGTCGTATAATCATACTATAATGAGAATATGTTGGACCTCTCCGAAATATATTCAAATAAAGCAAGTTAGAAAATAGCAAGTTAGACATAAACTGATATACACACAAGGATTAAACATATGTGGTTCTAATACTATATAATAGATAAATACTGTAAATACGCATATGTCCCCAAAAGATTTAAAATAAGTAAAAAGGGGAGTGATTACTCACCTTAGCAATAAGCAAATGGATAAATATGCCATGAATGGTAAGAGAATAAACGTCGCGCTCGACATGTAGCAAAGTCAATCCTAACAAGTGTAATAACGGGAATACTACGAATTAATAAGTGGGTTAAAAGAGAAACGAGGTATGAACGAGTATTGAGGATATAAAATAATTCATTTAAAGTTCAATTATAAAAAAATAACATTATAAATAAAGTAAAATAAACCCTTTAACTTAAAAATATTAAAGTTGTAATAGTTATATATATAAATAATAAGTTATTTGAGTAACTCGGTATTTGTGAAATAATAAATTTCTACATTTTTTATTATTACTAAAGATGTGTTTTAAAGTAATATCGTAAATAATAAATAATAGATAAATAACAATAATATTTATATAAAATATAATCTTTTTATAAAACACTATATTTTAATATGTTGATTAACATGGTAAATTCTAAACATATAAATTAAGTTAAAACCCTTTTTAAATACTTAATACTAAAACCTTTAACAAATTCCAATAATTATTTATAAACATATATATATATAGTTTAACAAAGGTTCAGAAAAATGATCGGCTTATAAGTCGGTTTTAAATAAAATACGGATTAATTATTATATTTGTATTATTGATAATATATTTTAAGGATTTAATAATACTTATATATTATAATAAAATGAAAAAAAATGATGCTGCCTAAAAAATACGCACCAGACGATTGGGGCAACCAGCCCGTCTAGCCATCACACGTCCACACAATCAACCAACTGCTCCAAGTGGTCAGTTGGGTTAACGATAGGAACTGTAATTTATAAGCAGACATAAAACATACTATATTATAAAAAATCCCTAGAATCAATCAATCGATCAATCCGTGCACTGATCGGTCAATTAACTATAGGGTTAATCTAATACAAACAACGAAGAACACAACCATGTAACGTATTACCTTAAACGATGCTTAAATAAAGGTTAATTAGATTCAATAGGTTCCGGACAAAGGATGATCACGAACATGTATTTAACAACTATGCTAATATAATTGGTTATAGGGGTTAGCTTAGCGAAGGTATAAGGATGGGGAGGGTGCGTTTAATTGTGATATAATGTTCGTTATGATGTATATCATTAAACGAGCTAGAGATGGTTTGCTTAAACAATGAATTAGTATCATAAACGATTTAGTTTTCTTAATTAACATCGTCGGTTAGTTGATTATGGCAAGAATAGAGATACACGTGATTCAATTTCTATGTTTAAGACGAAAATTGTGGTGCAAGCTAGTGATTTGGGTATTCGGATAAATAATACGGGTCACGGGTATGGTTAGGGGTGATGGTGTAATGGGTTTAAAGATTATAATTATCAGAAGTTGCAATTCAGTCCCTGAAGTATAGGGGTGGGAAAAATAGGGGATTAAAGTTTAGCTTAGGGTAGAAAATGCATATCTTTGAAAGTTATTTATATATATAATTTAATATTAAATTAAGAGAAATTTGCAATTTGCCTCCCTGGGTTATATCTTCGCTGGATGGAATAACCACTAAAAAAGATTTTGCGAATGTTGCGCCACTATGTTTCTCCGGCGGGTTTTTCTGACTCCTGCCGTCAGTTGGCATTCCTTTAGCTTGTTAAAATTGTTAAAACGACCCAATTACCCCTATATCTTCATCTTCATCATCTAACCCAGAAATCTTCATCCATGGCTGCCTGAATTCTTAAGTTTGGTATAATAATAATAATAATAATAATAATAATAATAATAATAATAATAATAATAATAATAATAATAAATATAATAATAATAATAATAATAATAATCTTATGTCTCGCACCACTCACCGGAAACCCAATGTCCTCCACCACCACCACCACCGTGGTCGTCCTGGACAACGGCGATGACCAAATAAGAGCCGGGTACGGCGGCGAACATGGGGGATGATGTTGAGTGGCTTGATGATGATTATTATTAAGATCCGAATGAATTACAAAACCCTAGAAAACGAATCGAATGATATATGATAGAAAAAATAGGAGATTGATATTATGAATAGACGTGCGGTAGGTGGCGTATGCTTCTGGTTGTGTGAGTGATATTATGAATCGTCGTAGACTCGCCGGCTGTGGGACATGTGGCGGCAGAAGGCGGTGGTTGGTTCTAGAGATTTGGGGATTGATTTGGAGAATTGGATGGCGGCAGAAGGTTTGTATATACGCAAGTTATGGATTAACCACCAAAAAAGACCATGTGATCTGGAAAGATGGAATCGTGTATGTTGTTTCATGACTTTATCCATGTGATCTGGAAAGAAAGAAAGGTTAAATAGTTTTTTTATTATATCAATCACTTTACCAAATTATTAATATTATTATTATTTTATTTATTATTTATTAGAAGATTACTAAAATACCCTTAACATGTTGGTATTTTTACTAAAATACCAAGAGTCAACTGACGTCAGGAGTCAGAAAAATCCGCCGGAAAACATAGTGGCGCAACATTCGCAAAATCTTTTTAAGTGGTTATTCCATCCAGCAACGATATAACCCAGGGAGGCAAATTGCAGATTTCTCTTAAATTAATAAGATAAGAAATTAACAGTAAAACAATAATTATTCGATAAACGCGATATTTTATTGATGAAATTTCCCGAACGTAAAACGGGTGGGGTTACGGATATAAATATAACTGAAAAATCCAAGTTGTTACAATCTCCCATGGTTTAAGGAATTTCGTCCCGAAATGAAAGGGTACCATAACAAAGCCATTAAAATTTTGAGGAAAAGAATTTTTTTTTTTTAATTTAAAATTTTATCATAGTATAGAACTTTGAATAGTCAAAAGAACGCGCCAAATGCAAATCCGATAAGGGCACTTATATATAGGATGTACCGGCGGTTTATATACCTTGTCCTTATCGTGTTTACATTTGTACCGTTATTCCAACTACTTTCGATTCTATATTATGACACACAATTGCACGTTTAATGATTTCCATGTAAGGACTTCGATAATTATGTTCTGTACCATAAATATTTTCATCGTCGGATGGTCCACATAACTCGTCCCATCGTGTGGGTTACAAAATATTTGAAAGAAATGATTTTTTTAGATAATGCAATGAATCTTAATATGTTTTGGTTATTAATAGAAGATAGTCATTGTGTAAAATATTGCAAAAAAAATGAATTGACTTTTTGAGTTGTTTTTAATAAAATATTAAAATTTCCAAAACATCTTTTTGATATAAGGATATAAATCTTAAGAGTTGGAAAGGAAAGGATTCCTTATTGTGGATATTGAGATGGATTAGGATTGGACGAGGATAAACACCTTAAACAAGAAGTACGGTATCGTCAACAATTGTCTTTGGAAAGTAAGATTAATTTTATTGTCTGAAATAAAACAATTAAAATTGATTGGTTATAAAAATTGTATTGTTTCGAACCCAAAATTAAACAAAAATTTGTTATAGTGTATGATTTATTAGACAAAAAGTTGTTTAGATAAAAAATGACGGAAAAAATAAAAGTCTTCTTTGAGAAAATTTAATTATGATTGATTTTGATTCATCTTGATTTAAAACACCTTGATTAATTGAATTTATAAAAACTTGAATAATTGGGGTTAGTTTATTTGAGATTGCTTGATTCGGTTGAACTTGTATGTGTTGCAAAAGCAGTGTTTGATTTGAGTTGATTTGATAAACTTGAGCTCAATGAATATGAATAAGTCGACGAAACACATGGCATAGATGATTAGGGCTTTCATAGTTGTAGCAAGCACGTGTAGCATGTGCGTAGGGTTAAGTAGACGGCATAGACTGTTGTGGGACGTCTTGTGCACTAGGCGATGTAAGGAAAATATTTGCAAGAATGATCGAAGCGATTACATTGGGTGCAAAAACGATATGAGGATTGAATCGAATGATGAAAGTTACTAGTGCGGCATAACGAGTGAATACCGATGTAGTGTAACACCCTGGCTAAAGCGGAAACGCCTGAGTGTGACGTACAAATTGCTCAAAACACATGTGACACTATTAAGTGATAATATTATCATTAATTCATTCAAAGGCAACAAGCACGCAAGTTTATCAAATGAACAAACACAAAGAAGAAGGAATAAAACAAATGTCTTCTTGTTTATTATTTAAATAACCTAACTTCTAGTATCTTCGTCATTTCATGCTCTAATGTAAGTACCTGTAGCATATATATAAAATAAAGTCAACTAACTGAATAGTTGGTGAGTTTACACAGTTGAAAATAATATATAAAAACCATACAATTCCATGAAAAACTTGTGAAAATCACATAAGGGTTCTTTACACTATAAACAATGGTCCATGAGTGTGAAGAATAAATGAAGGTCTTTTCCAGTTGGGATTGTGCACCAACGTACTCAGATCGGAGTCCCTTTTCCACTAGAAACAATGGTCCATGAGTGCAAAGGGGGGCGTATGATCATACTTATCGAAGAAATCCATGCACGTAATATTTGGAGTAACAAGTAAACACACGAGTCCATGTAACAAATTGTAGTTTGTAAATAATATTTAAAAGAAATTGAATTGTTGATAGGATATATATGCTACCCCCAAACTAGTTAAAAAGGGTAAAAAGGGGGTGTGAGAAACTCACCTTGAAGTTGAAGACAAAATTGAAATAAAACCGAAAGTGAGTAACCGAAACCGAAATAATTGAACGTCACGAACTAGAATTACAAGTATAAGATTAATTATTACTAACGACTTAAAAAGGTAAATAAATCGGGTTGTCGAGAATTAGAAGTGTTAAATGTATATTTTATTGTTTTATGAAGTTGATATTATAATATTATATTTTAACGGATTATTAACGATTTATTAATTTAATATTATTTAAATTACGAGATTAGTGTTTAACGATATATTTAATTTTGAAAACGAAAGTGTTAACGAATTACAAAGTCTAACGAACTAAACATAATATATATAATTTAAACGAGTTTAATACGAATTTGTCGAGTTTGAAAGATTGGATTTTAGGTGACAAAATGATAAATATATATTATAATAAATTTTACTCAACTTAAAATAATTTTATAGGATTTATATAATACTTTTTGATAATTTGATTAAAATAAAGAAAGGAAAAGGCTTTAAGAAAAACAAGTCCAAAAAATATCCTGACCCGGGTTTAAACCCGGGTCCTCTGGCTGATACAAGCATGTTCTATGTAAGGCCCCGTTACCAGTGCCCTACATTGGATGTTGGATTTACTCATAAACACAATTCTTATTAATCAGAGTTAATTAAAACTTTCACGGAATATAAAACCTCGATCATTCTTTACAAAGCATCACAAACTTTTCTTTAAATCATAACATAAACATCGTGTTAAATCATTATTTCCTTTATCAATAGATGCCAGCCATTCAATCCATGTCATGTGCCATCCTCATGCTAGTTCTTTAATCTGCTCACCTGCGTGCATACTAAAAGTTAATCAAGCAACTTACCATACAACCACTACATGCATTGTATACGTATCCGAAGACACATAGTCCACTGTCTAACATGTTCACCTTACCACTTATCTGCCCCCTAACCACTTAGCCACTTGCTTACAGAAGCACATAGAGGCTTGCCCTCCCACGCACTCACGTTATACCACTTCAATAAAGAAGGAACGTATAGGCTTACCCAACCACGCACTCACGTTATGCCACTTTAATAACAAAGTCACGTATAGGCTTACCCTACCACGTACTATCGTCAAGCCACTAACACCCTTACTAGACCTTTGCCACTTCTATCACATCCTACCTCTACTTGTCTACAACACACTTTATATCATTACATCATGTATATAATAACCAAATTACATCATAACATTTACACACACTAATAACCACTTGGGGATCATTCTCATTGACGGTACGTGCAATATCCGAAGATCGTTCACGCATCGACTAATGTTACCTTCCCTGTCTACACGCAATCTTCTGTGTCTTCTTCCCTGCATACTCCACGGCATCTGCAGTCCGCTTGGTTCCTTTCCCTTCTTCCTTATCTTCCACTTCCACATCATCCGCCGCCAGATCATCATAAACCACCTCTGCTAACTCCACAGCAGACTCAAAGGTAGTAGGTTTGTTAGCCCTGACTAACGTGCGGACCTTCTGGGGAAGCCCCTTGATGTAGCACTTGATCCGTTTTGCCTCATTGTTCACCGTGTCAGGCACCAGCCTAGACATGTGGTTAAATTCAGTGGTGTACTTGCGGTGGGTCATCTTCCCTGCTTTCAGATTCAGAAACTTCATCTCTGCCCTGTCAACCTCGGCATCAGCCCAAAACCTTTTAATCACAAACTCCTTCAGATCATTCCACCTCATTGCCTTAATCTCTTCTCGAGTCTTCCTTTGTTCTACGGTTTCCCACCAATACATAGCCTCATCTCCAAATGACTAAGTGGCATATCCCACTGCTTGGTCGGGACGGCACTCACTAATTCAGATAATCTTGTCCATAGTGGTTATACATTGGAGAGTAGCGATTGTGTCCCTACCACGACGTCCAGTGCGACCTCCCGCTCTCAAACCTTCTCTAGCTTCAGCCATCGTATTCTAAATGGGAAAACACAAACGTCATCAGGAACTATTTAGCACATGATTCGTAAGGTAAGTAGTTAATGACAGTGGCCAAGTGTAGTTAACGATTTCAGTTGTGCTAGTTTCTACTTTTAAACAGTTAATCAATCAAACAATCAATTAATCCTATCCCTAGCCTGCATATATCCTTCCTTTAACAATTAAGCGAACATCTTTATACATTATTTAACATACTTTACCGTTACTGAGCTTGCTTGAGTGACACATGGCTATCTTGAAATGGCATCTTCTTTCTTTCTTACTAAAATCCCATTTTCTAGTTCGAGTCTAAGCATGTAGGATGCTTAATCTCTCGAACTTTGCTCTGATACCAACTTGTAAGGCCCCGTTACCGGTGCCCTACATTGGACGTTGGATTTACTCATAAACACAGTTTTTACAAATCAGAGTTAATTAAAACCTTCGCAGAATATAAAACCTCGATCATTCTTTACAAAGCATCACAAACTTGTCTTTAAATCATAACATAAACATCGTGCTAAATCATTATTTCCTTTATCAATAGATGTCAGCCATTCAATCCATGTCATGTGCCATTCTCATACTAGTTCTTTAATCTGCTCACCTGCGTGCATACTAAAAGTCAGCTACGCTGAATGAGTTCTAGTTAATCAAGCAACTTACCATACAACCACTACATGCATTATATACGTATCCGAAGATACATAGTCCACTATCTAACCTGTTCACCTTACCACTTAACTGCCCCCCTAACCACTTAGCCACTTGTTCACGAAAGCACATAGAGGCTTGCCCTCCCACGCACTCACGTTATGCCACTTTAATAACGAAGGCACGTGTTGGCTTACCCTACCACGCACTCACGTTATGCCACTTTAATAACGAAGTCACGTATAGGCTTACCCTACCACGTACTATCGTCATGCCACTAACACCCTTACTAGACCTTTGCCACTTCTATCACATCCTACCTCTACTTGTCTACAACACACTTATATCATTACATCATGTATATAATAACCAAATTACATCATAACATTTACACACACTAATAACCACTTGGGGATTATTCCCATTGACGGTACACG